>NC_135807.1:30265280-30588607 GCF_964213995.1 Mustelus asterias | reverse complement strand
ACATTTTGTACAATGAACATGCAAGTGACAAATAAGAACGAGATTTATTGACATTGAGATGAAGAAAGTGCAAGTACTGACAGCCCTTCTTAGAACAATTGCTTTTACAATTGAGTGATTAGTTCAGAAAGGAATTGAATTTCAGCCACATAGAATTGGAGGTAGGAAGGGCGGATTCCCTTCCCCCAGGGGCTTTTAATGAACCAGTTAGATTCTCAACAACAATCCAGCAGCTCATTCACGTGCTAGTTCACATATTACCAGGTGTATTGAATTCAATTTCAGAATTTATTGTGGGGATTGGTTTAGTTTAGGCAGCTAGCATGTGGGTCAGATTAACACCAACAGCACAGGGTTCAATCTCCATTCTGACTGAGGCAAATTCAAGGCCTGTACCCTCTCCATATTAAACAATCATAGGACTTTGCTGTGGCTCAGCCTTTGGACAGATGAGGAATTTACTGCCTCTGCTGGATTACTGGTCCAATACTACAACAGTGCCCTTTCAGGTATTAAATTATTTACTATGCATTTCAAGCATTTTCTTTCAACAATGGAATGTTTCTACCACATCTAACCTGGTGACACTTACAATCAAATGAGGAATAATATGGCATTCCCCAACACTAACACCATCACCCTTAACATCAACTCGCCAAACATAAAGTCAAACAAGATCAGCTGGAGCCTGACTGCAAAATTCAGCATTGACCCTCTTGACATTTTCTTAATCTATCTTCTTTTATTCTGTATTGTTACTAGATAAACTTTCTGTGGGGAAAAGAAACATTAGCATTTCTCTCGCGCTCCCAGGAGAGCATGCAACTGCACACAATTCAACCTTTTGGTTAATACACGACACTTGGAACCATAATGGCTAAAATCCATAAGTTCACACTGTGGAAAATGGAATGGAATAGTCATTGGGAGCTATATACTACATGTAGTCCCCCAGAGAGTTTTAAGGCCAACCTCCCAGTGGAACAGTAAATATTATTTCATAATGATCTCATCTTGTACTATAGCCCTACTGGGACATCCACCTAAAACTCCTTACATGGGCATAGCAAAAAGTGCTGAAAGATTTTTAAAGAATCTTTTTCTTCTCCGAAAGTTGTTGGCTCCTTGCCAAAGAATGGTTCCACATCACCCGCCAGTACGTCACCCAAGCAGCCATTACTCACATGGGAAACTGGAACAGTGATTGTCAGCTAGGCAATTCCACCATGGGAGACAGTACAGCCAAGACTTATTTTGTATTGAACAGCCACTCAAATGAGCTATCGGTTGCGGTCCCAGGCCAGCTGCCAGTAGTGGAGGCCTTGACTGACCTCTACTCTCCAATGCAGAGGTAATGAGATGATTGTTGCGCTTGTACTTTTATGCACACTGAGTTTAACTAACTCAGTACAAATCTGGGTCCAAACGAGGTACCTTTTCTACTTTGGACAGCTCATACACCCAAGCAGGTACTCCAGTTGAACTTGTTTAAATTCTTCATAGCTGTGTTTCTTTCACAAAGCACATTGGGGAAAAAAGAAATTCTAATATCTAACATTCATTTTGCAACTATGATTGATCAACGGACAATATTCAATCAAAGTTGGCCAATTGATTGAGTAGAGGGAGGTTTTCTTGAACATCTAATCCGAGCAGTACCTGACCTGGGAATGCTTAACACCGAAACTAGGTTCAATAAATGGAACAGTGATTTATTGCCCAAACATTACAGGTCTCAAAGGGCACTGACATGAGTTAGGATAATGCCCTGCGGCTGACAGCAACACTCAAGTAACTCATCAAAGTGGCCATCCTTCAAGCAATGGCTGCTGGCAGGCAGTTTGATTATGAAGGCCATCACAGCGGTGCTCACAATCTTGCCCTTATTCAATGTCTTTACTGAAGCACTACCAGCAAGGATCTCAGGATAGCCAGCAGAATGAGCAACCCAGTCATTCTCCTTTCACTTGTCCATGTGGGTTAACTTTTGAGTGAGGTTAATTTAGCAGAGCAATGATCGAGCCTGGAAATTTATTTGTTTTTAAAGCTTTTTTATTAGTGTCGCAAGCAGGCTTACATTCACACTGCAAGGAGTTATTGTGAAAATCCCCTAGTTGCCACATTCCGGCACCTGTTCGGGTACACTGAGGGAGAAATTAGCATGGCCAATTCACCGAACCTGCACATCTTTTGGACTATGGGAGGAAACTAGAGCACCCGGAGGAAACCCACGCAGACACAGGGAGAATGTGCAAACTCCACACAAACAGTGACCCAAGCCAGGAATCGAACCTGGGTCCCTGGCGCTGTGAGATAGCAGAGCTAACCATGCCGTGTTCTTAATGGGAACATTGCGTAACAGACACCTTGCTTACTAACTATACCATAAGTTCTTGTGCATACATTTGGGTCTAAGACTATTTCACAGCAAAAATTAGGAAGCCATAAAAAACTCTATATTTTCTGCTCTTGGTTGCCAGTTGTAGTGATGTAAAATGACTGACTAGGAGCAAAACAATTAATGCCAGAGAAATCTATTCACTTTATGCCACAGAACAGTTTTCAGTGACTGCGTCAGCAGTGGTGGAAATGCCGCAGATGCATCAGTGCCTCACTTTTTATTTATTAATTTGGGTACATGCTTTTAATCACACCCACGAGAAATGGACGATAAGAGTTGCTAGGCAGTGTTAAGTATATAGAAGTCACAGAAAGGACACAGTAATATTAAAGTAAGTGCATTTTAGCCATATCCACTGAAGCAAAGACGGCTAGGAGATTTATCTGAGGTTTTTAAGATTATTAAAGGCTTTGAAAGGGAAAAAAAATAATTTCCTCTAACAAGGGTCATTAATTTAAAATTGTCACCCAGAGAGTGAGGAGAGAGATTAGTTGAATTTCTTTAGATGAAGTATTGATAAAGCCTACAATTCTTTGCCACAGGGATTAAGGGAGAAACCATTGCATTTATTAAAAGTTAAATATTTGGTGCAGAGAATGACAGGAAGATCCAAATGACCTCCTGGAGCACTCGCTGGTCTTATTTTTTAACCATTTTTCTTCCCTCAGCTCGCATAGGCTGCTCAAGAGAAGAGGTGTACAAGACTATGACAGCTTTAGATAAGACAGATAAAGAAAAACTGTGCTCATTAGTTAATAGTAGATAGACTAGAGTACATGGACTAGGGGACAGAGATGTAAGGTTTTGGGCAAGAGATGCAGGGGGATTGAGGAAAAACTTTTTTCGTAGCGAATGGTAATGATCTAGAATATGTTATCTACGGGGATGCTGGAAATGGAGACAATCAATGATTTCAAAAGCAAACTGGATAGACACTTGCGTAAACTGCATTTTCAGGGCCACAAAGATAAAGTGGAAAATGGCATGCCCTTGACATTCCAGCCATTAATAGGCTGACACGTCCATCCTTGTGACCTACTGGAAAGTAAAAAGACTCATTACCTAATTGGATGAATATTGACTATCAGTAGCCAATCAGCCTCTATTTCCCATTATCAATCATTTTGTAGCTGGTAAAGAGGTGGCCAAAGAAAATGACAAAAAATCCAACCTGTTTTAATGTCCTGATGATATTTTTTCTATAGGACTGCACTCAGCAGTGTTCTAGATTTCACAGAATCATTACAGTGCAGAAGGAGACCTTTTGTCCCATTGTGTCTGCACTGGCTCTCCGAATCAGCAACTTACCCAGTGCCATTCTTCTGCCTTCTCTCTGTAATCATCTAATTCTCTCTCGCTCCTCCAAATATCATTGTAACACATTCATTTCAAACAAATTCCCGTCAGTGTTACAATTGAAAACCTAGGTCATATTCTCTATTGTTGGATCATAACACTCAAATCAGGAACTTCATAATGTTAAGGTGCCAGATCAGAAACCCTAAGGTCTGTTATGAAGCCAGACTAGAGCCCAGTGACTTTCCTATTTTGCATAAATGTGAGGAAAGGATGTTTTACCTCAGGAGTGATTCCATTGACAAATTAGGGATCTTTTATCAAACAAGCTTTATTCATAACACAGTTTAAATATAACTCTAACAAAATGAAACCGTTTAACTCTTAACTATTGAACAATATTTAAACATGACCAAAAACAAACTCTTAACTTCTAATTTATCATTCAGTTCCAAGTAAGCAATATGTCCACTGTCTCCCTAAAGAACTTTCAAACTTTCCTTAAATATGTTTTTCCCCCTTCATCTTTAAACCCATTGCTAGGAACTCCTTTGGAACTTACCCCTTCCAGAATACAAAAAATCTTTTAAATTGTTTTTATGGCCACTAATTTTGGGTAAAAATAAAATTAATACTTTGCCTCATTCATTTATCATTTTTGCCAGTTGTAAAGTTTCCTTTTGAAATACAACAACTAAATTTCAACTCACCCCCTTATCTCTGAATGTAAATTTATATTCATCTTGTTCCCTGGTATCCCATCGCTAATTTGCTCATCTCTACTTCAAATGCTTGTACCTAACCCTCTTTTGATGATTTAACTCTTGAAATCTAATTGTCTTTGGTTCAATTAAAGTAGGCACACACATCCTACAGCCTATTTACATAGAAACTTAGAAACTAGAAGCAGGAGTAGGCCATTCGGCCCTTCAAGCCTGCTCCGCCATTTATTTTGATCATGGCTGATCATTGAATTAAATATCCTGATCCCCCATTCCCCACTCTCCCCCCCGTATCCCTTGATCTTTTAGCCCCAACAGCTGTATTTAATTTCTTCTTGGAATCACACAACATTTTGGCCTCAACTACTTTCTGTGGTAATGGATTCCACATATTCACCACCCTCTGGGTGAAGAAATTTCTCCTCACCTCAGTTCTAAAAAGTTCTTATCCTCAAACAATCACCCCTAGTTTTGGACTCCCTAACCAATGGGAACATTATTTCTGAATCTACCTTGTTTAACCCTGTTCGAATTTTATAAGTTTCTATGAGATCCCCTCTCACTCTTCTAAACTCTAATGAATATAATCCTAACCGATTTAGTCTCTCCTCATATGACAGACCTGCCATCCCAGGAATCAGCCTGGTAAACCTTCCCTGTACTCCCTCTATAGCAAGAACATCCTTCACAGCATACCATGGTGACAGTGAGAAAATATGATATTTCTTTGCAGCTTCTGCCACTTAATGTGAAGAAGTGTTTCTGAATTTCTCGATGAATGGAAAACATTTTTCTCAATCTACCCCATTAATTTCCCTTTCAAAATCCTAAAAACTTCCAATCAAAATCACCCCTTAATTTGTTAAAGGGGTACATAACACTGGTTCAACCTCAACTGAGTATTGTGTCGAATTCTGACCATCACACTTTACAAAAGCTGTGAAGGCAACATTAGAGAGAGTGCAGAAAAGATTCAGAAAAATGGTTCCAGAGATGAGGGACTGCAGTTATGCAGATAATTGATCTTCGATTCCCAGAGGCTCCAGACCAATCCCGGAGAGCTGGCAACCTTAAACTGTCTGGATTGCTCCACAGAAAGCTGGTAGGAGCTCAGTTGGCTGAATGGCTTCCTTTGTGCTATGACCTTCTGAGAAAACAAAGATCACAAGGTTACAGGAGCAGGTCAGAGGCTAGGAGCCCTGTGGCGAGTGACTCACCTCCTGATGCCCTGATGCCTAAAAGGCCCAAGTCAGGACTCTGATGGAATACTCTCCAATTGCCTGGATGAGTGCTGCTCCAACAACACTCAAGAAACTCAACACCATCAAGGACAAAGCAGCCCACTTGATTGGCACCCCATTCACAAACATTCATTCCCTCCACAACTGGAATACAGTGGCAGCGTGTACCATCTACAAGATACATTGCAGGAATTCATCAAGGTTCCTTAGATAGCACCTTCCAAACCCGCGACTATCATCAGGAGACACAAAGGAAAAGCTCCTCCAAGCCACTCACCATCCTTACTTGGAAATATATTGCCATTCCTTCACTGTCACTCGGTTAAAGTCCTGGAATTCCCTCCTTAACCGCACTTGGGTGTATCTACACCACATGGACTCCAGCAGTTTAAGATGGTAGCTCATCACCACCTTCTCAAAGGCAATTAGGATAGGCAATAAATACTGGCCCAGCCAGTGACACCTATGAATATATATTTTTTAAAAACACCCACTATTTTGGCAGGGTTTGAAAGATTTACTTCCCAATGATCATAGGGAAATTCTTTTCAGGATCTTAGTCAGCAGAGATGTAGATATGCAGATGTGTCATCTTCTCTGTGGCTGGATGGCCAACAGCAACAGCAACGGGAATCAAGCATGCTGGGAATTTTAGCCAAGTTGTGTTAAGCACAGACGTAGGTCAGAGAAGGCTGCAACAAGTCATGACCTGTCTTGGGAGAAGTGACTTGACACTTCCTGTGTTGACCAAATAAGAACGGTTGTTTGGACTGGTGCTGGACTTCTTCAGAGAAGGACAAAGAACTGTGAGGAAGATTCAGACCAAAGGGCAAACCTAGTTAGTTTGCTTAATTTATTAGTATTTGTTTTCAGTCAAAACTTAAAGTTAAAAGAGTTAAAGTTAGAGTCAAAGTTAAACTAAAGTTAATAAGGTTAAAGTTAAATGAGTTAAAGTTAAGATTGAAGTTAAATGAACAATGTTGAGTGAGTTAAAATAAATGTTGCAACTAATGTAGATTTATGTTGAATATTGGTACCTAAAGTGTTAAAAAGAGAAAGCTTTTGTTTAAATGAAATCTGAGTCAACACTGTTCTTTTGTTGGTCACACAAGGGGAAAATATCTGGGGAAAAAAGTTTAACTATTCCAGTCGGATAACATTTCCAATGCTACCTGCACCTGCCACACCACAAAGGCTGCTAAGGTCAATAATGACAATAATGTTAAGTTGTGGCCTGAAACCTGGCTCCATTTTCTTGCAGGTATGCAGCAATGATCAATGGAAATGATACTGTGGCATGGCACAAGCTCCTAATGCAACACGTCAGTAGCCATCAAACAGGAAGGTGATACAGGACTGCTCAGTAAGATGCTTGCAGACTCATGTTTGCTTCTTGGATTTCCTGTCCCTCCACTTTTGCCTCTTCTTCAACTTCGGCTTGAGACACCTTTGGCCTCTCCAAACATTTTATGACTTTTTTTGTTACTTTTGTTCTTACCCCTTAATTTTCCAATTCCATCCAAACCTGCACCTGTACTCTGCTAATGAATTGACTACAGTCCTTAGTCTATAACACACTAATACTTATTCCAACTATGTCAGAAGTTGGAATTCCAATGTTCCTCACTATTGCAATATTTTAAACCAAACGGAACATAATTGATGGTATCTGATAAGTCATATTGATGGTTCTTGCTTCTGAGGCATGCGGAACACTGATATTTTTAAGAGGAAGGAAGGTCAAAGGAAGGGAAAAAATGTAAACATCAATGGATTTGGTCATGCAAGTTCTCCAAGCAATAAAAGTTTCATTACTTTTATTTGTCTACAAAGTAGAAAGGTCACACGGCATTAAATGATTAACTTTATGACTAGTACTCAAATTGCATATCTGCATTACAAAATAGATTATGCTTGTGGTTTCCAGTGAAGGTGATGGAATGCCAACTCCATTTATATTAATGGTACATTGGAAATCTTAATGTTCCAACTCATTAAGTTATCCATCATTCAAATTTCTTACTTTTGGCAGTGAAGTAAAAAGAATTTGGTGCGTTTCTTCCCATCCAACTCAGCCTGTGATTTAACTAGTCTCGCCAGGGGCAGTGGAAGGGAACCTACAAATGACCTCAGCATACTGAAGGAGAAAAGGGCAATTGAACAATGCTCCTGATCAGTACTGAGTGATTTCTTCGACAAAATACGAATAAACAGTTGAGGATAGCAACAGACTTGGATGAAATGACCTGCTGATGTTCACTTCAACTTGTAAATGTACAACAGCTACTTGGGTGAAGTTTATCACTTGCTCATTTTCTCTACTCCGAAAGATAGTAAATCTTTGCCAGGGTAGAGTTCATGCCTTCAAATAAACTTTTTCAAGTTAGCCATTATTTATACTCTTTTAAAAGAACAAAAGATCAATTAATTAAACGAAGAGAGAGAGGTGACAGCCCCTGATGGGGCATTGTGTCTAAGACATTGGGCAGAATTTTCCCGTCTCACCCGCCACGGAAATCGTAGCGGGCAGGACTCGGACCGTGCAAAGGTCCGTTGACCTTGGATGAAAGCAAATTACTGCGGATGCTGGAATCTGAAACCAAAAGAGAAAATGCTGGAAAATCTCAGCATTTGTCATCTGAACTCGAAACGTCAGCCCTTTTCTCTCCTTACAGATGCTGCCAGACCGGCAGAGATTTTCCAGTATTTTCTCTTTTGGTTCCGTTGAACTTGGGTGGGATTTTCCGGCTTTGGGGCGAGCGCGGCCAGAAAATCCCGCCATAATGTAAAAGGAAACTTCACTAAACCAAAATATCATTTCCAGGGGTGATGATGCACCCTAGTCCCCACGGTGCCCACTGGCCGTGAGATGCCGGGACCGTATTGTTTTTGGGATGTGTGCATCACAGGGAAAGCCAGCATTTATTGTCCTTGAGAGGAAACTGAATATATATTTCAATTAAAAATATAAACATTGATTTTGAGGATGTTCTGGGCTAATAATTGGAGG
This sequence comes from Mustelus asterias, assembly GCF_964213995.1. Classification (NCBI taxonomy): domain Eukaryota; kingdom Metazoa; phylum Chordata; class Chondrichthyes; order Carcharhiniformes; family Triakidae; genus Mustelus; species Mustelus asterias. The sequence continues at coordinate 30,579,937 of NC_135807.1, read as the reverse complement.
TTTTAAAATATAAATGACATCAAGACTGATCGATAGGCTGTGAAAACATTACAAAGTATGATGGGAGGCCTGTTTCCATGCTGTAGGTCCTTTGCGTCAGGAGAGAAGGTGCTGTTAATAAGCTGTGTCCCATTTTATCAGTCTTTCATTACACAAATTACTCTTCACAGGAGGCAAATATCTTATGATTCTTTTTGTAGCAATTAATGACTGACGGCAAAAACAACTACTTGTGGAAGATGAAGTTTATTCCATTTCTAAGAAATGCAAAATTTACTGACAACATTTTGCTAGTTAATTCTTTCTGTATTAAAATATAGCAATTAGATAACACTTGAGCTTTTGAACTCCAAAGGTAGTCTATAAAAATTGCTGAACAATGAAATATTTCAGACCCCATCGTTAGCTAAAGAGTCACAACCATCTCAACATCCAGTCTTCTAGGGTCCTGGCCAACATTCAATCCTCAAAGCAAAAGCAGGAGAACTGATTACTGTTTGCATGTATCTCACTAAATGCATTTTGGTTCCCACTTTTACCCACATAAGAAGTGATTTAAAATGAAATTCATTTCTGAAAAGTGTGGTGAGACAGTGGTGTAGAGGCAATGTCATTGGCTGGTAATCCAGAGGCCCAGCTGAATGCGCTAGGAATGTGGGTTCAAATCCCACCATGGCAGCTAGTGAATTTTTTAAAAAAATGATTGTTTTTTAAAATTCTGGAATTATAAATTAATCTCAGCAATAGTGCCATGAAACTGTCATCAATTGATATAAATACCCAACTGTTTCACTAATATCCTTAAAGGGAATTAAAGATTGTATTGTACCAAAGTCATTGGCTGGGTTTCTCCCCAAAAAAAACTAAGTGGCGGGAAAATGGGAGAGTTTCCTGCCCATTTTTTGGGTGTACTTACCTGACCGAATTGAGTGTCTTAGAGAGATTCACACTGGAAAGTGGGGGGGGGGGGGCCTAATCCCGCCCGAGAGGCTGGCAGCATTCTGCTGAGCGGGCCACTGCGCACACGCGGATCTGTCAATGGGGAGACAATGTGTACTGTCCCCCCATCGCTGGCCTCCTGATTTCTTTGGCAGCTTAGCCACCGATCGCCGGCCTACTCGACATCCTTCCCTCCCGGATGCTGGCCTACCCGACCACCATCAACCACACCACCCCCCCTCCAAAATGCTGGCCTAGCTGACACCCCCCCCCCCCCCCCCCCACAGCCCTCCCAGGCCAGCCCCAATTGCCAGCCCATCTCGGCCAGCCGCAATCGTCCTCTCCACACCTGGCCACTAAAAATAGCAATGTACTAATCCCTTCATCCAGACTATATCAGGAAGTCCTTCATGTAACTGTTCTAGAACTCTTCCACACAGACTAGGAGGAATGATCTCTTGGATTCCCACAATAGACACACATCTTGGATGGTCAACTCAAGTTTTCTTGACATGTATGGCTTCAAATTAGGATCTGTATCAAAGGTTCCAGCCATCATTTCTTTAGTCCATTTCCATCACCTTCCCCATCATGGGGTCATTTCTGGTGTGTCGCCGAATTTGCAAAGCTGCCACAGGCAAATTATCTACTGGTGAAAAATAAAGAATGTTAGCAAAACTAGGAAAGAGGTGCTGGTTAGGTGCATTGGCCACGCTAAATCCTCCTTCACTGTACCAGAGTGTGGTGACTAGGGGATTTTCACAGTGACCTCATTGCAATGTTAATACAAGCCTACTTGTGACAATAATAAATAAACTTTAAACTAGTTAGTAGAATCTGCTCAATACATAAAGCCAAGCATGATAATGCATCAGCATTAGCATGACACTCTGACTGACGATACTTAATATTGTAGGAATGTGCAGATAAGATCAGTGACCACTTTTGCAATCAGCTAACAGCTAATGATGCTATGCCTTTATAGGGTCTAAAGATAGTAGTTAAGGGTCGATGATCAGTTAATAATGTGAAATGAAAACTATTTTTAAAAAATGAAAATTTTGTATGCCAAAAATTATATTCAATGCTCTTTTTTCTTGCTCAGCACATCATTAAATTCAGCACTTGTCAGAGTATACAAGGCAAAAGCTATCGAGCATTCTTCTGAAGGCATAATATGTGAAACGACTGCCCCACTCCATAAGGTGAAGCATCACAATCAAACAGTAATAGGATCTTCAGATTAAAATAAACCAATACTTCAGATTTCTGCAAAGTATCTTTGACATCCTTGTATGTATTCTCACATTCTGTTGTCCAGCCCCATGACTGTTTCACACATAGTAAATTATGCAATGGCTTTAATAACATAGCTAAGTTAGGGAACAAATTTGCCATTATAATTTACTACCCCAGAAGGGACCTCAATTGCGTCACAATCGGCAGGTGTGGTGATTCTAAAATAGCTTCCATGTTTTAAGGTGCTTTATGTAGGCCTTTAGTACCAATAACGTGACCCAAATACTGGACTGACATCTGGAAAAAGTCACATTTCTTTCTTGATACACAAACCGTGTGCTTGAAGACATTCCAATAATGCTTCAAAATTATTCAAATGCTTTTGCTTACTGAACCCTGTAATTAGAACATCATCCAAGTAAATATTGTACACCAGAGAGACCACTGAAAATTTGATCCATCGATCTTTGGAATAGGACTGGTGCAGACGTTATTCCAAAAGATAATCTTTTTTAACAAAAAAGACCTTTCTCTGAGCAATGATGATAAGCAATGGTTGAGATTCAGTGGCTACATTCAATCTGTAAATATGCCTGTGAAAGATCAATTTTGATGAATTTCTGATAACCCAGCAAACAAATCTGCAACTAACGGAAGCAGATATGGATGAGCAAACAGCACTGGATTTATGGCTGTTTTAAAATCACCACAAATAGGAACTGAACCAACAGGTTCAGGTTCATGACAGGTATGATGGGGCAGCCCAGTCACTCATTGTAACCAGTTCTAACATGCTGGTGGTTAACAAGTCATATTAATTCTTCTTTGACCTTGGGGTGAATTTCATATGGCATCACTCTTGCTTTTGAGACTGCTTGGTTAACCATGAGGTTTTTATCTTGAACTCCCTTCATTGAGCCAAGAGTCTTTTCGAATACACTCTCCTGTAGTTCTGTGTTGACTTCAACCAATCTGTTGACAGTACTCCAGTTAAGTTATTTCTGCAACAATGATCCCCCAAATAGAGCTGGAAAATTACCATGTACCACATGGAGGGGCAACTCTGCTGTTTGTCCACTCAACCCTGCATTGACAGGATCTACAGGCATTTAGAGATGCAAGGACTGATTAGGGACAGTCAGCATGACTTCGTGAGTGGAAAATCATGCGCCACAAATTTGATTTGAGTTTTTTGAAGGGGTAACCAAGAAGGTAGATGAGGGCAGTGCAGTTGATGTTGTCTACATGGACTTTAGCAAGGCCTTTGACAAGGTACCGCATGGTAGGTTGTTGCATAAAGTTAAATCTCACGGGATCCAGGATGAGGTAGCCAAATGGATACAAAAATGGCTTGATAACAGAAGACAGAGGGTGGTTGTAGAGGGTTGTTTTTCAAACTGGGGGCCTATGACCCCAGGGATCGGTGCTGGGTCCACTATGTCATTTATATTAATGATTTGGATGAGAATTTAGGAGCCATGGTTAGTAAGTTTGCAGGTGACACCAAAATTGGTGGCACAGTGGACAGTGAAAAAGGTTATCTAGGATTGCAATGGGATCTTGATCAATTGGGCCAATGGGCTGACAAATGTCAGATGGAGTTTAATTTAGATAAATGCGAGGTGATGCATTTTGGTCAATTGAACCAGGGCAGGACTTACTCAGTTAATGGTAGGGGGTTGGGGAGAGTTACAGGACAAAGAGATCTAGGGGTTTAGGTTCATAGCTCCTTGAAAGTGGAGTCACAGGTGGACAGAGTGGTGAAGAAGGCATTCGGCATGCTTGGTTTCATTGGTCAGAACATTGAATACAGGAGTTGGGATGTCTTGTTGAAGTTGTACAAGACACTGGTAAGGCCACACTTGGAATACTGTGTACAGTTCTGGTCACCCTATTATACAAAAGGATATTATTAAACGAGAAAGAATGCAGAAGAGATTTACTAGGATGCTACCAAGACTTGATGGTTTGAGTTAAAAGGAGAGGCAGGATAGACTGGGACTTTTTATCAGGAGCGTAGGAGGCTGAGGAGTGATCTTATAGAGGTCTATAAAATAATGAGGGGCAGAGATCAACTAGATAGTTAATATCTTTTCCCAAAGGTAGGGGCGTCTAAAACTAGAGGGCATAGGTTTAAGATGAGAGGGGAGAGATACAAAAGGGTCCTGAGGGGCAATTTTTTCACACAGAAGGTGGTGAGTGTCTGGAACAAGCTGCCAGGGGTAGTAGTAGAGGTGGGTACAATTTTGTCTTTTAAAAAGCATTTAGGCAATTACATAGGTATTGAGGGATATGGGCCAAACGTGGGCAATTGGGAATAGCTTAGGGGTTAAAAAAAGGGGCGGCATGGACAAGTTGGGCCGAAGGGCTTGTTTCCATGCTGTAAATCTCCATGACTCTATGACCATGATGTAACCTTTTAACAGTATAATCTTTTCTATGCCCTTAATATCACATCAGCTGGTTTTAACGGAAGATGCTTCAATATTTGCTGGCATTATGGTCTCAGAACTTAAAGGTACAGTAGCACCAGTCTCCATCCTAATAGGTTGTCCACTTAGATTCTGGGTGATTCCGAAGTTATGTGATATACCCTGTGTGGATAAGACATTCAGTTACAGATCTTCATCATACTTCTGGATTATCTCTTCTTCACAGTCATAATTCTTTTTTTCCATGTTGTAAATTATTTTTATAGAATGTAAGCTTTTCTTCTTGAAAGCACCCAGATTCTTCTTCAGAATATTCTTTTCAGGGGAAACTGGTCTAACCCAACAAGCTTTTGCTATGTGACTGATTTTGTCAGAATTCTCACATTGACTATCCTTGCTCCAGCATTCACTCAGCGAATGGGCCAATTTGGCATATCAATGACATGCTTATTGCTGTTTGGACTTCTTATGGGCAATTTCCAACTGTATCTTCATTCCTGCACCAAATTGTGAAGCCTCTTTAGCAGTCAGCTTCATCAACACTGTGATTTCTACTGCTGTCTTTAAAGTCAAAGCATGTTCAGTGACCAATCTTCTTTGGATAGCTTCATTTTGGAGACCACAAATTAAATGATCTTGAAGAGTATCTTCTAATGGCTTGCCAAACTCACAATGCGGTGTCAGCCTTTTTAAGGTTGCCACAAACTGAGCAAAGCCTTCCACTTGATTCTTTTGGTGGAACAGTTTGGGCATCACTATGATCAATGGCTTTTAAGAGTTATACTTTTCAAGAATCTTTGTAAAGGCATTGTAAATTTTGGTTCCTAGTTTTGCTGGATGAACCAAGCTCCAAAGCACGCTGAAGGTTTTACTTCCTATTGTACTGAGAAAAGCTGGTACGAGCAACTCATTTGCAATTTTATTCACTTGTACAAAATATTGGAAATGCTCCACACAGGAACTACATAGTTCATTTTCTTCATTGAAAGGATCCATGGATCCTAATGGACCCGCCATTTCCCGAGCAGGCATGAGCGACTTGAGACCACTCTGTATTCTATTACTGACCCCCATTTTTTTTAACCGTGGAGACCATTGGCTTGATGTATTTTTTTTTCCAACAATCCCAGTCGCACAGCAATGCATCGTTTCTTTTTAAATGAGCCAAATACTGCCTGGAATTTCACCATTCTCTGATCAGAACCGATATCGAGCAGTGAAGCGAGGAATGGTCAGCCGGTTCATGGACCAGATGATCCAATCAGGCTGTCAACAGCTTCCATCCTTTTTTTTTCTCACTCAGTCTTCCTACACTGACACTTCAATGTTTAATTCTGTTGTTGGTTTTTCCCAGCCTTCTAATATTCGAAGTGCAAGGATCCACAACGTATTTTTGTTTAACTTAGGATCTTTACTTGATGTTCTCAACATTACAAAAATAAAACTGGTTGGGATTTTGTAATGTCCTTACTATGCTAGGTGTTGTGGGTTTTAAACAAAAAGAAAAAAAGTGGTTTGCATGTGTAGATTCAAACAATAATAGATTTATTGAAGGATCTGTTGCTTGTTGAGAATACAGCTCAATCTAAAAGCAGGAGCCTGTGATACACCCAAATGACACCATCAAATCATGTGACTGACTCTTGAAGCACTCATGCAGCTACTTAAGTATATAACTATTACTTTTTGTCTATCTTCAAGGAGGTAGATAACTAAACCTCCCCAAAATAATAGAGAACTAAGGAACTAGTGGGAATGAGGATCTGAAAGAAATTATTAGTACAAAAGTAGCACTGGAGAAACAGAAAGTTGATAAATCCCCAGGACCCAATGATCCCAATGTGTTAAAAGTGGTGGCTATAGAGATAATGGTCATCTTTCAAAATTCTATCGATTCTGGAATGGTGCCCGTAGATTGGAAGGTTGCAAATGTGACCTCACTATTTAAGAAAGGAGAGAGAGAGAAAACTGGGAACTACAGACCTGTTAATCTGACTTCAGTAGTAGGGTAGTGAATCTTTGGAATTCTCAACCTCAAGAGGGCTTTGGATGCCCATTCATTGAGTCTGTTTGAGACACAGATTGATAGATTTCCAGATATTAAAGATAGTGGGCGGCACTGTGGCGAGCACTGCTGCCTCACAGCGCCAGGGACCCGGGTTTGATTCCCGGCTTGGGTCACTATGTGTGTAGAGTCTGCACGTTCTCTCTGTCTGTGCGTAGGTTTCCTCCGGGTGCTCTGGTTTCCTCCCACAGTCCAAAGATGAGCAGGTTAGGTGAATTGGCTATGCTAAATTCTCCCTCAGTGTACCCAAACAGGTGTTGGAATATGGCGACTAGGGGATTTTCACAGTAACTTCATTGCAGTATGAATATAAGCTTGTGACTAATAAATAAAATTTAACTTTATATCAAGGGAAATGGGGATAATGTCCAGCTGAATGGCAGAGCAGGCTCAAGGGGCTGAATGGCCTACTCCTATGTTCCTACGTGCTTTAAGACATCACAAAGATGGGAAAAATGTTACATAAATACACAATCTTTCCTCTGCACCTTTTAATAGTTCCATTAACTTTTTTGCTTCAGGGTCTGAGTTGTCCACAAAAGCTTTTTTTGAAAGCAGAAAAATCGATAGTAGTTGCACATTGTGAATTTCTGTTAAATGCACATGGCCATTGCGTCCATCAATGAATTTGCACTCCCTTTAAGTAACAGATCATCACCTGTCTTCCTGTGATTAACTGAAAGATTTTTGGGGGGGGGGAAGGAAAGGTTGTGACGGAAGGAGGCTGTGAATATTGAAAGGCCAAACCTTTTAAGGGTTTCCACAGCCCTTCCATCAAAGTTACGGCAATGAGTTAAAGTTTATTTATTAGTGTGACAAGTCAGCTTACATTCACACTGTAATGAAGTTACTGTGAAAATCCCTTAGTTGCCACAATCCGGTGCCTGTTTGGGTACACTGAGGGAGAATTTAGCATGGCCAACGTTCCTAATGAGTATGTCTTTCAGACTGTGGGAGGAAACCAGAGCACCCAGAGGAAGCTCATGCAGACACGGGGAAAATATGCAGACTCCGCAGACTGCCATCGGGGAGAACTCTAGCGGTACTTCCCACCTAACCAAAATCTGATTAACAAAACAATTTCTTATAATAATATAGAACAAAACCTCTCAAAATGATTTATTTATAAATTTTTTATTCAAATGATTTAAACCTCAAAGATCAATTGGAATTATTTGCTTTCTGCTAATAGAGTACTCCCCCTCTGTCCCCCCCCCCACCCACCCACCTACCATTCTTTATTTTAGCTCTAAGTTCAGTTTAAACATTATCTTCTGAGGAAGACAACAGATCAATGATTGTTCAAGAAATAAACTTTTAAGGACACTTCTAGGTTATGAAAATTTATGGTAAATACAGTAATGATGTCTGTCTTACTGTCCAAACATACATTATCTTTTAAAGTAGGTAAGGGCAATTTGACAACCCAACAGGAAGGCTGACAGGCGTGAACTCAACATCAGAGTATATTTACTGACAACACTTCTGGTATTTCACCTTCATAGATATTATTTATAGGTAAACACGAACACAACTGAGCTTAATTCTGTTTCCATCCTCATCAGCTCCAAAATGTAGAAGAATTTGCTAGGTAGACGATGATCAGGAACCCTGACCGATTTTCTTTTTCCTATTCATGGAGCATTGCTGACAATTAAAGCACCCTTACTGATTCCAACAGAGATGAGTTCAACACAAAAGGAAGTCCTGGGCTCTAGGGCTTAGTTGTTCACTGCCTACCACTTTTTTAAAAACTTAGCTGAAACACTTAATATATTATTGTAAAGATGCTGTATCAATGTTCTTTTAATGCAGATTTTGGTAGCATCGTCTTTAGGAAGTTAGCTCCTAATATTTATGTTGCAGCAAGGCTTGATTGGGGTTGGAGAGTGGAAAGTCCAAACTTGTAGACTCAAGTAAAGCTCTCTCCTGAGGATGCTACTGGGTTACAAAAAAAATGATGTGGAGATGATGTGTTACAAAAAAAATGCAACCGTCAAATGCTTCTAAAACCTGTATTAAAACAACAGTGTGATGGCAACTTAAGATTAGTGCACATATTATTGAAATACACACAGGAAGATACGAGATCTTCAAGTTCATTTCAAACAGGTTTGGCTACTTTACCATATTGGAATAAACCTTTGATTCATGTGAGCTGATCTGTTTCTTGTGACATTCATGCTGCTTTTACAGTGCGTTAGTACCAGGTCTCATATTGCTGGAGGCAACAGTAAAGATAATTTACCAGATTTATTCAGGCAGTTGCTGGGAAACTTATTTTCTAATAATGGAGTTGGTTTTGGTGCCAGCCAATTCTGGCTGCATGAAACCCGTGCAATAAGAGCTGATGAATTAAAGCTAATTTTATATTGCATTTAAATTCTACCAGATTAAGTTGTTCCTACCAGCAGTAACCCGCTACATTAATCAGCTTAAAAAGCTTCCAAACAGAATGCATATCAAAAGCAGAGGTTTTTTTTCCAAAAATAAATATAACTGCCCAAATAATTGAAGTATTTTTTTCCCGTCCGGATAGCATGCTTTGCAGAAATTCTTCTAAACAGAGGTCTCAAAAATTTCTCATTTTAATAAAATACCAGGAAATAAATAAATCATCAATTCTCAATGCTTCCCTCAAACAGCAACTGCATTACTGTTCAACCTTTAGCTTTTGTCAAAAATGTGAATAATTCCCATTTCAACGCGGCAGTAAAATTTCAGATGTTCATGGGAGTGGAAAAAACTGGCAAGGCCAGCATGTACTGTCCATCATTTAACTATCCTCAAGATTGTGGCAGTTATCTATTTTCTTAAATATTGAAGCCCTTGTAATGCAAGTACACCTGCAGTGCTGTTAGGGAGAGAGATCCAGAATTTTGACGCAGTGACAGTGAAGGAAAGGCAAGATGTTTCCAAGTCAGGAAAGTCTGTATAACATGCAAGAAACAATATTTTTCACTGTATACTAATGCATGTGATAGTAATAAATCAAATCAAGGACAGTGAGAGACCTGGAAGGGAAACTAGAGGTGGTGCTTTTCCTCTTTGCATGCTGGTATTTTTCTGGGTGCAGAGGTCATGTGGTCGGAACGTGCTGTGGAAGGAACTGTGGTAATTTGGTGCAGTTCCTTTTTTTTTACTACTACCACTGCTTGTGGGAGCGAGTGTTTTAGATACTGTGGGTGCATATGTACATAGATCACGGAAGGTAGCGGGGCAGGTGGAAAGAGCTGTTAATATAGTGTTAGGAAAATATAGGTAGTTTTAAGGGATTTATATTGGTAAAAATTAGAAACGAGGTATAGTTTTAAGTGGGTTTAATTTAACACTTTTGTGTCTGGAAGGGTAAAACCTCGTAGTTAAGATTCATGTTGGACTACTACTGCCTCTGGCAGCTCATTCCAGACACTCACCACCTCTGAGTGAAACAATTGCCCCCCTGGACCGTTTTGTAGCTCTCCTCTCTCACCTTAAATCTATGCTCTCTAGTTTCAGACTTACCTACTTTTGGGAAATGATGTTGACTACCTACCTTATCCATGCCCCTCATTATTTTATAGACCTCTACAAGATGACCCCTAAGCCTCTTATGGTCCCAGGAAGAATGTCCCAGTCTATCCAGGCTCTCCTTATAATTCAAACCCTCAAGTCCTGGTAGCATTCTTGTAAATTTTTTCTGCACTCTTTCTAGTTTAATAATATCCTTTCTATAATAGTGACTATAAATGTACACAGTATTCCAAGTGTGGCCTTACTAACAACTTCAACAAAATGTCCCAACTCCTGTATTCAATGTTCTGACCAATGAAACCAAGCATGCCAAATGTCTTCTTCACCAACTTGTCCACTAGTGACTCCACTTTCAAGGAGCTATGAACCTGTGATCCTAGATCTCTTTGTTCTCTAACTCTCCCCAATGCCCTACCATTAATTGTGTAGGTCCTATCCTGATTTGATCTACCAAAATGCATCACCTCACATTTATCCAAATTAAATTCCATCTGCCATTCATCAGCCCACTGGCCCAATTGATCAAGATCCTGTTGCAATCCTAGATAACCTTCTTCACTGTCCACTATGCCACCAATCTTGGTGTCATCTGCAAACTTACTAACCATGCCTCCTAAATTCTCATCCAAATCATTATAAATAATAACAGCGGACCCAGCACCGATCCCTGAGGCACACCACTGGTCACAGACCTCGAGTGTGAAAAACTACCTTCTACAACCACCTTCTGTTCTCAAGCCAATTTTGTATCTAATTGGCTACCTCACCCTCGATCCCATGGGATTTAATCCTATGCAACCCAACATGCAGTACCTTGTGAAAGGCCTTTTACGAAGGTCCATATAGACAATGTCAACTGCACTGCCCTCATCTACCTTCTTGGTTACCCCTCAAAAAACTCATGTTGACGTGATGTTCCACTCAAAGCTATGCTGACTTTCCCTAATGCCTCTCTAAATGCCTGTAGATCCTGTCTCAGAATACCTTCTAACAACTTAGCCACTACAGACGTTAGGCTCACTGGTCTGTAGTTCCCAGGCTTTTCCCTGCAGCCATTCTTAAACAAAGGCACATTTGCTACCCTCCAATCTTCAGGCACCTCACCTGTGGCTATCGATGATTCAAATACGTCTGCTAGGCAACCTGTCATTTCCTCCCTAGCCTCCCACAACATCCTGCGATACATTTCATCAGGTCCCAGGGATTTATCTACCTTGATGCGCTTTAAGACTTCCAGCATCTCCTTCTCTGTAATATGTACACTCCTCAAGACATCACTATTTGAGAAATATTAATTTAGGATCTCATGATTTAAATATTCATCACTTTATGACAAATATTAATTTAGGATCTCACCGATATATTCATTTAGGATCATACCCAAGGCTGGAATTTAACCCGGGTGCTCTGAGGCATTAGTGTTAACCACTGTTCTTGATCGCTGGTGGAGCTGCACTAAGTTAGGTAAGGAGCATTTCATTATACTCCTGATTTGAGGCTTGCTGGATAGGCTTTAAGGCAATGAGAGGTCAGTTACTTGCTGCAGAATTCCCAGCCTCTGACCTGCTCTTGCAGCCTCAGTATTTGTGTGATTGCTTTAAAGTTTCAGGTTAACTCTCAGGGCGTTGGGGATGTCGTGATGTTCATAGCATTGAATGTCAAGGAGTAATGGTCATGTCCCTTGTGAGGCACAAACGTTACTTGCTGCTAGCCTGAATATTTCCGTCCTTGCTGCATGCATTGTGCTGCATCTCCAATCATCAATAAACATTTCCACTTCTGTTGAGGGAAGGTCATTGATGGAGGAGCTAAAGATGGCTATCAAATGGAAAGTTTTCAAGCACCAATTCAGCATTCTCTTGAATGTTCTGTATTAACAGGTTTTGATTGAATAGATAAGTGTATCTCACTCAGTTGGTTAATAGTGGAAGGATAATCAGTGTTTGCACTCGAGTATTCAAGTCAGAAGGTTCCAGATTAAAGACTAGAGCACAAAAGATACGGCAATCCAGTGTCACACCGAGGGTGTGCTACACTCCTGGAGGTGTGGCCTTTTAGATTAGATTTGAAAACAGCAGTCATATCTGCCCTCTCAGGTGGACATAAAAGATCCCATGGCACTATCTCAAACAGATGGGATTTCACTCTGGTCTCCAGGCCAGTAATTATCCCTTAATCAAAAATCACACAAATTGGCTGCCACATTTCTAAAGTGTGGTCACTGTTGTAAAGTGCTTTGAGGTGATCATGAAATGTGCTACAATTGCATTGTTGTTAAAATGATGGTTTCACATATCTGAATATTTGATCATATTCCCACATAAAGGAAAAAATATTCCAAAGCATTGTATTCAAGATTTTTTTCAAAAATCACTGCAATGAAGTGATATAAATAATAAGCAACCTGCTTCAGAATTAATTCAGTTTAAAGTTTATTTATTAGTGGGACAAGACGACTTGCATTAACAGTGCAATAAAGTTACTGTGAAAATCCCCTAGTCATCACTCTCCAGTGCTTGTTTGGGTACACTGAGGGAGAATTTATCATGGCCAATGCACCTAACCAGTACATCTCTCAGACTGTGGGAGAAAACCAGAGCACCTGGAGGAAACCCACAGACATGGGGAGAACGTGCAAACTCCACACAGACAGTGATCCAAGTCAGAGTTGAACCCGGGTTACACCCATTATGTTAGAACCCTTGTTCTGGTTGTCTGTGTAAGCTCTCCCTCGCTTGTACATTATTGAGGAAGATAAAAGATAGGCCAGAAACACATACAAGCAGTCACGTTCAGATAGGCTGTGTAATCAGTTAAATTTTTGAATAGACCGTAATGAAAGCAAGGTTTCACCAAGTTCAGAGGTTTAGCAGTGGGCCAATAGGAATTATTTTTAAGTTAGATATGAAAACGCATTGATGTGGGGTTACTTGGCTTTTTTGCAAAACATGCAGTTGTATTGAATTAGTGAACTCAATTGTGTACGTTTAAACTGCAAGATTAAAGCATTTAAATGAATTGCACCAGATCCCAAGTTATTTGGCATTTTCCAAATCTACCTTTGACAAGATTGGACATATATTTGAGGGTACATAAGAATGACATGAAAATGTTACAATGGATTCTGTTATGTGTTTATACCCTATTATAGACATTATGCACATTCAAGTATAGCACAGCACCAAATGCGTGCAACCCACTACTTGTGAAAATTTGCAATAGGATCTGTACTTCTTGATGCAGCTGAGACACAAATGTAGAAATGTTGTATTTTCCAGCAATTTAAAGAAAGTTCTTGCTCCTCTATGGTTGCCACACATTTAACAATGGCATGATGTATTAGCTTACAAGTATTTTCCTTTATGTAAGAATATAGAGTGCTCATTATTGTAACAACTAGGCAACGACCTAGTTGTTACAAATCAAGATTTGTAACTTGGTATCATTTATATCAAGTTGAAATTACACCATTTTAGGGTCTATCTGCATATACTGACATCCTGCAAGAAAGCTCTCATCCTAAATTCTGAACGGCAATGTCAACAAATGAATGGAAAACAATGCAATCGTTTCAGAAAATGTTTATTAGTGTATGACAACAGAGTACAAACATTTGAGGGTGCTGCTTGCAGTACACGACAAACTTGTGGATGCTCCAGTTTGAAAATTTATGGCAAAGTAATTGGACGAATGTAAAATACTCAAATCTCAGCCAGACAGATTATGAATGGACAAATATTCGTTCAAATAACATTTTGATAGCCCCTGAAAACCAGTAATTGCATTCAAAATTTTTATGGTGAATTGCTGAATTCATTAAAAGCAAAATCTGAAAATGATGCAAACACTCGGCAGTCAGCATCTGTGGACAGAACAGAAAAGTTAAAATTTCAGGCATGGAACTTTTGTAAAAGAACAGATTTATTACCTAGGCAGTTAAAAAAAACATGTCCTGCAGTACAGTTAGTCCTCTATGTAGATCAAGCTAAACTCACATTAATGCACAACAATTGGTAATTAATATTTGAGTGGTGATCAAATTGGATGTACTAAAACTGAATTTTCTCTGGTAGCATATATATACCTATAACCTGACAACCTTAATCTTTGTCCAATCTCATTTCCGTAACATGTAAAGTCGCTACAAGCATACAGGCATCATTATAACAGGATACTTCTGTCAGCTTGATTATAAAAAGGTCTCTTGACTCAAATGTAAATTTCCACTGCAATCCTTTTGGGAAGAGTAACTATTTTAACTATTTCTGTAACAGTGTGAAACCTTTTATATGAGCTGATAATTATGTCATGGGTGCATCTTAAGTGCTTAAAGTGCGCATTTTAGTAGTGCATTTTGTGCTAATTTGCTGAAGAGCATCATGCTAACTTAATCTGGATTAACAGTCTGTAGTCTTTGATGTGATTGTGTGCTATGTGAACAACTGTACTAAACTGTGTATATATTTTATGTCAAAAGAAATATGGGAAGTATCCATTTACTCAGAGGCAAGATCGATTCACTGGAAGCACTGCGTAAAGAGAAAATACTAATTTTTAAGCACCATTGATTACAGAAGATTGCCTGCTGTTCGTCATTCATTTGTTCAGGATTGAAATGCATTAAAGTTTAAATTCTTCAGGAACCCAGCCGTTGGCATATGTACTGAAATTCAACTTTGCCAATTTCCTGACTCTGTGCTACATTTGCCAATCAACCAATCTGTCTCATTACAGGAAAATGTGACATCAATAAAATTGAGTACTATTATCAGCATATCCAAGCACAAAATTTACATTAAAATATCATATTGCTGTTCACTACAGTTTGTGATAACTGGAAATACAGGTTGTCCATCTTGTTTCTTACTTTTGAGGACTGGAAACTTGAGTCCAAGAATTGTGTGCTCAGAAAAGTATAGATCAATACAAATATTACAAATCATCACAAAAATACAACACATATCCTGAAGTTAAGATCAGTACTGGAAATATATACCACATCAAGTAGTGAAAGTTCAACTCTGGTAGTTGAAAGTTGGTCTTTTGCTTTTCCTTCTCCTGGTTTCTACTTTCCCTGCTCTCTCAAAAATAGTGATAGTGTGAAGGGTTTCTAATTTGAAATTCTCACCAGTGAGTTGTCATTATGGCACAGAAAACTGTTCAGCCCATTCAGTCCATGCTTGTTCTCTGCGGAGCAATCCAGTCAGTCCCATTCCCCCGTTATATTCCCATAGCCAGGAAGTTTATTTCCCTCAGTCAGTGCATAAGCAGGATTTGCAATCTTGCCAATTTCTCTTCTCCTTCCCCCAAACCCATGGCTCAAAGGCCAATTCTATCACCCTTACTTATGCAGTTGATCAGCTAAATCAGCAAAAATCATTGTTAAACCTGGGAACCATTCTGGTCTGTACAGTTCAGTAACAAATGAGATTAGATTCCACATAAACCTACTCAGTCATCCAAATGGTATTTTTACAGGAACACAAAAAGGTCAATTTTCTTACTATATTACTGATATATTAAAGATTAACCTCAGCTTTCAGGAAATGTAATTTTCTGAAGTCACCAAAGTATATGCTGCTCGCCCTGATATGCAAATGATTGCAGGTTGTTTTGACTTTCAGATCCTACATGGGTTCCAAGTTCATGATAGCTCAGCAAAATAGAAGGTCTACTCAGGACCTCAACATTAACCGAGTTACTCCTCCTCACTATAAAATTCAATTGTGTTGCAAAATATTGCCATTTAAGAGATTATGAACATTGCAACTCAGTTTAAAAAAAGCAAAATAAATTACTTTTGCCTCACACAGGGTTGGCATAACAGTATTTGAATACTGCAATCAAATCATTTTTTGGAATATGATACAACACATTGAATCCTGCTATTTTCCAGGAACTTCTTGTTCAGGTAACAAAGCACCTGAGTAAAAAGCTGGAAAAACATAGCACCTTGGTTTCCTTTAAATTCACCCAACTGTGCTGGTTTCATAACATTTTGTGCTAAAATGAATTGACTTGGCATACCACACTCCATACAGAATAACAATCAAAAAATTTTGGGTCCAATAACATTGACTTGCTCCTCAGTTGAAATGAATTACATTTTAGACGATGGGAAGGAAAATAAGATGTGGGAGAAAGAGGATTTCTTCAAGTAAAATATCTTCTCAGCCCATCACCTCCTGAAAGGAAATGTACTTTTCCAATCCCAAATTATTGCCGTTAACTCTACGTAGATAATAGAATTACAGAATTTACTTGTTCAATATTTTCCAAATTCTTTCCTTAACCTCTCCAGATCTGTATAAATTGGAAAGCATGCCAACCATTACAAACCTCCTCCAGATATCTTCTCCAAAGGCATTCTTCATTTTAAAAAGTTGCTGTTCCAAGCCAGTTAGAGTAAACAACCTTCTCTCAGCCTCTTTCGTGTTACAGCTGAGTGTAGGATGTTTACAGTGCCTGGAGCTCAGTTGCACACGGTCAAGTTCTTGTTGGCACTGAAATGTGCAGGAACCTGAACATTTATCATTCAAATGCCTTGTGTGACTAGAAATGATTAGCTTCCTTAATAAACTTATATGAACCAACAGGATTTTAAAGCTAAACTGATTTACATATGCCAATGGTGCAAAAGCAAAATTCAATGTATGCTGAAAATATGAAATAAAAACAAAGTGCTTTCAGTAGATCTGGCAGCATCTGTGGAGGGGGAAATAGTTAACATTTTAAGTCAACGACCTTTCATCAGAACGCAGAACAATTGACAAGGTCATCAACCTGAGAACGCTGATTGGAATTTAATGATTGTGGTGGGCTAGGGGGTGGGGAGGGGAGGCTGGCACCAATTCTGTCATGGTCCAATCAGGAACTGGCTGCCTATCAGGTTTTCTGACTGGAAATCATGGAATATCCCACCTTAAGAGCTGCTGTCAATCAGAGACCAGCAGCCCTCCAGTATCAGCATAGCAATATGGAGCTATAACCATTAGACCATAAGAGATAGGAGCAGAGTTAGGCCATTCAGCCCGAGTCTGTTCCACCATTCGATCATGGCTGATATGTTTCTCTACCCCATTTTCCCACCTTTTCCCCGTAACCTTTACTAATCAAGAATCTATCTACCTCTGTCTTAAATAGTGTTTTACAAAGGTTCTTTTTACAAATGTTTTTGCTGAATGTTATTCCGCTATAGTATATATGTTTTTAAAACAGCTTACCAATGTGACCAGTCACCTTTGAGGGCCCTTGTGCATATACCCCAGTAACCCTGTACTTGCATCCCCTTTAGAACTGCACCATTTGGTTCATATTGCCTCATTCCTCCTACCAAAGTGTATCAGATCACACTTCTCTGATAAATTTAATTTTGAATGTCTTCCCATTTCATTTCTCTAGTCTTCCAGAAGTCTGTCATTAAATTTCACAGTTTAGTATTTTCTGCGAACTTTAAAATTATGCTCTATATACACAAGTCCCAAGCAGTGGTCCTCATATACACCGCTGGGAACACCACTGTGCATTTCTCTCTCAACTGAACAACCATTGTTTACCACTATTCCCTGCTTTCTGTCCCTTAACTCATTTTGTATCCAAGCTGCTCCTGTCACTCCAATCCCATGGGCCTTAATTTTGCTAACAAGTCTATTATGAGATACTTCGTCAAATGCCTTGCTAAAGTCCTTCTACAAAGCATCAACTGCAACACCCTCATCAATGCTCAGTTACTTCACTGTCAAAAATGATTTATCTTTAACAAACCTGATCAGCTTTCATTTGCTAGCCTATACTTTCTAAATGCCAGTTAATTTTTCCCTGAATTATTCTCAAAGTTCCTCCATTCTTAACATTAGGTTGATTGTGGCCTGTGGTTGTTGGGGGCAGAATTAATTCATTTTGGGATTAAGTCCAGTGGTGGGGTCGGAACATGGAGTGGTTTCCTGCTGCAAAGACTGGCAACAAAATACTTAAATTTCCAGCCCCACCTCATTAATTATGCAATCAATATTGCGCCATATCCCATGGTGGGGCATGCCTGATGCTGCGGTTTGCTTTCCTATCAGGGTGCTATATTGAAAAAGCATCCAACCTCACTGGTCCACTACTGAAGGAAGGAAATGGACCTTCTGAAAATGAAGATGGATCTCCAGGAACATTGAGGCTAGAAGATGGATCTCTTACAGGTCACCAAATCTGGAAGGTCTAGCTGCGGGTGCTCTCCGATCCACTCTCGTGGTGTTCCAAGGTTGTAGGCTGCCTCCATTCTGAACTCTGGAGACAGCCCCAGGCATTGTTCAGATGAGTCCCGACATCTACACACCATGTTGTTCCAAACATGTGTCACACTGGCATGTTTTTTCGCTAGCGCAACAGAAAAATCAAACATGGGTAGTCAGGCTTTCATTTGCATCCAATTAGCGGGATGCAAAGGAGTTTTACACTGGCCTCCCATGAGTTTCCCAAACCGTCATGATGGGCACCAGAAGATCCCGCTGTAAATTCAAGAGGTGCATAATCAATTTTGGGTCTTGTACTGAATCTCCCACCCCCCAATTGAACCAGTCAGTGGGCGCTTGGGAAAATTCCACTCTATGTTTAACCCCTTCCCCTTTTTTTAAAAAGAGGGTTGTAACATTTGCAATCTTCCAGTCGTCTGGAATCATTCCCATATCGAAGGGGGTTTATAAGATTGTAGCTAGAACCTCCATAACATCCACCTTTACTTCCCTCAGTAACCAAGGATGCATCCCATCATGAACAGGTGGCTTTTCTGTTTTGGCGACTGTCATTCTTTTAAGTAACTTCTTTCTTCTGATCAGATTAAATATCACCTCTCCTTTAATGCTACATTGGCAGCATCACTTCGCTACTGAAAGCATGTGCAAAGTACTCACCTCAAAGATGCTTTCTGCCTCTTTAAGAACATGTGTTTTTTGATCCCTAATAAGCACATCCTTTCTTTGACTATTCTTGTTTAAAAAAGAGATTGGATTTCATTTTATGTTAGCCATTAATCTACTCTCAATTGTTCTCATCACATTTTTTAATCTCCTATGTACCATATTCAGCTTGCTTCTCTACTGTACAATGAACTGTACAACTAACATAAGCTCCTTTTTCTGACTCATTTTAATCTCTATCTCATTAGTCCCAGAAAGCATCCATGGGCTTGGATGCACTTACGTCCGCCCATGTGGGAATGTATCTACTCTGTATTGAAATCATTTCTGCTTTTAAGTCCTCCTATTGTTTAATTACTATTTTGTCTGCCAATTTTTGTTTTGTTATACTTTGGACCACTCACTGAAGTTAGCTCTCTTTAAGTTAAGTACTTTTAAGCTTTGTTGTACTTTCTCCGTTTCAATAACTACTTTAAACCCAATATGATTATTGTTCTTCATATGCTCTTCCACTGAAACATCCCTCAAATTAGATCCAGTACTGCTTCCATCCTCAATGAATTAGAAACACAATGATCAAGGAAGTTCTCTTGTAACCGTCTCAGGAATTTCTCCCTCTCTTTGTCCTTTACATTGTTAGTATCCACATCTACATTAAGATAATTAAGAGCTCCCATTATCACTCCTGTACTTTAATTCCAAGTTTGTTTTTTTATTAGTGTGACAAGTAGGCTTACATGAACACTGCAATTAAGTTACAGAAAAAATTCCCTAGTCGCCAACACTCCGGCGCCTGTTTGGGTACACGGAGGGAGAATTTAGCATGGCCAATGCACCTAATGAGCACGTCTTTCAGACTGCGGGAGGAACCATAGAACCATAGAAAATTACAGCTCAGAAACAGGCCTTTTGGCCCTTCTTGTCTGTGCCGAACCATTTTATGCCTAGTCCCACTGACCTGCACTTGGACCATATCCCTCCACACCCCTCTCATCCATGAACCCGTCCAAGTTTTTCTTAAATGTTAAAAGTGGAGCACCCGGAGGAAACCCACGCTGACACAGGGATAACGTGCAGACTCTGCACAGACAGACAATGACCCAAGCTGGGAATCGAACCTGGGTCCCTGGCGTTGTGAGGCAGCAGTGGTAACCACCGTTCCGCCCTTGTAACATTCTGTAATTTGCTCTTCTATCTTCTTCGCACTATTTGGTTGCTTCTATTGTTCCTTAATGCTAACCAAATCCACAACTCAAATTATATTATTCCTCCCTATCTCATAATAAATGCCACCTGTCCTTTTTTCTTCACTTTCCCACCTCCATAGAACATCTTGCTTCCAGAAATATTGAATTCCCAATCCTCACCTTCTTTGAATCAGCCATTACATGAAAGTCACCTAGCTATCTTCAAAGTCTTGCATCACTCCCAGGATTACTAGCAAAAAACTAATGGCAAATTAGAGGCACTGTAACAAATTGCAGCTACATATTAAAGTCAAAAGAATTGTTTCAGAAATTGTAAAATGTGGTTGTTTCTCAGACACCCCTCTAGTAAAACAAACTTTAAAAAGTACTCATATTAAAGAAATCATAGAGGACACGCACTGCTTAAGTTACCAGAATGAAATTGAAAGGATACTTCATTGAGCCAAGAGCTGTGTTTAAATTTAAAACTGCTGAAGCTTGGCCCAGTACCAAACACCTTCCTGTCTGACATGATGCAATGGAAAAAATTATCAACTGAATCCATAATCCAGAGAGACAACACTATCTCATTCAACGGTAACAAAGTTTTGTGACCCGTCTCTATCGCAAACTCATATCAAATTGGCCACTGCTGAAAACTACATCTCTAAAATTACCTAACTGAACTAGAAGAAAACAGCATGGAAATCTGGACAATGTTTTGGATCTTGGGACTCTCACTGCTGTTCAGATCTTGTTAATGTTGCCCAATATGGACATTAAATTACTCGACACAAGGGCCTTCATAGTTGATGGTTCAAGACCAGGAACTCTCATTTTGCTCTTCCTCCATTTAGAAGTGACAAATTGCAACATCCCCATTGAACCACAAAACTTCCAAGTCAGTCAAAAATTTAACACTTATTTAAAAATTGTAGGCAGAGATTTGTGGATACATCTTAAAGTACTTTTAAGGCTTGGAGGCGTCAATCAAGTCAAAAGGAGTTGCAAATAAAAGGTGATATTTAGGAACTCACACCATTTTGAAGAATCCGGATGTGTCCGGTAGTCGCAAACATCTGACTGAAAGCTGGAGAACTATTTTACAGCTTCCAGTCGGGGATGTTTACAGCAACAGACCACAACTGTATTTTCGCAGGAGATCCAACATCAAAGATAATATCACAACTATTTCAGTAAGGTAAAACAACCATTTATGTAACCTTCATGTGACTTTCATGCTATATTGGTTTAAGTTATGGAAAATATTCAGTTGTACAATTATTAATGTTGCCTCCTTGATGCCATATTTGGGAAAATGCTGCCATGATGTTGCGAGCAACAACTCCCACCTCTCCTTTGGCATTCAACTTGTGCCCATTTCTGCCTCAAGGCTCTGACTGGATGCAAATGGTACTGGCAAAACGCAGTGTACATTGGTGAGTAAATCTAACTTAATGACACTATTGATGACTCCTCATTGAGTAGTAATTGGTGAAGTTAGATTGTCCTGTTTTCTATCTTTCCTCAGTTCTGATCATCAACCCAAACCGTTAACCCCGTTTCACTCCACAGATACTGCCAGACCTGCTGAGTATTTCCAATATTTATGTTTATATCTTAATCTTTTCATATTGTTGATTGGATGCTTTCAGGAAAAAAAAGCAAAAAAGATAGTCAGAATCAAAACTACTGGAATATGCAATGAGTGCATACAGCAACTAAACCTTAAGTGAACATTTCTTTCAAAATACCCAATTTAAAAAAATCTTAATGGTTTCACTGCCCACCCATATATTTATAAAAAATTGACAATGGGCAGTACTCCTCATTTGTGGGCATCACAATTGGAAAATGATGTCGAATATGAATAATATGAGAATGCACAGTGGCCCTGAAAATGCATGTCAATAATTCAGTGTAAATCTTTTCTTCTGGAACCCAATATTCTGGATAGGATTTAAATTCAGTACAACATTTTTTGGCCTCTGATAAAGTACAACAAGGTGACTACAAATGTGACTACAAATTCAAACATCTAACCAGCTTCCAGGAGGAGAAAAGAAAACAATATAGATTATGAATTTACAATGGATTTTTTCGTCTCATAGGAAGTCATAATTAACAAAGAAACTACTTGGGATTAACTTCTGGGTAAAAGAGCATTCTTGTCACTCCTGTACAGCATATTTCTCAGGTCTTAACAGGCCAGGACAGAAAATCTTAATTACATTCTTAGATGACTACTCATGGCTAGTCCAGCAATCTGACCTGCAAGGATGAAATATTTTAATAGCTGGCTTGTATTAAAACTGAGGGTCTAAAATACAGATTTTCCTTTTCTCACCGGTTTAACTTTTCTCTTATATTGATTTGGGAGACAACCAACTAACATGTCTAGTGCTACAGCTGAGTGTCGCAACCTGGTTTCAGAGATCACAGCAATTCTGAAGTCTGGTTTTCTGGTTGACACAAAAAAATGGCCCTAATGAAAAACAGTTAATTGAAATAGTCTCCCTCTTATATACCAAGATTCCCACCTGCATCCATCCCCACTCCCTAGGCATATAAATACCTGGGATTGGAAAAATTGCGGGGAGAGGGGAAACCCAAGGCAAATTCCACTCAGATCTCCACAGGCAATTAAAAAAGATCAGTAACTAGGAAACACATCTTTCAGCATCTTACCTCCTTTCTATACTCAGTGATGGCAATCAGAACCAGGAACTCATCCAACTCCCTCTTGAATGCCTGCAGTGAAAACATACCAATTATGGCAACTGACTTGTTGCATTGATCAACTCTCTGTGAATGCTATCTCTAATCTAATATGTATGCTTTCTAACTTTAAAACATTTCCAAGCTTCCAGGTCCTCCGCAACATATCTAACTCAAATAGCCTATCTACATGCAGCAAACAAATCTAAGGCCCTTAATTAAATCAATTTTACACTCTTCTAGAGGCAAAGGTCCAGTTTCCAAAGGACCTTTATGTCAATCTACTGGCCCAATCTTACTCTAACACTTAGTTTTGCATCACCACAGATAGATTCAAAAATAAAACCAGTGAGCCAGATATAAATTTACCTGGACATGCACCGAGTTAATACTTTTCATATTAACGACCACTCAGCATTTTTAACCACGGCAGAATGCAATGCTCATTACTTAGCATTAATTCCATGAAAAGGTCAACATATTCCATCCAGAGGATGATGGTGATGAGGCAATTTTGTTTTACACAGAACAGCAACAATTGTTAGTTTTGATTCTGCTGCATGGCTGCGTATTGTGCTCAAAAGAGTATAGAGAAAGACAAAAACTGAATCCAGGTCAATTGAAAAATTAAACTAAAACTTTTATTCATTAGGATATGACTTAACCAGTTTCTTCTTGAGTTTCAGTAGAATATATTTATCCAGTGTGCCGACCACGATTTAAAAATAATTTGTTTTATCCCCACCCCCAATCTTCCCACTCAAGGTCTCATTCATTCTTTATTATGCTTCTGCAGGTTTTAATTTTCTCTTTGATAATTTTCAAAAATTAAATCTGCGCTGAAATCACTCCCAAAACCTTTATTACCGGAATGGTTTTCCTCCATTTCTCCCCACCACTTTTGCTGGTTAAATCTTTTATGCTAATGAAGGTGGAATTTACCCATGTCCTTTAGCAGCAGCAAAACCACTTTAATCATGGGTCGTCAACAGTTACAATCTTGCTGAGCATAGAAATAACTTTAACTTTCTCTGTCCACAGGTGCTGCCAGGTCCACCGAGTATTTCCAGCATTTTCTGTTTCATTATAAATAGGTAAGTACTGCCCTTTGAAAAACAGTCACACTAAATCTATGAAAGCTTTTATCAATTATATGTCAACCAATCCTACTCTTTTTCTGTAGTCACTCTCTAACGAGTATGATTGTCCACCCAAGAAACTCCATGTTACCCGTCATGGGTTTTGTGGCTCCTTGCGTGGCTGATGAGCCTGTTCCATAGAACCATAGAAAATTACAGCTCAGAAACAGGCCTTTTGGCCCTTCTGGTCTGTGCCTAACCATTCTTTGCCTAGTCCCATTTGCCTGCACTTGGACCATATCCCTCCACACCCCTCTCATCCATGAACCCGTCCAAGTTTTTCTTAAATGTTAAAAGTGACCCTGCATTTACCACTTTATCCGGCAGCTCATTCCACACTCCCACCACTCTGCGTGAATAAGCCCCCAATATTCCCTTTAAACTTTTCTCCTTTCATCCTTAGCCCATGCCCTCTGGTTTTTTTCTCCCCTCGCCTCACTGGAAAAAGCCTGCTTGCATTCACTCTATCTATACCCATCAAAATCTTATACACCTCTATCAAATCTCCCCTCATTCTTCTACACTCCAGGGAATAAAGTCCCAACCTATTCAATCTCTCTCTGTAACTCAGCTTCTCAAGTCCCGGCAACATCCTTGTGAACCTTCTCTGCACTCTTTCAACCTTATTTACATCCTTCCTGTAACTAGGTGACCAAAACTGTACACAATACTCTAAATTCGGCCTCACCAATGCCTTATATAACCTTACCATAACACTCCAACTTTTATACTCGATACTCCGATTTATAAAGGCCAATGTACCAAAGACACTCTTTACGACCCTATCCACCTGTGACGTCACTTTTAGGGAATTCTGTACCTGTATTCCCAGATCCCTCTGTTCAACTGCACTCTTCAGAGTCCTACCATTTACCCTGTACGCTCTACTTTAGTTTGTCCTTCCAAAGTGCAATATCTCACACTTGTCTGCGTTAAATTCCATTTAGTAAGGAGTCTAACAACACCAGGTTAAAGTCCAACAGGTTTATTTGGTAGCAAACGCCACTAGCTTTCGGAGCGCTGCTCCTTCGTCAGGTGAGTGGGAGATCTGCTCATAAACAGCAAACAGGGCATATAAAGACACAAACTCAATTTACAGAATAATGATTATTCATTATTCTGTAAATTCATTTATTATTTTATTATTATTTATTATATTCATTATTTATATGCCCTGTTTGCTGTTTATGAGCAGATCTCCCACTCACCTGACGAAGGAGCAGCGCTCCGAAAGCTAGTGGCGTTTGCTACCAAATAAACCTGTTGGACTTTAACCTGGTGTTGTTGGACTCCTTACTGTGTTTACCCCAGTCCAACGCCAGCATCTCCACATCTTAAATTCCATTTGCCATTTTTCAGCCCATTTTTCTAGTTGGTCCAAATCCCTCTGCAAGCTTTGAAAACCTTCCTCACCGTCCACTACACCTGCAATCTTTGTATCATCAGCAAATTTGCTGATCCAATTTACCACATTATCATCCAGATCATTGATATAGATGACAAACAACAACGGACCCAATAGCTACATCTTCAACTGCTCACTTTGCAGGTGTTTCCGGGAGCTGGGTTCAGGTAGATTACTGGTATTCCTTTCTCAGGCTCCTTTCCTGGGCCTCCTTTTGTCGTTGGTGTCCTCGGAGAATTATGTCCCTACAATCAGGAGGTTCCTCCAAGTAGGTCTCTTCTGAGCAAGGGTCTCCCAGGCATTGACATCTATGTTGCATTTCTTGAGTTAAGCCTTCAGGGTCTTTGAAGCACTTTGTTTGTCCTCCTGTTAGCAAACTTTCCTTGAGCTGGGTGGAGATGATTTGTTTTGGCCGTCAGACTCTGACAATCAATCCTATACTATAGTGGCCATTAGTCATACAAGTCTACCATCCAAACACCATTTCCAAAATGAGAAAAGGTGATTCATATCCACAGCTCCAAAAGACTAATTACAACTTGGGTCTCTGGTGAAATTATATAAATAAAATCAGAGCTGGTACAAGAAACCAGAGATAATTTATAGGAGAAACGCAACTGTGCAGCTCCTTACTTTCTGACGATCCTTGGGTCAAATTACTTTCCAGTTTTAAAAAACAGCTTGGCATCACCGAACACCACTATTTAATGTATGACAAGCTTCCCTCCTCCACTTCTAATTCTTTACATAACATTAAACAAAAGCTCTCCTTTAAAACGGAATTAAGTTATTTTGATTGACTTTGCCACAAGCTTTTTCAAGAGGAAAAAATAAATATATATTTGCTCTGCAGCCATGCTCCAGACTTGCAAATACAGAAAGATCACTGAAATCGCAAAAATGAAGTCATCTTCCCGCTTTGATTTTTCCACATACATTTTTCACGGAGGAAAAGTAAATATATTTTTGCTCTGCAGCCATGCTCGAGACTTGCAAATACAGACATGTCACTGAAATATCAAAAATGAAGTCATCTTCCCTCTTTGCCTGACAACTAAAGAATGACTAATTTTGTGCTGACTATGAGGAAGTCACTTGACTAAAGGATGCCATTATGTTTGGAGGAAAAAAATATAATAATTCAAATGTTTTTGACTTTTCCCCCCTCTTCTCACCAGAGATTCTAGAAATTATCGACACTGCAAATCTTTTTTAAAAGATCTTTTGAGCAATCAAAACATTTTCTGAGACCGTGCAATAAAAATAGGAGAGAAAGAAACACCAACTCAATAAGAGACACAGCAGTTTGGGTGGGGGAACAATTCAGCTTCCAACTGCAATTAAATGAATCAGGAAGTGAAACATTTTCCTGTCGTTATTTGTGATTATCTAGTTCTCTGGCCTTTAATCACTATCTCATTTCATTACCACAAGTTACTCATGCCAGTCTACCACAAGATCTGGAAGCATCAGCACCATATAGCTCAAAATTAGTCCTCAAAAAAAAAAGACAAGTCCAATTTTAGGCATCACATTAGGAAGGACACAAGAGTTCTGAAGATGGTACAGAAGGAATTAGCTAAACGTTTCCATGGATGGAGGATTGCAGTTACATGGATAGATTGGAGAAGCTAGAGTTCTTCTCTTTCAGGCAGGTAAGACCAAGGGGAGATTTGATAGAGGTGCTTAAAATCATGAAGCGTTTGGAGTGTAAATAAAAATAAACTGCTTCCAATGGCTGAAGGGTCGATTATCAGAGGATAGATTTAAGCTACTGGTAAAAAAAAACCAGATAACATGAGGAAAAAAAAACTTACTTTTAAATGCGACATGGTTAGAATTTAGAATGCACCGTCTGATAGGGAGA
Source organism: Mustelus asterias (assembly GCF_964213995.1). Taxonomy (NCBI): domain Eukaryota; kingdom Metazoa; phylum Chordata; class Chondrichthyes; order Carcharhiniformes; family Triakidae; genus Mustelus; species Mustelus asterias. The sequence goes on along the minus strand of NC_135807.1, from coordinate 30,552,530 downwards.
GAGGAAACTGATTCAATAACATTTTAATTTTCAAAAGGAAACTGGATAAACACTTGAAGAGGAAGAGAAATACAGAATTCTGGTAAAATTGAAGGGTGGTGGGATTAATTAACTTGCTTTCCACAGAGCCAGCATAGGCATGATGGTCTGAATGGCCTCTTGTACTATATCAGTGTATGAGTGGGTGTGTATGAAAATGTAATGGTCAGATAAGCACAAGGACTGGGCCTGTATGATGCGTTCTACCTGAGGATAGCCCAGGGATAAGCAAAAGGACTAATTACTTAGAGGGAAGAGACAGAGTGTTTCTGCTCATTGTAGAATTGTACCTTAGCTGGAGTCAGAGTATTCAGGAGTTGAAGGAAAAAAGTAAAAGAATATAGTTTTAATCTATAACTATTCAGAATTATAAAACCTTCAAGAATCTCATACAAGTCAGGATATTTTGTTACAATTGTGTTTTAAAGACTTCCATTGTCCTGCATATAATATTTTAAACAAATAAAAGTGTTCACCGTCCTAAAAAGTCTCCGCTTTCTTTCCCAAACCTATAAATTTCATCTTGCAGGCCCAATGGTCATAGAATAATGCAGCAAAGAAGGAAGCCTTCAGTCCATCACATTTGTGCCATGTCTAGAATCAGAAGTCTCCCAAGATGACGATGAAGAAAATATTTTTAGCTCAGAGGGTTATTAGCTGAATTCTCATCCCAAGAAAGCAGTGAAGGCTGGGTCATTGGATTTATTCAATGCGAATTAGACAGGAAAGTGGAATTGAGACTACAATCAGATCTGCTATGGTTTTTTTGAGTGGCAGAGCAGCTCGAAGGGCCAAACGGCCTACGCCCTGTCCCAAGTTCTATGAAAAAGTTATTCAAATGTCCCATTCCCCTGAACTTTCCCTTAAACCTTGCATTATTTTCCATTTCAAGTATTTCTCCCTTGAAAGTTTCTGTTGAAATTGTTTTCACCACTCTTGCAAGGCTGATATTTCCTCATGCTTGCTGTCTTTTTTAGTTGATTATTTTCTTACGTTTGATATGTCAATGCTCCTTCTGCTATGTAATTAAAAATGTCCCCTTCACAATCCAACAGACCACTGCTTCCAATGCGGATTTTGATTATTTTACCTAGGCAGTATCTTGCATTATACTGTCTCGTTCCCATTCAATTAAAATTTAGTCCGCTGTACCAAATAGCCCATACAAAACAAAGTTAGTTAAAATATTAACTTCCAACAAGTTTTACATAGATTTTATTTATTCATTTGAGATGTTGAATACAAAGGAGAGATGTCACTGTATAGTTATTGAAAGTTCTCATTAGACCACACCTACAGTACTGTGAACAGTTATGTGCACCACACCTCGAGAAGAATGCAACATAGAGTTACGAGAATGAAACCTGAACTCCAAGTGTTTTTTTATGTGGAGATTCCACAAAGCAGAATGGTATTCCCTAGGTTAAGGGATGATTTGGTTCATTTTCAAGATATTAAGGGGAACAGATACGGTAGAGAAATTACTTACACTGATTGGGGAGTCTCGGACATAGTCTAATAATTAAAGCCAGATTTCAGGAGTGAAATTAAGAAAAGCAAAGTGGTGGAAGTTAGAAAAACTCTTCCCCAAACAACAACTGACGGTAGATCAATGGTTAATTTTAAATGTGTGGAGGACAGATTTTTGTTAACCAGAAGCATTAAGATATGGGGAAAAGATGGGTATGGAGTTGTGCCACAGATAAATCTTAATGCTGAACACATTCAAGGGGCTAAATAGCTTACTCCTATTCCTAGCTTTGCTCCAGTCCAGGTGGTGAAGTTACTTCCCTCAGTGCCATTAAGTAGGGGGTTCCAGAATTTAAATCCAAATATGAAGGAATGGCAATATATTTCCAAGTCAGGAAAGTGTGAGATTTGGATGGAATGGTGTTCCCATTCATCTGCTGCCCTTGCCGTTCTAGATGGTGGAAATTGCAGATTTGGAAGATGCTACCGAAGAAGCCTTGAAATGCATCACTAAAGAACGGGGGTTAAAACAGGTCAGAGCTCCAGATACCATCTGCTGAAGACAATACTACCTAAACATGCTGGGCAAAAATTTGATTAAAAAAAAAATTAAATATGACAACATGTTTCTGGGTGAGTGGTCATTAAAACAGGTGTGCTTAATGGAGTTAAAGTATTAAGATAAACAAATAGACCTTATAGCTGCCAAGATTTTGCCAAGGACCCAAAATAAGTAGAGGCCAGAGAATCATGCATCTTCGCAGCCCACTGTCTCCCTCTGCAGAAAATATCATGCCAGAATGGGGTCCTTGAAGTCATACCAGGTGATGCTTCACAGAGTTAGTTGACCACCATGGCGGAAGGAAGATTACCACTGTCCGAAAGAACGTGTAAAATTTCTTATGCTTTCTAAATAGATGTTCATTAATAGTCTGAAGAGTCTCCTGCCTGTAAGAATTTAGTCAATTCCCCATCTTCTTTATCTTACCTGCTATCCTATATAACTCTTTTATAAACTAACCTATTGCATTGCATCTTGTCAAATGCCTTCAGAATTTCAAAAAGTAAATAGTGCTCCAGATTCCAAATCCAAACACTTCTTCGAAATGTGTTGGGCACCCAACATACTTTCTTGGATCAGATAGCTTGAATTTGGCACCCAGTTTAGTCCTTTTTGGGATCCAGATTAAAATCAGGAAACAGAACAGAAAACGCTAGAAACACTCAGCAGGTCAAGCAGCATCTGTGGAGAGAGAAACAGTGTTAATGTTTCAGATCGGCAAGTCTTTATTGACATCACAGTCGTTCTGGAGGGAAGGAGAGCTGAAATGGGAGGACTTCATGAGCTGAAAATTTGATATGATTTCAGGTGTTTCTCCTAACTCTTAAAAAAAAGCTGGAAACACGGGATAGGGATGGTAGAATATGAAATGCTAGCATTCCACCCTGATGTTCCTTCTAAAACATAACGATTCACAAAAATAAAGCTTGACAGCTGAACTTTTAAAATTTTGAGACTAATATGCCCAACTGAACATAAATTAGCTAGCTTACTTGACTGATACAGCAGATGTTTTTAAGTTTATAACTACTGCTCATTAAGTACAGAATAGCTTCAAATAACTGCAACTCCATCAAGGCATTCAGGTGATATCATAAATCTAGGAAGTTTAACAGCTGAAGGTCAACCAACTCTTTAGATTGTGTTAATTACTTGCTTAGTATATTTTTTCTTTGAAACACTTAAAGTTCAAGCTGAGTGCACTAAAATAAGTGTAAACCATCAACAGGCATGCATTCAAAAAGAACCTCAGGTTTATGCAACACTACAGCTGACCAGCACATCAGTTGGTATAATTGATCGCAGCTCTTTTTTGCTAGGAGAGAGAAATTTTAGAAAAGTAGTGACCAAAATATTTGTTAGAATCTCACATGCAACCCAACAACCACTATGGAATGTGTGCAAGGAGGAACATTAAGCAAGATCAGGAACCAACTCAAGAATTATATCCTACAACTAATTTCCATTATGCCAACACAAAAAATGTTAACTTTAGAGAACACATTGAATGATAATTCTGGTTTACTGAATCATACCCCAACATTAGTCAGCCCCATCAAGAGGGAAGGACAGAAAACTCAATAAAACTATATCTGAATCATGAAGGCACTTTGATTCAAATAAGGACACTATATACATGTGTACACAGTAATATAGAGGCTTGTACATAATAAGATGATTTATATGATAAAAATGTCAGTGTATCATCAGGATGCACAGATATACTGACAAAAGAATTCCTAAATAAGTAATATGCAAACCAGTGAAATAAGTGAGGTGAATGACTACAGGAAGCAAAATTTACCAATTCATGAACCAGCATGAATCTTGATCTGGATTCATAAAAATAGAGAACTATTTCCATAGTTTGGCAAGGGCAGGTCAGGAAGGAAGCAGGAGAGGGAGAGAGACACAGAGCTCGTATAAATGCATCATGCTAGGGCATGATATGGGTTAATGTGATTGAGATATCAAGAAACAACACTGACCTTCATTCTTTTACTGAGGGGCCTGCTGCGTTTCAAAAGCCACAGGGTATTTCAACAAATGGCATATTAGGACTACATTATAATGACTAAATCCATGCATAACTGAAACTACACTAAAAATAGCTATTTTGAGCAGTGTATATTAGCATACACATTAGGACTAGTCAAGCTTATCAGTATTATTAATTTCAAAACAATAGGTCAGCAGAACATCAACAATTAAGGGTTTAATTGGCCAGCTTGCTCTTCTCGTACACCAGGTCTCACTATTAATAGTGCAGACATTTATCCAAAAGAGAGAACTTAGTACCAAGAACACTTACTTGATGGAACCTTATAGTCAATAAAAAGGTACCGAGAGGCATTTAACAAAGAACAAGAACAAAGAACAATACAGTACAGGAACAGGCCCTTCGGCCCTCCAAGCCTGCGCCGCTCATGTGCCCATCTAGGCCATTTGTTTGTATCCCTCTATTCCCAGTCTGTTCATGTGGCTATCTAGATAAGTCTTAAACGATCCCAGCGTGTCCGCCTCAATCACCTTGCTTGGCAGTGCATTCCAGGCCCCCACCACCCTCTGTGTAAAATACGTCCCCCTGACATCGGTGTTGAACCTTGCCCCCCTCACCTTGAACTTTAGTACTGTGAGAACTGACTGGAAACACTGCCCTTGTACTAGAATTTTGTGGATTAATTTTGGGTGAAGGATTCTGAATAGACAAATCTCCTTGTGATACAATTAGAATATGGATAGGCCCAGATGTTAGGAGCAGTGTCATGGAAAGAGTATGGAGAGGGCTCATGAATATATGAACATATGAATTAAGTAGGCCATTCAGCCCTTCGAGCTTAAGACAGACCATTATTGTACACAGCACTCCAGATGTGGTCTCACCAATGCCCTGTATAAATGAAGCACATCACTCTTGGTTTCATATTCAATTCCCCTTGCAATAAATGAACCTCATGGTTACATCATAGTGACGTTAAATGCTGCTCACTTCCAAAATCTGGAGCTCAAGCTGCTGTAACTGACATTTCCTGCACAAATGTGTCATGGAGTTCCCACATGGCACAGGATGTGCACTCGGAGATTGGAACAGCTCTGCCATTCCTTTATCTGGTAGTTCAGAATCTTGCAAATGGTAATAAACCTTTACCAACGCTAATAAAGCTTCCCAATATTTATAAACCACGCTAATACTTAATAAACCTTACTTGCAATTATAAACCATAAAACGATAGATGACACTCATGTATTTATTCCCTCATTTTAGGCAAGAGGAAATACAATAAGTAATACTCACCAAACAATCACCTACCTGTTTCCATGACATTACACCTCAATTTTCATTCTGAACATGGACTCGGATGGAACCCACTGAATGGCCCGATTGCAGTGGATAGCCCCTTCTTCTCTCACTGTTCATCAAGTCCAATTTTAGAGAAAGGAAAAGCAACAGCAATATTCACCAGCCAATCTACTCACGGTTTTCCAGTGATGCCACAGTTTGATATTTTTCTTCTCACTTCAGTGATGCTGACCTGCTTCACACTCCTCCCAGTCTCTTCACAGCACTGCTGACCTGCTTCACACTCCTCCCAGTCTCTTCACAGCACTGCTGACCTGCTTCACACTGTGGTCTCTTCACAATGATGCTGTCCTGCTTCACACTTCTCCCAGTTTCGTCACAGCACTGCTGGCCTGCTTCACACTTCTCCCAGTCTCTTCACAGCACTGCTGGCCTGCTTCACACTGTGGTCTCTTCACAATGATGCTGACCTGCTTCACACTTCTCCCAGTCTCTTCACAGCACTGCTGGCCTGCTTCACACTGTGGTCTCTTCACAATGATGCTGTCCTGCTTCTCACATTTCCCATTAAAAGCAAATCACAACTGGGAATAAACTATATGTTTAGTTGTTTGACAAGATAGTGTTTACTGCAGAGTTAGTTCATCTATTGAATTAACATGTACATTCTGTCAAATTTTACTGAAATTAATCCAAGAACACACAGACAGCAGCAATCCCATGAGGGGGCTTCTTGGACCCCTCATTAATGCTGCAATAACTCTGAGCACTAATTGAATAGTGATTAGCATATGTAACAACAGACCACAGCATGACTAATCCAACAAAATAGAGAGCATGCTTTGAATCAAGCTTTCACAAAGTGTAACAGAATGCTACAGCGCACACAGGACATTCAGCCCATCAAGTCTCTGCTGATTTGACGCCACTGCCTCTCCCCTCCATATGAGTTGCATACCTTAATTGCACTCTATCTGTTCCCTCTACTCATCTTTTCAAATGAAGATCTAATACCCCTTTAAAATTATTTATGGGCTTAACTTGAACCATTATAGGGAAAGCAGAAAATATTTTCTCTCTTCAATTAGGATGCCATGCAAATAATGAAAACATCAACACAATTAAGGCATTATATGACATGCTTCTGATCAGCTTAAATTCATTTAGCTAGTTTACCCCATTCTTCCAGCATGCAAGTTGCAGCTGGCCACATTCATTCAATCAACTTTAGAATTTCACCACTCAAGCTATAATAACTCATTAAGAATGCACTTGCATTTATTAAAACACAAAGGAAACAGCCAATATTGCAGTAACAAGAGTCATTCCTTATGCCAAGGTCATTTCCTAAACCAGATAATAGCTTTAAGTTTAAAAAAAATCACAAATGATATGGATTATAATACTAGTCGATCAACTCCATTAGTTTGTGTTTCCGGAATGACTACAACCTCAGGCATTTTGTGAACTTGCAGGCAGACACATGTAGCAAAGGAATGAAGTGAAAAGTACACCAATACTAACCCAGATGAGGTCACACGACACCAGGTTATAGTCCAACAGGTTTATTTGAAATCACAAGCTTTCAGAGTGCTGCTCCTTCGTCAGGTGAAATTACTTCATCTGACGAATGAGCAGCGCTCCAAAAACTTGTGATTTTAAATAAACCTGTGGGACTGTAATCCGGTGTCGTGTGAGCTCTCATCTTGTCCACCCCAGGCCAACACAGGTATCTCCACATCATGAACACTAACCCAAATTACTTTTCCAAGCCTGGAGCTGAGTGAGCAGAGAGAAGTCCTCAATGTTAAGTCACAGGATATAAGCCAATTGTAACCAGTTTTTACTGCTGAAGGCTGGATATACTATGGATAACAGCGCATTTTAAACTGACATCTATTATCTTTAAAAAGTGGCTCAAGGTTTACTGCCTTCCTTGTCTAAAAGTTCCATTCACAAAAATATTCTACATGCATTGCATTGCCAAGGTTGCCAGCTTTGGCTCAGTAATAGCTTTCTTTCCACCAAGTCAGAAAGTTGTGGTTTTGATCTTTACCCCAGAGATTCAAGTACACAAACTAGCCTGACATTAAAGAGTGCTGCACTGTGGGAAATGCTCTTTCAAATGAGACATGGAACTGAGGCTCCATCTGGCCTCTCATGTGGACTCTATTCGCTTCTCGGCCTTTTGGCTAAGATCAAGTGTATGGTCGGCACCCCATTGTCGGCCGCACTTGGTCGAGGTCATTGGGTTGCGCTGAGGCTTCATATGTTTCATATGAAGCAATTTTTAAAAGCGGCATCTCGGCCTTTTGGCTAAGGTGCAAATGAGCTCAAGTCTTGGAGGAGGAACCTCCCCCATCTCCAATCAGCTTGGCTCATGTAGATCAGGCCCAGGACAGGGTGGTTTGGTCGCTCGCCCTGTCTTGTCAGCCTGGATCTGAAATGTCTCAACTTGTTGAGACTCTGAATTGGATTTGATTTGATTGAATTGGAAAAGTATAAAAAAAAGCTCAAGAGTTCTCAATTCCTTATGAACAATTATCCCTCAAACGCCACCAATTGATCTAATCTTTACCTTATTGCTGTTGATAGGATCTGTGTGCAAATTGGCTGTTGCATTAGAACAAGGACCATAATTCAAAAGTATTTCATTGGCTCTGAAGTGCTTTGAAGAATCCTGAACTTTTGAGAGGTGCTTTATAACAGTGACCATTGCTTTTTCCTTTATTCTGTTGCTGGAAAGAGAGAGTATTGGTGGGAAGATTCAGGCTAGGGTTACAGACAGGATCTTTTAGAGCTGCAGCCCTTTTAGGTGGAGTACTGAACACTAAAGGAGGAAATTTTGGTTGGGCAATGGGCAGCCAGATCAGAGCAGCCACCAACAGCCTCCGCCCCTCCTGCTCCCTCCCCTCCCCCAAATTGCTGCGCCTTCTTACCTCAGAATCATATGATGACATTAGCCGGCGCCTCCAATGGCTACTGACTCTTGGCAGCCAACTTTTTACCAGTCTCACTGCCCCATTACACCAACACCATTAAAAACTAGTTCTGTTCTTAACAGAAATTACTTCATGTTTGTTAAGTGCTTTGGACTTGCAACAAAACAAAAGCAGTTTATTACCAACATCCTTAAAAAGCAGTTTCCAAACCCATAATTGCTAGATCTAGAAGGACAAGGGCAGCAGACACATGGGAACACCTCAACTGGAAGCACCCCTCCAAGCCACACACCACTCTGACTTGGAAATCTAACACCGTTCCTTCACGGTTGCTAGGTCAAAGTCCTGGAATTCCCTCCCTAACAGAATTGTGGGTGTGGCTACATGGACTACAGCAGTTCAAGAATGCAGCTCGCCATCACCTTCTCAATTATGGATAGGCAATAAAAGCTGGCCTAGCCAGTGATGCCCACATCCCATGAATGAATTTTAAAAATATTTAAAAGGCGTTATATAAATGCAAGTAGTCGTCATTATTGTAAAGCCAAATCCTTTGCACAGCAGACTGTTTGCTTCAGCTGATTGTTCTGAGAACACACTGGCATATGCCCCGACTGAAAAAAAATTGAAGATCTTGTATGGAGGTAATTTTCAAAGGATCTGATAAAGACGATAAATCATTCCTATTGGTTAATGGGTTTGTAACATTGCTGGAAAGGTCAAAGGAGATTGTTACGGCATTCCCTACTAGAATCAATAGTAGAAGAATTCACCATGAATGCCTTATTTTAAGAAAACATAAATGTTAATTATGTTTTTCAAATGTTTTAAGGGCACAGTAATGAAACTAAATGGATAGCTAGCTCAAGGAGCTGGCACTAAATGGATAGCTAGCTCAAGGAGCTGGCACTGGGTGTCACCTGAAGAAGGGGCTCAGAGCCTCGAAAGCTTGTGTGGCTTTTGCTACCAAATAAACCTGTTGGACTTTAACCTGGTGTTGTTAAACTTCTTACTGTGTTTACCCCAGTCCAACGCCGGCATCTCCACATCATGACTGGGTGAGGAGCCAAATAGATTGTGCTTTTCTTAAGTATTATCAGAATAGTATGAGGAGTCCATTCTCACAATTAAACTCGCATAGGCCTTGACTTTTTTTTTTAAAAAAAAGAGATAGACTTCAACTCTCAGGGTTAAAAAATGAAATACACATGGCACTTTCCCCTAACTACTGGGAGGTGTAAGGCGAAACAATGAGTTTTATTTTCAACCTCAAGAGAAATAATTTCAAGTCACACTCATAATATTTTAGAGGGTCAGTGTAAATGCAAGTCTTCCAGCACCTAAACTATATTTTGATCCAAAGTCTAGAAATTGAGAAATAAAGTTATTTTCTAATTGGTAAGCAGGCAGAAAAGTCCATGAAAGTTGAATTTTTAAAAATTCAACCTTTCCACTTGAAGGTGCATGGCAAGCTCCAGAGTTTGCTGCCATTTGTTTTAAAAGGGTGGTTGAGTGAGGAATTGTTCCACAATCACACACAGCAGTCAAACTCAATGCAGTCCACACCAGACATCAATGCATACAGCAATGTTTCAGGAAGATTTACTGGATAGTAATTAAGATTGAGAACCACTAATTTTTCCCTCAACACTAGCTTCCCAGGAATGCCAAGGCCATCTATGCAGCCCATACTGTTCTCCAGATGTGGACAACATTGGCATGATCTTATTTATTGTTAAACCCATTCTTGAACCGCTACAGTCCTTGTGCCAAGTACACGCCAATAATAGCTTTCAGTAGGATTTTGACCCAGCAATCAAAAAAAAATACATTACATGTGCTAACATGAACAAGATGTTTCCATGCTATTCAGGTCTCTCCCAGTGGTGGAGGTTGCAGGGCTGGAAGGTGTAAAGTAAGTTTGGTGAATTGCTGCAGTAGGTTGGATCATAATCTAATTGCAATGTACCCGATTGTTGAGTGGATGGACACCGAGTGGCAGGAGGACAAATCAAATTATTGCTTGATCCTAGATGGTGTTGAGTTTTTTGACTGTTGCTACCACTGCTACCGCGGCAAGTAGTCATAAATTACAGTTCAGATGAGCCTTGTAGATACTGGAGAACCCAGGTGGTGAGCCACTTACTGCAGAGAACATAGTCTTAGCCTCTTCCTTGATCAAGCCATGGTGTAGCATATGGAGCTAGAACTGATGCAGTGATAGCTACATTTCTGATCTTAATGAAGATAATTGATGAAATCCAAGATGGTTGGACACGGTGGCACAGTGGTTAGCACTGCTGCTTCACAGCGCCAGGGACCTAGGTTCAATTCCAGCCTTGGGTGACTTGTCCGTGTAGAGTTTGCATGTTCTTTCTGTGTGGGTTACCTCTGGGTGGTCCAAAGATGGTAAGAGTTTTAACAACACCAGGTTAAAGTCCAAAAGGTGTATTTGGTGGCAATGCTCCAAAGATGCACAGGTTAGGTTGATTGGCGATGTTAAATTTCCCCTTAGTGTCAGAGTTATGGGGGTAGGGCCTGAGTGGGATTGTTGATGCAGGCTTGATGGGCCAAATGGCCTCCTTCTGCACTGTAGGGATTCCCTGACTGGATGTGATAGATTAAGACATAGGAAGGAGTGTTTCAGATGACCTCAAGTTAACTGACTGTATGACGTGGAAAACCAGCCAGGGGTGTGATAGAATAGCCAAATCAAGAGGTTAAAAAGCATGAATTACAATTTTAGCAGATCAGCCGAGACATGAACAAAGTTGGATGATGTTACAGAGGCAGTCTTAATGATGGTCAAGTCGAGCCAAACCAAATACAACAGCAATATTGCCAACAGATTGGTGTAGCCTCAGACTGGTGTCAGGCTGGAGGTGGTAGGGAATGGAGCTTGGAATGCAGACCAAAAATAAAGGCTTCAGCTTTCTCAATATCTAACTGGGGGACATTTCTGCTCTTCAAATATTGGATGGCAGATATGCAATCTGATAATTGAGCAATGAGGGAGAGTTGGGCATTATCAGCATAAATATGTAAACAAGTCAGAGTAACTTTAAAAAATACTTTCTGATAATCTTTACTTTACCTTTAGCCTTCATTTAATTTTGGATCTGTTGATATATTTTCTTTGATATCTCATTTCTGCATTAAAAACCCACAGCATTTGGGCTTTTGGATTTACGTGCGAGGTGGATTAATCTTTAAATTTTTGGCCTAGGCTTTTCCCATGTATGCAATATAATCAGACAATAAATTCAGTGCTTTTGAAAAAAGTCACACCAATAGCAAATCCATGTGCACGGAAAGGACATTTTACTGAGTAAAAGATAAACCCTCGGTACATCATGGTTAACAATCTTAACAAGTATGTAGGTAATTATGCCACTGCTTTAAGCATTTTTGATCAGGATCAGTGGAGATATAGACATGGCTGAACAAAGGGCTCTTATTATATTTATTTGTCTATGGTGTGTGACCAGTCAAGCAGCACAGGCCACATGGAGGTACAGAGTTGACAGCAGGTGCTTCTAAATAATGAGGGGAAAGTAAAACTTTTGAAGTGGACTCACCACAGGCTGATTTTGTTCACCAACTAGTCTCAGAAGAACACTGCCTAGAATTTGGTGGTGGACACCCAAGAATCAAGGCTTGCAAGACATCAAAAGGATGATGGGCAAGGCGGCAAATTAGGGCGTATCAATTTGATGAAACTAGTTACAAGAATGAACTTTCATTAATATACTTAATTTCATAATGTCAGGACATTTCTGAATTATAGTCACTGTTACGCAAAATAAATACAGTAGCCAATCTGCACACAGCAAGTAAATGCCAAGATAATTTATTTTGATGGCATGCGTTGAGAGATAAATATTAGCCAGGATATTGTAATAGTTTCCTGATCTTTGAAAATAGTGCAAGATCTTTTGTATCCATCTGAACTGGCAGATGGGTCTTGGACTGACATCTTATCCAAAAGCTGGCACCTTGTCTCTGCAGCATTCTCGAAATAATGCATTGGGGCACCAATCGAGGTTACGATTCAAGTCCTGCTATGGGTATTGAACTCATAACTTCTAAATTGGAGTCCAATGTGTTGCCACTGAGTGAATCTAGCGTTTGTAGATTGAGTGGCACTAAAGTTCATGGGGTGAAAATGTCTTTGAAGCAATAAGGCGAGAAGGGAGAGATACAAGAGTCCAGAGGGTCATTTTTTTCACTCGGAGGGTGGCGAGTGTCTGGAACAAGCTGCCAGAGGTAGTAGTAGAGGTGGGTACAATTTTGTCTTTCAAAAAGCATTTTGACAGTTAATGGGTAAGATTGCTACAGAGGGATATGGGCCAAATGCGGGCAATTGGGACTAGCTTAGCGGTAAAAACTGGGCAGCATGGACAAGTTGGGCCAAAGGGACTGTTTCCATTCTGTAAACCTCTGACTCAATTTTAAAAACCGATGCAACATAAATAGAACATGTCCTTGTCAGGACTGACAAATGATAAAATGACACGAGGTTCAGAAGATAACAAAAATGACAAAGTTATGAGTGACTTATGGTTTGCTTTACTCAGAGCTATTTATCAAACTATGCCAGGCATGACATAACCTCAAAATAAATAAATCAATTTAAAAACTGCTATATCTCATACACAGAATCCATGATATTCCAAAGGTAAAAGGCCAAAGGGTCAGAAAACTGAATCATTGTTTAAAATGTTGAAAGATTTACACAAAATTTATAATTTGTATACTTTTTCCAGCTCCACTTTGAAATCACTTATGAATATTGTGAAAAGACCCATTTTACAACAACTCACTGTGCCGAATGTAAACCAGATTTTGCCTTTGGTTAGGACAGAAACTAGGGGTTAAGGAAACTTATAGGCTTGACTTATTCAGTAATGTCACTAGACCTTTGTGGCTCAATGCCAATACATAAGGAGCAAAAAAAAAAGCATTTTAACCAATGCGCTTCAGTGCTGCACCAGTACAAATTGGTTTGTCATACACCATTCTTAATTCATCACCTCGAATTGTACCATCAACACCTCACTGATACTTGGGCTTACGGCTCAAAACATATCCCCTCAAACTGTTCCAGGAGTAAGGTACTAATATCTCACACAAATGTAATCGCAATATTTGCTGGGGTTTCAATAGTTTAAGTGGGTAGAAATGGTCCCTTATCTGCAATTAAAAAATGTAAAAGTCATAGCTAAAAGGTCGTGATGAAAACATAGCCAGGGATGGAAAAAACATAATTTCATAAGATGACCTTAATTTGGGGTTTTACAAAGAAGCCTGAAGGATGCAGGGAATTCCACAGTTAAACCATTGATCACCTTTGTAAAAATTGTCATCTTGCTTCAAGGTAGGCCCCAATATTGCGATAAAATTAAGTTCACATAATTACAGAATTGTTACAGTGTAGGAGGCCACCATTTAGCCCATTGTCTGCGCACTGGCTCTCCGAATGAGCAATTTACCCATTCTCCTGCCTTCTCTCCTGCATATTATTTAAAAAGGATCATCTGATTCTCTGTAGTTCCTCCCAAATAGCATTATAACCTATTCATTTTGTCAGTGTTCCAATTGGAAACCTAGGTCATATTCTTTATTGTTGGGTTATAATACTCCAATTTGGAACTTCACAAGCAGCGAGGACAAATCACAAATTTAGATTCTGTGAAGGAGTTCTTTTAGCACAAAAAAAGATAACAGTGCAGATGAGACTTTGCATAAAATTTAGGCCATACTTCCATCAGTTTCCACATCACAACCCTTCTGGAAACCCCCACTATCGGGAACATCCTGCCTGCATCTACCCTGATTAGTCCTGTCAGAATTTTATAGGTTTCAATGAGATCCCATCTCGTTCTTCTAAACTCCAGCGAAATTAATCCTAACCAACTCAATCACTTCTCACACGTCAGTCCTGCCATCCCAGGAATCAATCTTGTAAACCTTTGCACTTTCACCATAGAATGAACATCCTTCCTCAAATAGAGACACCAAAACTGCACACAATATCCCAAGTGTGGCCTTACCGAGACCCTTTAGAATTACAGATTGACATGCTTGTTCTTGTACTCAAATCCTCTCACTATGAAAGCCAACATATCATTTGCCTACTATACTGCCTGCTGTAACTGCATGCTTACCTTCAGTGACTGGTATACAAGGACACCCAGGTCTTGTTGCACATTCCCCTCTTTAATTTATCGCCATTCATATAATCCATCTTCCTGATTTTGCTACCAAAGTGGATAACATCACACTTATCCACATTATATTGCATTTACCATGCATTTTCCCACTCACTTGTCCAAATCTGCATCCTCCTCACTGCTCACCCTCCCACCCAGCTTTGTATAACTTGCAAATTTGGAGATATTACATTTAGTTCCCATTGATATAGACAGGGGGATGTCCTCCTCTACACTTTCTGAAGTCGATGACAAGCTCCTTTGTTTTGTTGACACTGAGGGAGGGATTACTGTCGTTGCATCAATTCACCAGATTCTCTATCTCTTTCCTGTACTGTGTCTCGTCATTGTTTGAGATCCAACACACAATGGTGGTGTCATCAGCAAACTTGAAAATCGAGTTAGAGGGGAATGTGGAGAGTCAAAGATGCATAAGGAGTATAGTAAGGGGCTGAGAACACAGCCTTGTGGAGCACCGGTGTTGAGGATGATCATGGAGAAGGTGTTGTTGCCTATCCTTACTGACTGCAGTCTGTGGATTAGGAAGTCTAGGATCCAGTTGCATTGGGAGGAGCCGAGTCCCAGGCCATGAAGTTTGGAGATGAGTCTCGTAGGAATAATGGTGTTAAAGGCTGAGCTGTAGTCTCTGGATATGAGTCTGACATAGGTGTCTTTGTTATCTAAATGCTCCAGGATTAAGTGTAGGGCCAGGGAGATGGCGTCTGCTGTGGACTTGTTGTGGCAATATGCGAACTGTAGTGGATCTAGACAACTTGGTTAGCAGAAATTGATTCGTGCCATGACTATCCTTTTGAAGCACTTCATAATGAACTGCCACCCCGTCAAGTCCACTCGTTACATCCTCAAAGAATTCCAGTAGATTTGTCAAGCATGATTGTATCTCCCTTTCGTAAATCCATGCTGACTCTGTCCAATTGTACCACTGTGCTTTGCTATAAAACGTTTGATAATGGACTCTAGAATTTTCCCCATTAATTATGTCAGGCTGACTGGTCTACTTCATTCCGTTTTCTCTCTACCTCCCTTTTTAAACAATAGGGTTACATTAACTACCCTCCAAACAGTAGGGACTGTTCCAGAGTCGACAGAATCTTGGAAGCTGACCACCAGTGCAACCACTATTTCTACCGCCACTTTCTTAAGTACTCTGGGATGTAGATCATCAGGCCCTGGGGATTTATCGACCCGACTTGTACCCTGCAGGTGTTGGATAGACTTCTGAGAGTCAGGAAGTGAGTTACACTCCTTAGTTACTGTCTTCATAGTGTCAACTGCCCCCTCCCACACAGCAGAGCATCTTCAAATTGGCCCAAATTTGTTTCGGAATCCATATATAGATTAGAAACAGTAGATGTCCCAACATCAGTTCCTGTGGCATTGTACTCACTATCTAGCTGGACATCATTCCAGTAGGAACATATTGTATTCAGCCCATGAGCTTGTTCCACCATTCAATGAGACCATGGCTGATCTATATCCTAAGCCCATTTACCTACCTTGGCACCATTCCCGTAAATTCAGCAAAATTAATTTAACTAGCATCACTGCTTTTGAGAGATTGTTCCATCTCAGTGTGAAGAAATGTTTCATAACTTCTTGCCTGAATAGCCCAGAACTTTTCCCTCGAGTGGAAAACATTTTTATCAATCTATCCTACCAATTCCCCATCAAAATCCTAAAAACAGCCAATCAAAATCACCCTTTAACTTGCTAATTTATACAGAACACTGGTTCAGCCTCAACTGGAGCACCACATATTTCAAAAGATGTGAAGCCAACAGAGAGAATGCAGAGAAGATTCACAAAAATGGTTCCAGAGATGAGTATTTCAGTTAACTTCAGTTATGCAAACAGTTTGGAGAGGTTGGGACTGTTTTCCTTGGAGAAGGTTGACAGGAGATTTGATAGAGGTATTCAAAATCACAAAGAGTCTGAACAAGGCAGATAGAAAGGAACTGTTCCCATTGGTGGAAGGATTGAGCACAAGCAAGCATGAGTTTAAGGTGGTCAAAGAAACAATGGAGACGTGAGGAAAACGTTTTCCACACAGTGAATGGCTGGGATCTGGAATGTACTTCCTTTGTGGTGGAGGCAGGTTCAATTGAGGCATTTAAAAAGGGAATTGGGTTCTGAACTGAAAAGGAAGTACAAACAGGGATACTGGGACCACGATGTAAATTGTGCCTTCAGAGAACCAGTGCAGACATGACGAGCTGAATGGCCTCCCTCTGTGCTTAATCATCTATATCCAAGAATTCCTGCTCTTTATTATGTCATCTCTCTTCATAATTTAACCTTGGAGCCCCATACTACTTGCATAGCCAGAACATCCTTTCAGAGGTGCAGTGTCCAGAAAAGGACGTAACATATTAAAAGAAGTGAAAGCAAGGCTTTGAAAGACTGTCGGAAAAATTCCTCCCCCTTATATTCTAGCCCTCTAAACAAAAAGCTCTGTATGATTAATTTCCATACCTTACCACAACATTTTATTGATGTGTATAGGAATACATAAATCACATCAGACTTCCACAGTTCCTAGTTTACCATTTACAAAAAAAAACTAGGATCTATCCCTTTTTAGTCTAAAATGGATGACCTCACACATACTGTACTGCATGCAGTCTTATCGTCTAGTCTGTCTGCCAGTTTTGTGCACTTGCTTAATCTATCAAATTGCTTTTTGTAATTTTACCATCTCATCTACTTATTAGCCCAACAAGCTTTGTTGAACATACTAATTAGGAGCCGGGGTAGGCCATTCGGCCCCTTGAGCTTGCTCTGCCATTTCATATGATCATGGCTGATCGGATTGTGGCCTCAACTCTACTTTCCTATCTACTCCCTATAACCTTTGTCTCCTTGGAAGAGAATTCCAGAGGCTCACAATCCTTAGAAAAATATTTTTCCTCAACCCTGTCTTAAGTGGGGCACTCTAGTTTAGAACGGTGCCCCTAGTTGTAGTCTCTCCCACAATGGGTAACATTCTCTCAGTGTTGATTCTATCAAGTCTCCTCAGACCTTATATGTTTCAGTACGATCACCTCTCATTCTTCTAAACACAAATGGATACAGGCGCAACCTGTCCAACCTTTCCTCATAAGATAACTCCCTCATCTCAGGAATCAATTGAGTGAATGTATAGCTCCCTAATCTATTACTAAGTCATCGATAGTGAACAACTGAGATACCAAGGCAAATCCTTATGGCTTATCACGAGTCACTTCCCTCCATTTAAATACATACCCATTACCCATATTCTGTGTTTTCTATCTGGTAATCAAGTCAATAATGTCCCGTCACTTCGATGAGCAAAACTAGCATCCTCTGCTTCCTTATTTTCAGTCTACTCCTCTACATGTGCAAGCATTAGCAGGCATGTCTATTGTTTTGAATTCGGATAATAGCTTTTTATGTGGAACTTTATTAACAGCTTTCCAGAAAGCTAGGCACATGACGGATGAAGCACTCTTTCTGTGTGGCAGTGCCACAATCGTGCACTGGGCTTGAGCTAGCAGAGACCTTACATCTAATTTGTGTCTTATTTTCGGTATTTGCAGTGGAGCAGGAGGCCTGCATTGTTCTGTGGACCAAACCTCGTGGGGATGGATCTTTGCAGCTCTACAAATTTTAACATGTTGCATCACTAGGATGACACCAGTAATGAATGCTTGGAAAACTAATTACAAAACACACTCCTGCAAGTCATGGCTATTCTAAATAATGTTTCGGAGTACTTCAAGAAACCTTGTTTTTGAATCATTTTGTTTTCTTCCCATTGTCAACTTGGCATGTGGTAACACAGAGCAATGAAAATTAAGGGTTCAAATGTCATTTTATGATTTGGACAAATAATCTAAGCCACACTGTCATTACTGCTGCTTCCTGAGGCAGGTTCCCCAGACAGCCAAAAAACGTCAATCCTCCTCGCCGTTCCCTCCATGCTGTCTCAGTGAATATAACTGTATTTTCTCCTCTTGAGAACTAAGAAATTTGCTGGCTACAAACAAAAGGAAACAATTCCCAGTCTTTTTGGATAAAAAATATTTCTTTTACATAAACTTAGCACAGCTCTTTACTTAACTGGCCATTGCCAAGTTAACATCTATCTGGAAAAATACAGGTTAAGCAGTAAATTGAAAAAAAAAATCTGTGGAGGAAAGAAATGAATCAAGGTATCACCCACAGGAAAATTCGACCAAGCAGGCATTGAAAAGCAAAGGCTAAACATAAATTCCCATCCTTTACAAAAGTGGCAGATTTGTTAGACAACAAGGTTAACTGTCATCATTAACAAAAATGGTTTAGCATCAACAATATTTTTCCAAGGTCCTCCTGAAGGTTCAGCCTGCAACTGGCAAGATTAAAAATAGATAGATTTCAAATGGAAGGAAGGACTTGGCCTAAAGCCTTTCAGAATCTTAAGCCATCTCAAAACAATTCACAGTCAATGTATTACCTTTGAAGTCTAGCCAATGGTGGCATACAGGCAACCACAGCAGCCAATGTGGTCACAACAAGTCCCACAAGCGGAATAGGATATATGACCAATCAATAATTTTCAGTGATGTTGGCCAGGAAACTAGGAGAACACCTCTGATCTTCTTTAAGTGATGCTATGGAATCTCTTACCACCACATTAAAGGGAAAATTAACCTAATTTTAACGTCTCCAACAGGTGGCATCTTTGATAGTGAGAGTGTACTGCACTATTACACTGGTTTCGGTCCACATTATGGAAATCACTGGATTGGTGAATGAACCCATGATGTTCTAACTCAGATGAATGTGCTTTTCTAGAACCAAGATTGGTGCCAAAAATACCAGTGATTAAGGTACTCGTGTGGAGGCAAAACAATTTTTTTTCCTGAAGTGTGGAGAATTCAATAAACTTAATATTTTCTACTGAAAGCTCTATAGCTATTCCTTTAATTGGCATTTATCACAATCATTACCAAAGATCCTGAATATAGTAACACATGCATAATTTCACAACTTAATTTGAACAGGTGATTGAATACAATTTTCAATCATAGTATTTAAACATACATTTTTTCCCACCAGATCAGTGGGGGGGGCGGGGGCACAAAAAATAGATCAGATTTCTAGCTATCTAATGCTTTCTTCCAAATTTGTAACAGCCAATGGCTTGAAGCCTAAATATGATAATCACTTCCCAGTCTCCAAAGTTTTCAGACAAGATAATTAACCGACTGACCTGAACTTGTTTACTTAACAATTGCACTTGTGGCCTCAGAGACATAGCTCCCAGTTTAGCAGCATAACACTCTGGTCCTCTTAAAACAGTGAATCATTCAAATTACCACAAGCAATGCCACAAAACACATGTAATTCTTGCATCTAATACTCCAAACACATGTAAATTATAAGCAAACCTTACCTAAACATTAAAGGGAAAGAATGCCAATTATTTCCTGCTGTTTCTGGTACTCAGTGACAAGGAACAAAGAACAAAGAACAGTACAGCACAGGAAACAGGCCCTTCGGCCCTCCAAGCCTGTGCCGCTCCTTGGTCCAACTAGACCAATCGTTTGTATCCTTCCATTCCCAGGCTGCTCATGTGACTATCCAGGTAAGTCTTAAACGATGTCAGCGTGCCTGCCTCCACCACCCTACTTGGCAGTGCATTCCAGGCCCCCACCACCCTCTGTGTAAAAAACGTCCCTCTGATGTCTGAGTTATACTTCGCCCCTCTCAGCTTGAGCCCGTGACCCCTCGTGATCGTCACCTCCGACCTGGGAAAAAGCTTCCCACTGTTCACCCTATCTATACCCTTCATAATCTTGTATACCTCTATTAGATCTCCCCTCATTCTCCATCTTTCCAAGGAGAACAACCCCAGTCTACCCAATCTCTCCTCATAGCTAAGACCCTCCATACCAGGCAACATCCTGGTAAACCTTCTCTGCAATCTCTCCAATGCCTTCACGTCCTTCTGGTAGTGCGGCGACCAGAACTGGACGCAGTACTCCAAATGTGGCCTAACCAGCGTTCTATACAGCTGCATCATCAGACTCCAGCTTTTATACTCTATACCCCGTCCTATAAAGGCAAGCATACCATATGCCTTCTTCACCACCTTCTCCACCTGTGTTGCCACCTTCAAGGATTTGTGGACTTGCACACCTAGGTCCCTGGCCTATTAACGAACAGAAGAGGAATAGGCCATTTGGCCCAACAAACCTACTCACTTCAATAAGACCATGGCTGATCTATTGTGGCCTAACACTCATTTTCTTGTCCGTTTTGACTCCTTTGTCAATCAAGGATGTGTCTAATTCAGCCTAGAGTATATTCAATGGCCCGGCCTCCACTGTTCACACGAGAAAGAGGCAATTCCTCCACATCACCATCTTAATGTGATAGATTCCCTTTGATTTTAAACCGTTCCCACTACTTCTTGACCACCCGCCCCCCCCCCCCCCCCCCCCCGCCCCCGCCAATGAGAGTAAACATCCTTTCAGTATATATCCCATCAAGCACCCTCAGGATATGAAGTTTTCAATAAAATCACCATCCATTCTTCTGAACTCCACAGATGCAAGCCCACTTACTCAATTTTTCCTCACAAGCCAACACCTACATCTCAGGAATCAACTTAGCTAACCTTTCCTGAATTGTTTCCAAAGTATACCCCCTTTAAATAAGGAGACCGAAATCATGCAGAGTCCTCTAGGTCTGCCTTGTACAGTTGCAGCAAAATTTCCCTACTTTTATACTCATTCCTTCTTGCAATAAAGGCTAATAATAGTCTATTTTCCTTCTTAAACACTTGCTGTATCTGCATGTCAATGTTTTGAAATTCACGTACAGACATCCAGATCCTGCTGTACTAGTTTTCTGCAGCCTAACTCCATTTAATTAACATGCTGTTTTTCTATTCTTGCCAAGTGGACAACCTCACATTTTCCCATATGCCAATTTTTTGTCTACTAACAACCTCTCTACATTCCTTTGCAGTCTGTGTCCTCATCACAATTTGTTTCCTACCTATCTTCCGTCAGCAAATTTGGCAACAATGATCTTGGTCCCTTCAAAGTCATTACCATAGATAGTAAACAGTTGAACTTGGAAATGACCCATTTATCCAATTGTTTCCTGTTCATTAACCAATCCTTTATCCATACTAATATAGATATACCTCCAAAACCATGAGCTCTTGATTTATATAATAACCTTTTCTGTGGAATCTTACTGAATACCTTTTGGAAATCCAAATACACTACATCTACTGGCTTCTTTTTATCCACCTTGCTTGTTAAATCATCAAACAAGTCTAATAAATTTGTCTAACGCTATTTCCTCAAAATCATATTGTGATTTTCTAAATGTCCTGCTACTGGTTCCTTAATAAATAATGGATTCCAGTATTTTCCCCAGTGACAGATGTTAGGCTAACTGGTCTACAACTTCCTGCTCTCTCCTTCCTTGCTCGAATAGATTTACAGTACTATAATAGACCAAGATCTTTCCAGAACCTAGGGAATTTTGCAAAATTATAACCAATGCATTCAACATCTCTGAAGCCACTTCTTTTAAGACCCTAGGATGAAGACCATCAGCCCAAAGTAATAGTTAGCCTTTAGTCCCATTATTTTTCCTAGTAATCTTTCTCCAGTGATTGTTCTAAATTTCTTCCTCCTTTTTGCCCTTGATTTTCTCAATATTAGAATGCTTTGTGTCTTTTACCGTGAAGACAAGATACAAAACTTCTGCTAATTCCTTGTTTCCCATTATTAATTCCCCAGTCTCATTCTCTAAAGGAATGAATACTCACTTTAGCTACTCTCTTTCTTTTTTATATACTTGTAGAAGCTTACTTCTGTTTTAGATTTCTTGCTACTTTACTCTTAGACTATAATTTCTCCCTTTTTGTTCTAGTCACCCGTTGCTATTCCTAATATTTCCCCAATCGTCAGGCCAATCACTAACCTTCACAACATTGTAGGCCTTGTCTTTCAATACAATATCACCCTTAACTTCCTTTGCTAGCCACGAGTGGCACATCCTTCATGTAGTCTTTCACATTGGACTACATCTTTGTTGAAGGAAAAACCAACCAACAATCCAAAATAATAATCTTGCAAGCTCCAGTAGACCTCAGGATGTATCTGTTTGGACCACTTTCCCACACGCTGGTTAGCAGTCTTAAAGGGACAGTACCGAGTCAAACCACACTCAAGACCACCCAAGAGCAATGTCATGGGAAATCTATGCAAGACACAACAAAGCCAATATTTGTTACTCAAGCCATTTTGAACATTTACAGACATGAACAACCAGCCATCCAAAACTGCAATCAGGTTCCCCCCTTGTCCGAATGCGGGGGTGGCAGGAAAAGTAAGTGAGGAGAATATATTTTTAAAAAGTGTGGATCAGGGGGGTGGGGACATTCCTGCAAAAAGAAAATCCAAGCGGTTGTCACTTCTCGGCTAGATCGGGCCACAGATTGGATGGGAAAGGCAAACGAAAAACAATACATTCGACCAGTGACATTTAAAAGGTTATTTCAAAAAAAAGGGGGGTGGGGGGAAAAAAAGCTGGAAACACACCTAAAGCAAAAAATCTTATATATTTGACCGTAAAAGAGAGAGCCACAGTAAATCTGCACATCAACTCCAGCAACCTGAGTATTAAAAAAAAATCAAATACAAAAAATTAAACTTACAGAAAAAAGGACACATCTGTTTATTTAAGCGCGGATAATTTAAACCCAGTTGGTGTTAAGCATCAGAAGATGAAGATTTTCAGATGTAAAATTCGCAGAATTAATTGCCCCCCTCATCGCCCCAAATGGTTGTCAGCTGAAGTAAAACCCCCTCCACCACCGCTCATCAAAACACACTGGCTCACTGACCAAAGGGCCCTGCAGAAGAAGCGGCCTGTTCCCCACGACTGCCGCCCGGCTCGGCGTTAATCAACCGCTCGCCTCCCTTCCCTTCCCTTCGACACCGGCTCCCGCCGCTAACACCGTCCGTCGTTTTGTTTTTAAAATATTTTTTAAAAAGCGAGAATCGTGTGGGGGATTTTTTTTTCTTTACGTTCCCGGTTGGCGGGGCCCGGTCCGACCCGTCCGTCTCCGATTCGCCTCCGTCTTTGGTTTGACCTTTTTTTTCCCCCCTCTGGTGTTTTTCTCTCGCTCTCTCTCCAAGCTACTGTTTCCCCTCACAACAAAAATATCACCTAGGCCCAAACCGTCACTCCAGCCGCGCCCCGCCCCCCCTTCTCCCAGACTGACAGCTCCCTCCACCAATTGGAAGGCGTGCTTCTCCAGCTCCGGCCGCTCGGCTGCTGATTGACAGGGCTTTGTCCGCCCAATCAGCCTCCGGGTCGGCCTTTGACCCGCCCACCCATGGCGGGTGGGAAGGGAGGGGCGGAGTCACCGTGTTGATTGACAGGCCCTCGCGCGGAGGGGCGGGGCGGCCAGCGGCATTCCAATGACGTCACCGCACCGACTTGCCGCTCTGATCGACGTCCGGCTTAGCCGATCATAACGCGCCATTCTCTCAACCTCATCCACTCAGGGTGGGAAGTGGGTGGAGCCTCTGTCTGCATTTGATGGCTCAATGTAACCTTTCAAGTTGTGAGTGAGTGAGTGAGGTTGAAGTGAGCAATGACAATGGAAGAGGGTGACATAGAATCACTACAGTGCAGAAGAAGGCCATTCGGCCCATCGAGCCTGCGCCGAAAACAATCCCACCCAGGCCCTATCCCCGTTACGCCACATATTTACCCTGCTAATCCCCCTGATACGAAGAGGCAATTTAGAATCATAGACTCCCCCACAGTACAGAAGGTGGCCTTTCGGCTCATCGAGCCTGCACCGACAACAATCCCCCCCCCACAAGAAATGCCCGTAACCCCATGTATTTACCCTGTCCTAACATTAAGGCAACTTCGCATGGTCATTCAACCGAATCCGCACATCTTTTGGAGTATGGGAGGAAACCGGAACACCTGGAGGAAACCCTCGCAGACACGGGGAGAATGTGCAAACTGCGCACATACAGTGACTCGAGGCTGGAATTGAACCCACGTTCTCCCCGTGTCTGTGTCGCTTTCCTTCGGGTGCTCCAGTTTCCTCCCACAGTCCAAAGATGTACTGGTTAGGTGCAATGGCCATGCTAAATTTTCACTTGGTGTACCCAAACAGTGCCGGAATGTGGCGACTAGGGGATTTACACAATAACTTCATTGCAGTGTTAATGTAGTGTTAATGTCACTTACGACACTATAAATGCTCTGCCCAAAACTGCAAAAAACTACAAAAGGTAGTGAATGTAGCCCAATCCATCACGCAAACCAACCTCCCATCCATTGACTCTGTCTACGCTTCCCGCTGTCTCGGCAAAGCAGCTGGCATAAATAAGAGCCCCATGCATTCTGGACATTCCCTCTTCTACCTTCTTCCATCGGGAAAAAGATATAAAATTCTGAAGTCCCATACCAACTGACACAAGAACAGCTTCTTCCCTGCTGCCATCAGACTTTTGAATGGATCTATCTTGCATTAAGTTGATCTTTCCCTACACCCTAGCTATGACAGTAACACTATATTCTGCACTCTCATTTCCTTTTCTATGAACGGTATGCTTTGTATAGCATGCAAGAAAAAATACTTTTCACTGTGTGCTAATACATGTGACAATAATAAATCAAATCAAATCAAATCAAATAAACTTAAAACTTTAAAAAAACTTAAGGGACGATTCACCCCAAAAAATTCTAAGTGCTGAATTGGTGGGAAAAATAGTGTAATTCACGATTGTTTCTTCAGTGAGAGTTCAGACTCGAATCTCCTGCACTCTGCGCAATGAAGAGGCCACAATCATGAATCTCATTAAAAGCTTGGGGGGGCAGGGCCTATTCACGCAGGAGTCTGACAGTTCTGGAACTCTGCGCATGCACAGTGGCCCCGAATTGTCAGCCTCCCGTTTGCTGGCCAGCCCAGGACTCCCACAGTGCTGCCCCCCTCCAGCCCCCTCCATGGCCCGATGGCTGTCCCCATAAGCATTCCCGGGCCAGCCCCGAGCCCCACCCATCCCGGAGCGTCCTGATCTCCAGCAACCACCCTCCCCCTCCACAGCAGTGCTGATCCCCCCCACACCCCCACTCTGGCAGACACACTCCATGGGAGGCAAGCCCTCCCCGGGAGGCAGACCCCCTCGGCAGACCAACCCCCCCGTCCCCGCCTGCCCTGTTTTCTGGCTTCCCTCCAGCCCTGACTGATCCCCATGCAGGGTGGCAGTGGGACCCCCCCCCCCACACCAACCGATTGCACTAAGCCTTGTCCACAATAGACCCTGCACCCTTGGCACTACCCAATGCCCGGTGGGCAGAACCAAGGTTCCCACTGGGCATGGGCACTTTGCCCCTTGGGCAGTGCCAGAGGGCACAGGCTACCACTGCCAGAGTGCCCATGCCCAGGGGGCACCACGCCCCCGCCACCCGACCCCCCTCGGGGGCCCCGATTGCCCCCCTTCACTCCAGCGGGGTCTCCCGCTAGTCCCCCAAAAGTAGGGAGCTACTCTAAACCCCATTGGAGTGAAATTGCACTGGTGGGGTGGGAGATGCTATCGGGTCCAGAGAATTCAGTCCCGGGCCCGATAATGACATTCAAATAACATGAAAAATAGATTTAAATGATCTTCCTGGTCTTCCTACCGGTTTCCTGCGTGGTCCCGACCCTTTCCGGCGGTGGGAGACACGCATGCATTGGGAAGGCATGCGCGAATCCCGTGAATCAGCGCACGCGCGTGTCTCCCAACCCAACCCACCAAAAAATTAGCCAGTTGGAATGGGAGAATCGCCCCCTTAATTTCTTCCAAATAAAAGGCATCACCTGGATTCTGCCTTTTTGTGGGAGAGGCGGAACATTTCTTGTTCCAATCATACTTAAGTCCTCTCTTAAGTGGGTGGCACGGTAGCACAGTGGTTAGCACTGCTGTTTCACAGCTCCAGGGACCTGGGTTCGATTCCCGGCTTGGGTCACTGTCTGTGTGGAGTTTGTACATTCTCCTCGTGTCTGCGTGGGTTTCCTCCAGGTGCTCCGGTTTCCTCCCACAGTCCAAAGATGCGCAGGTTAGGTTGATTGGCCATGCAAAAATTGCCCCTTAGTATCCTGAGATGCGTAGGTTAGAGGGATTAGTGGGTAAATATGTAGGGATATGGGGGTAAGGCCTGGGTGGGATTGTGCAGACTCAATGGGCCAAATGGCCTCTTTCTGCGCTGTAGGGTTTCTATGATTCTATGATGATTCTATTCTCTCCCTCACCAATGATGACTGTATCGGTAAGGGAATTAGGGATTATGGGGATCAGGCGGGTAAGTGGAACTGATCCACTTCAGATCAGCCATGATCTTATTGAATGGCGGGGCAGGCTCGATGGGCTCGATGGCCTACTCCTGCTCCTATTTCTTATGTTCTTATGTTCTTATGTATCAGGTTCATTTCCTGCTCTTACCTTGAGCTGGATAATTTTATCAACTTTGCTTCCAATTTTCATTTTCACACACTGTACTTTCAGACTCTTCCAGTCCTCGACTTCTCCATTTCTGGTGATAGGTTAGCAATGAATTTTCAAAACAAAATCAAAAATCCCACAACTACCTTGACAATGCTTTCTCATACACAGCTCCCTCTAAGGACTTCCACCATTCTATTCTCTCAGTTTCTCTGCTTCTATCGCATCTGTTCTGTTGATGTCCTCCCTTACCAGTACTTCTGAGATGTCTTATAGTTGACCTTTCTCTACACCCTAGCTATGACTGTAACACCACATTTTGCACTCTCTCCTTTCCTTCTCTATGAACGGTATGCTTGGTCTGTATAGCACGCAAGAAACAATGCTTTTCACTGTGTACTAATACATCTGACAATAATAAATCAAATCCAATCAAATCAAATCATTTTCTGTCACCACATACATCTTCCCTCATCCTCCCATTCAGCATTCCAAAGAGGCTATTCCCTCCCTGACACCTGGTCCTCAGTCAAGCCCAATATCCCTTCTACTTCTCCTAATCCTCTTTATATTCAAGCGCAGGAGATATAGGGTGGGATTTTACAGCCTCGCTCGAGTGAGACCGGAAATTCACACCCGATGTCAACGGACATTTCCCTTGTCCACCCCTTGCCTGCTCCATTTCTGTGGCGTGTGAGGCAGTAGACTTTCAACGATAATGCCTGTTTTACCTCTTTTCTCCTCACCATCCAAGCACTCCTTTCAGCTGAAACAGTGGTTTACATGCACTTCTTTCAGTCTGGCTTACTATATGGTCTGCTCTACAATGGGGAGACCAAGCACATATTGGGGACCGCGCTGCAGAACACCTCCATTCAGTCTGCAAGTATGACCCAGAGGGTGGTGGGAATTTGGAACTTATTGTCTGAAAAGGTGCTTGTAGAGGGAAACTTCAAAACTTTTAAGAAGCATTTAGATGAGCACTTGAAACACCATAGCGTACAAGGTTATGGATCAAGTGCTGGAAAATAGGATTAGAATAGATAGGTGCTTGATGGTCATCACAGACACAATGAGCCAAAGGGCCTCCTTCTGTGCTGCAAAACTCTATGGCCCAAGCTGCCAGTGACCTGTCATATTATGCTGTCCCTTTTTTCCTCGAGCTCCTTCAGTGTTCCAATGAGGCTCAACATAAACTCATCTTTCGATTTAAGCATTTTACAGCTTTCCTGTTGACTCAACCTTATGGGGAGATGATGGCCTAGTGGTATTATCGCTAGACTATTAATCCAGAAGCTCAGCTAAGGTTCTGGGGATCCAGGTTTGAATGCCGCCACGGCAGATGGTGGAATTTGAATTCAATAAAAAAAAAATCTGGAATTAAGAATTTACTGCTGACCGTGAAACCATTGTCGATTTTTGGGAAAACCCATCTGGTTCACTAATGGCCATTAGGGAGGGAAATCTGCTGTCCTCTGCAAGTCCACAGATCTTTGAAGGTGACGTCACAGGTGGAGAAGGTGGTGAAGAAGGCATATGGCATGCTTGCCTTTATAGGACGGGGCATAGAGTATAAAAGTTGGGGTCTGATGTTGCAGATATATAGAACGTTGGTTCGGCCGCATTTGGAATACTGCGTCCAGTTCTGGTCGCCACACTACCAGAAGGATGTGGAGGCTTTGGAGAGAGTACAGAGGAGGTTTACCAGGATGTTGCCTGGTATGGAGGGGCTTGGTTATGAGGAGAGATTGGGGAAACTGGGGTTGTTCTCCTTGGAAAGACGGAGGATGAGGGGAGACTTAATAGAGGTGTATAAAATTATGAAAGGCATAGATAGGGTGAACGGTGGGAAGCTTTTCCCCGGGTCGGTGGTGACGTTCACGAGGGATCATAGGTTCAAGGTGAAGGGGGGGAGGTTTAACACAGATATCAGAAGGATATATTTCACACAGAGGGTCGTGGGGGCCTGGAATGTGTTGCCGGGCAAGGTGGTGGAGGCGGACACACTGGGAACGTTTAAGACTTATCTAGACAGCTATATGAACGGAGTGGGAATGGAGGGATACAAAAGAGTGGTCTAGTTTGGACCAGGGAGCGGCGCGGGCTAATTGTTCCTTGTTTCTCGTGGAAGTGGAAATGACTAGGGTTGGGAAGCATTTTCCGATCAGGGCCATTGTGATCTCCTGGACTCGTTTCGATCGCCTCAGGGGGTCGGAGAGGAATTTCCCAGATTTTTTTTTCCCCATATTGGCCCTGGGGTTTTTCACTCTGGGTTTTCGCCTCTCCCTGGAGATCACATGGTCTGGAATGGGGGGGTGGGGGTGAGTTAATAGGTTGTGATGAACAAAGCATCGTAGCTGTGAGGGACAGCTCGGTGGATAGGATATTAGGATGTAGATAGGTTGGAAAATTGGGCGGGGATCCTGGATTCAGGATTCAATCCTGGACCGGGGAGCGGCGCGGGCTTGGAGGGCTGAAGGGCCTGTTCCTGTGCTGTATTGTTCTTTGTTTGTTCTTTGTCCTTACCTGGTCTGGCCTACACGGGGCTCCAGACCCACAGCAATGTGATTGACTCTCAATTGCCCTCAGGCAACTAGGGATGGGCAATAAATGCTGACCAGCCAACGACACCCATGTCCCACGAATGAATAAAAAAAAGCATTGAGTTCGATAATTTCAGACTGTGATCTCTGCCCTCATTTTGAATTTCCTTTTTTTTTTGCAGGTTTTGGGTTTACTGTTAACTTTCTCTAGTCTTTGCTTCTGGTTGACAGCTGTTCGTAATCTTGTTATCAATGCCTCCTCTAGACACTTTTTAGTTATTATTTGCTTGTCCCATTATCATTTCCTTTCACCCTGCACCACCAATTTTTTTTTTCATTTTTATTCATTCATGGGACATGAGCGTCGCTGGCTGGCCAGCATTTATGGCTGGTTGCCTGAGGGCAATGGAGAGTCAGCCACATTACTGTGGCTCTGTAAGCCAGATGTTAGTGAACCAAACAGGTTTTTCCAACAATTGACAATGGTTTCATGGTCATCAGTAGGTTCTTAATTCCAGATATATTTTATTGAATTCAAATTCCACCAACTGCCGTGGTGGGATTTGAACCCAGGTCTCCAGAATATGGGATTTGAACCCAGGTCTCCAGAATATGGGATTTGAACCCAGGTCTCCAGGTTGATACCGGAGATGAGGGGTTTGGATTATGAGGAGAGGCTGAGGAGATTGGGTTTGTACTCGTTGGAGTTTAGAAGGATGAGGGGGGATCTTATGGAGACTTATAAGATAATGCGGGGGCTGGATAGGGTGGAGGCGGAGAGATTCTTTCCACTTAGTAAGGAAGTTAAAACTAGAGGACACAGCCTCAAAATAAAGGGGGGTCGGTTTAAGACAGAGTTGAGGAGGAACTTCTTCTCCCAGAGGGTGGTGAATCTCTGGAATTCTCTGCCCACTGAGGTGGTGGAGGCTACCTCGCTGAATATGTTTAAAGCGCGGATGGATGGATTCCTGATCGGTAAGGGAATTAAGGGTTATGGGGATCAGGCGGGTAAGTGGTACTGATCCACGTCAGATCAGCCATGATCTTATTGAATGGCGGGGCAGGCTCGAGGGGCTAGATGGCCTACTCCTGCTCCTATTTCTTATGTTCTTATATTAGCCAAGTTCCTGGATCAATAGTCTAGCTATAATACCACTAGGCCATCGCCTCCCCAGTAAATCTCCTGTCATTTAATGTCCTGTTTTTCACAGACCTATTGTTCTTTTTCCATCCTCCCCTCTTTTACTTGCTTAAGACCTCTTACATTTCAAACTATTACCAGTTCTGTTAAAAGATCATTGACCTCAAACTTTCACTGTTTCTTTTTACCCATATGCAGCCAGCATCTTCATTTCTAATTTCAGATTTCCAGCAGCTGCAGAATTTTGCTTTTAGCTTTAGAACAGGTTCTGGGAGAAATGTAAAATAGGCTAAGGCAAGTTCAGAGTGAAGTATATAAATGTAAGAACTTGGTAGATAAGACTTGTGAGCTACACGTACAAGTAACAACATGATATATCATACAGCAGCAGAGAGATGTCACAAGCATTGGAGTCGGATTTTCTCTATTGAGGCAGGTAGCTTGAGTAGGGATTTTCTCTGACTTGACAGACCAGTTTTGGTTTAAAGCACCTGGTTGCACACACAATTTTTACTCTGGGGAGGCGGGTGAGTGCTGAACCAGGCTGACTAGAAGGCCTGCCTGACTACAACTCCAGAGACCTATTTGCATCTGAATTCTGTCCAAAGCCAGCAGGTATGATATCATTATTGGCTATTGAAATTGGTGAAGTTGGAAGTATGTTGCCAGGACCTATTGGAAATGGTCTCTTGCAAGATAAGTACAGATTTGGCAGAGTGGGAGAATAAGGCTCTGCTACTAAGTCTGCTTTGTCTCTGATAACAAAGCTACTACTTTATCTCTGATAACAAAGACACCTGTGTCAAGCTCCTATTTATTGACTACAGCTCAGCCTTCAACGCCATTATTCCTATGAAACTCATCTCCAAACTACGTGGCCTTGGGCTCGGCACCTCCTTCTACCATTGGATCCTAAACTTCCTTACCCACCAACTGCAATCAGTGAGGATAGGCAACAACACCTCCTCCATGATCATTTTCAACACCAGTGCTCCACAAGGCTGTGTCCTCAGCCCCTGACTATACTCCTTATACAACTTTGACTGTATGGCCACATTCCCCTCCAACTTGATTTTCAAGTTTGCTGATGACACCACTGTAGTGGGTCGGATCTCAAACAATGACGAGACACAGTACAGGAAAGAGATAGAGAATCTGATGAACTGGTGCAATGATAATAATTTTCTCTCAATGTCAACAAAATGAAGGAGATAGTCATCAACTTCAGGAAGCGTAGTGGAGAACATGCCCCTGTCTACATTAATGAAGTAGAAATGGTTGAGAGCTTCAAGTCTTTAGGTGCCCAGATCACCAACAACCTATCCCGGTCCCTCCAACACTATAGTTAAGAAAGCCCACCAACTTTCTCTGAAGACTAAGAACATTTGACATGTCTGCTACGACTCTCACCAATTTTTGCAGATGCACCATAGAAAGCATTCTTTCTGGTTGTATTACAGCTTGGTATGGCTCCTGCTCTGTCCAAGACTGCAAGAAACTACAAAGGGTTGTGAATGAAGCCCAGTTCATCACTCATACTAGCCTCCCATCCATTGATTCAGTCTACACTTCTCGCTGCCGCGAAAAAACAATCAACATAATTAAGGACCCCACGCACCCTGGACATACTCTCTTACGTCTTCTTCCATTGGGAAAAAGATACAAAAGTCTGAGGTCACGTACAAACCAACTCAAGAACAGCTTCTTCCCTGCTGCCATCAGACTTTTGAATGGACTTATCTTGCATTAAGTTAATCACTGTAACACTACATTCTGCACTTTTTTCTTTCCTTCTCTATGTATGGTATGCTTTGTCTGTAAAGCGCACAAGAAACAATACTTTTCACTGTATACTAATAGATAGAACATAGAACATAGAACAGTACAGCACAGAACAGGCCCTTCGGCCCACGATGTTGTGCCGAGCTTTATCTGAAACCAAGATCAAGCTATCCCACTCCCTATCATCCTGGTGTGCTCCATGTGCCTATCCAATAACCGCTTAAATGTTTCTAAAGTGTCTGACTCCACTATCACTGCAGGCAGTCCATTCCACACCCCAACCACTCTCTGCGTAAAGAACCTACCTCTGATATCCGTCCTGTATCTCCCACCACGAACCCTATAGTTATGCCCCCTTGTAATAGCTCCATCCACCCGAGGAAATAGTCTTTGAACGTTCACTCTATCTATCCCCTTCATCATTTTATACACCTCTATTAAGTCTCCCCTCAGCCTCCTCCGCTCCAGAGAGAATAGCCCTAGCTCCCTCAACCTTTCCTCATATGACCTACCCTCCAAACCAGGCAGCATCCTGGTAAATCTCCTCTGCACTCCTTCCAGCGCTTCCACATCCTTCCTATAGTGAGGTGACCAGAACTGCACACAATATTCCAAATGTGGTCTCACCAAGGTCCTGTACAGTTGCAGCATAACCCCACGGCTCTTAAACTCCAACCCCCTGTTAATAAAAGCTAACACACTACAGGCCTTCTTCACAGCTCTATCCACTTGAGTGGCAATCTTTAGAGATCTGTGGATATGGACCCCAAGATCTCTCTGTTCCTCCACAGTCTTCAGAACCCTACCTTTGACCCTGTAATCCACATTTAAATTTGTCCTACCAAAATGAATCACCTCACATTTATCAGGGTTAAACTCCATTTGCCATTTTTCAGCCCAGCTTTGCATCCTATCTATGTCTCTTTGCAGCCTACAACAGCCCTCCACCTCATCCACTACTCCACCAATCTTGGTGTCATCAGCAAATTTACTGATCCACCCTTCAGCCCCCTCCTCTAAGTCATTAATAAAAATCACAAAGAGCAGAGGACCAAGCACTGATCCCTGCGGCACACCGCTAGCAACCTGCCTCCAATCCGAAAATTTTCCATCGACCACCACCCTCTGTCTTCGGTCAGACAGCCAGTTGCCTATCCAATCGGCCAACTTTCCCTCTATCCCACACCTCCTCACTTTCATCATAAGCCGACCATGGGGGACCTTATCAAACGCCTTACTAAAATCCATGTATATGACATCAAATGCCCTACCTTCATCAACACACTTAGTTACCTCCTCAAAAAATTCTATCAAATTTGTGAGGCACGACTTGCCCTTCACGAATCCGTGCTGACTATCTCGGATTAATCCGCATCTTTCTAAATGGTCGTAAATCCCATCCCTAAGGACCCTTTCCATCAATTTACCAACCACCGAAGTAAGACTAACCGGTCTATAATTACCAGGGTCATTTCTATTCCCTTTCTTAAACAGAGGAACAACATTCGCCATTCTCCAGTCCTCTGGCACCATCCCCGTGGACAGCGAGGACCCAAAGATCAACGCCAAAGATGTGACAATTATAGATCAAATCAAATTAATAAATCAAATCAAATGAAATACTATGTCAAGATGAATTCAATGGAATAGCAAAGAAAGAAAGAAACAATGGGAGAGAGAAGAACGTGAGACAAAACACAGCATCTCAGAGAGTAGGAGAAAGTAGGATCCAGAGACAGACAGTGGCATCTAAAAGAATGGGAGAGAGGAGCACTCAGAGACAGACAGCAGCATCTAAAAGAGCAAGGCGGGCTGAGGACCTGGAGATAGACAGCAGCATCTTACCTGACAGGGGTGAAACCATGATCATGCAGGTGGTTTACCCAGGTTAGAGTAGAGTCAATGATCAGGACAGCTGATGAGGTTTAACTGAGCCTGATGGAATTTTTCAAAGCCATCTCGGTCTTTTGGCTAAGATGAAGCATCAGATCAAGCCTCATTTTGTCAGCTTGGATCTTGTTTGTTTCTTTTGTGGGGACCATGAATTGTATTCAATTGTAATTTGGATTGAATAAACATTTTTTTAAAAGCAGCATCTAAAAGAACGAACGAGAGGAGGGCCCGGAGATAGACAGTTATACAAAAGACACAGTGAAGATAAATGGTGTTTACCTTTGTTCTGTCATTTACGCATTCTGATCTTGTAATGGGCCGCTATCAACACCCTTTTCAGCCATGATCACCACCATTTACCTTTCCTTTGTCTTTCTGTCCTATGATGTGGAGATGCCGGCGTTGGACTGGGGTGGGCATAGTAAGAAGTCTCACACCACCAGGCTAAAGTCCAGCAGGTTTATTTGGAATCATGAGCTTTCGGTGAGTGGAGTCACCTGAGGAAGGAGCAGCGTTCTGAAAGCTCGTGATTCCAAATAAACCTGTTAGACTTTAAACTGGTGTTGTGAGACTTCTTACTGTTCTAGAATTTTGAACGAGCTGCCTGTAGAGATAATGGACACATTGCTGCAACATCTAAAATTCTACAGATTAGGAATAGTTCCTGCAGATTGGAATGTAGCAAATGTAACCCCACTACTTAAGAAAGGAAGGAGAGAGAAAATAAGGAATTACACTCCTGCTAGCCTGGCATCAGTCGTAGGGAAAAAAACCTAGAATCTATTATAAAGGATGTGATGATTGAACACTTAGAATTTAATGGCAGGATTGGGCAGAGGCAGCATGGATTTATGAAAGGGAAATCATGATTTACATAGTTGTTGGAGTTTTTTGAGAATGCTTTGGGAATAGAAAAGGGGGAAATCAGTGGATTTAGTTTAGTTGGATTTTCGGAAGGTTTTCAATAAGGTCCCACAAGAAGGGCATGTTTTTCTGAAGTGAACGGGCTAAGCCATGAATTTTCTTAACTCTAAGAATGAAAATCCAGGCCTTTGGTTAAAAAAAATCCTGGGCCTCCTGTAACCCGAATCTTGTTGCACCAATGAACAGGCTGAACACCATGTGAACCTCTGATTGATATGGAATGTCATTTAATTCAGTCTCCTGTTGTTGTAGTGTCTCCTGGGCTAAATTTATGATCCATTAAAAAAATGAACCATAAAAATGTTACAAATGCACGCAGTTGTAGTGTGGATACCCTTTCTAACTTTGAGACAATTTTCTAGAACTAAATTACAAGTGGGTAAGTAGCAGTGCTCCAGCAATAACCTGCTCACTGATGCTCCGTTTTGGATTTGCCAGGGGCACTCAGCTCCTGACCTCATTACAGCCTTGATTTATCTACCCAGCAACGTGGAAAATTGCCCAGGTATGTCCTTGAAAACTTTCCCTCCTCATCCTTTTAAACCTGTCTGCAGCCTTTGATAAGTTGACCACTCCATCCTCTTCCAACACCTTTCCACTTTTGTCCAGCTGGGTGGCACTCCACCTATATGGTTCCATTATTACCTCTCTAATCATAGCCAGGGCATCACTTGCATTAGATTCTCTTCCTGCTTCGGCACTGTTACCTCTGGTGTCAACTGCCACATCCACCCTCTCTACCCCCCCCCCCCCCCCGCCCCCCACCCCAAGGATCTATCCTTGTCTCCCTTCCTATTTCTCATCTACATGCTGCAACTCAGCAACATCATCCTGAAGCACAATGTTGTGTTTCACACATATGCTGATGATTCCCAGCTCTACCTCAACACCATCTCTCTCCACTCTATCATTATCAGACTGCTGATCTGTCATCCTGTACAACATGAGCATTTAAATATTAGGAAAGCTGAAGCCATTGTTTTCAGTCACCACTCTAACCTTTGTTCCCTAGCTACTAACTCCATCCCTCTTCCTGGCAACAGCCTGTGTTTACACTGGTCTGTTTGTAACTTTGGTGTCATTCTTGATACCGTGGAGAGTTTTCTACCATGTATTTGTGCCTCAGTAAGACACATCACCTGACTCTGCCACTGTAACAGCTTATCTGTTGCTGAAACCCTCATTTTTGCCTTCTAGACTCGACTATTCCAACGCACTGCTGGCTGTGCATTCTATCTCCCAAAAACCTGAGGCCATCCAAACTTCTGCTGCTTATATCGTAACTTGCATTAATTTTTATTCACCTTGTGGTCACTAACCTAAAATGCTCATCCTTGTTTTCAAATTGCTTCATGGCCTTGCACCCTCAATATCTTTGTACCTCCTCCAGCCCCAAAACCCTTTGAGATATCTGCACTATTCTAATTCAGGCCTCTTTCAGCCTGCTCATTTTAATTGCTCCACTGTTGGTGTACGTACCTTCAGTTACCTGGACCCTGGAATTTCCTCCCTACAGCTCTCTGTTTGTTTTCCTCCTTTAAGACATTCCACAGTAACTTCATTGCAGTGTTAACATAAGCCTTACTTGTGACTAATAAATAAACTTTAAACTTTTTTACTTTAACTTAAAACCTCCTCTTTGACCAGCTTTTAATTGTCTGACCTAATATCTCCCTCTGGGATTCGGTGTCATATTACATTCCATAATGCTCCTGTGAAACACCTTGGGACTTTTCATTACAATTAAGGTGCTATATAAATATGAGTTGTTGTTGTTACGATTACTTTATTCATTGCTTGTTTTTGCTCAACTCCAGTTAAGAAAGCATCCTTGCAGATTCTTTCCAATTCCAGGATCCTGCATTGAATTCCACATTCATTGGGCGGAATTTTCTGGCCATTCAGGCTGGCAGGATTTTTTTGTCCCGCTGCAATGAATGGAGATTTGGCTGAGCGCCAAATTCTCTGTCCTCACTTGTAACGGCGGCGGGGCATGAATAGTTGGAAAATTCCAACCATTGTATCCTCTCCCTCGCTAAATCATTCCTCCTCGGGACTGGAGGACAGTCTGTGTGGAGCTTGCACATTCTCCCCGTGTCTGCGTGGGTTTCCTCCGGGTGCTCCAGTTTCCTCCCATAGTCCAGTGATGTGCGGGTTAGGTTGATTGGCCATGCTAAATTAACCCTAGTGTCGGGGGGATTAGCAGGGTAAATATCTGGGGTTATGGGAATAGGGCCTGGGTAGGATTGTGGTCAGTGCAGACTAGATGGGTTGAATGGCCTTCTTCTGGACTGGAGGTATGTATGATTTTCTGATTCTATGACTCCTTATCTCCTCCTCGCTTCCCGTTTTTCCGTTTGCTGGCATTTACAACCCATAATTTATGCTAACGAAGCACCATTCCAATTCTCTCACACTCTTTTTCAACCTGGGTGGATGTCCTTGGGTTTTGCCTCTTCATCCGGGCTTCTCAATAATCCCCGTCGTTAAGTGAAAAAGGATAACTAATGATAGTGGATACGGTTCTCTGTGTGTCACGCTCTCTTGACTAGTTTTCTAAATTGAACATCGCCCCTCGCCTGCCCCCAGCAGATGTTGAGTTTCATAATCATACATTTTTATTTTGTGTAAGTTAGAACAGAACAAAACCCATTGTCATATATTTTGCAGTCTGTTCTGGTTTTCAATGGGATTTATATTTAGATACGCTGTTTTTTTTAAAGCAAGTGGCTTGTTACTCCACAGGTCCACTCAGAACTGACTATATTTATAACACCTGGCAGCTAACATTGCAAAATTGCTGATCCCAGGCAGGGAACTGCGCTCCATGTGCTAACTGTATAAATTTATGAGGAATTTAATGGGATGATGAGCTGCCCCAGATAATTTGCCCTAATTATGTTGTAAGGCAGCACGGAAAGTTAGCAGTTTGATGAATATTGCCCAAACATTATGAGCTGTTTTTTCCACAAATACTAACGGGCTTACTGTGCATTTTCTGTTTAATTTCAGTAATTCAGCATCTGCAGTATTTCTTTTTCTATTCACAAAGCTA
The DNA here is from genome assembly GCF_964213995.1 of Mustelus asterias. Lineage (NCBI taxonomy): Eukaryota > Metazoa > Chordata > Chondrichthyes > Carcharhiniformes > Triakidae > Mustelus > Mustelus asterias. The sequence continues at coordinate 30,514,163 of NC_135807.1, read as the reverse complement.
TCTCATGTATGCAGCCTAATTAGCGCAGCATGCTTGGCTGTTTATTTCACTGTGGTGGGATCTGGCATATATATGGTATATGTGAGTGGTTTTGTGACCTATAAGCTTCTAACTAAATATTGATCCAATAAGAAATGGGCCGAATCTTCCGAGCAGTGGCAATCACTCTGTGCCTATTATTTGACACAGTGCGGGAGTTCCACGTTGCTGCCACAGACTTCCAAACTGGATCTCTTCGGAAATGTGGAGCGTACCCATTCTTGAAGTCCCTCTTCGTAGTGCAGGATCATCAGGGAAGCCAAGCCAAGCCAAACTACACCCCACTTTTACAGCACTAGCTTCCGTATTTTGGTAAGTCTGAGAACATAGAATGTAGAACAGTACAGCACAGGAACAGGTCTGTCGGCCCATGATGTTGTGCTGAACATGACGCCAAATTAAACTAATTCCTTCTGACTGCCCCTGGTCCATGTCTCTCTATTACTTGCGTATTCATCTAAAGGCCTCTTAAATGCCCCTATCATAACTGCTTGCGCCGCCACTCCTGGCAGCGCTTTCCAGATACCTACCACTCTTTGTGTAAAAAATTTGCCCCTCACATCTTTTGATTTGATTTGATTTATTATTGTCACATGTATTAGCACACAGTGAAAAGTATTGTTTCTTGTGCACTATACAGACAAAGCATACCGTTCAAAGAGAAGGAAATGAGAGAGTGCAGAATGTAGTGTTACAGTCGTAGCTAGAGTGTAGAGAAAGATCAACTTAATGCAAGGTAGGTCCATTCAAAAGTCTGATGGCAGCAGGAAAGAAGCTGTTCTTGAGTTGGTTGGTACGTGACCTCTGTCTTTTGTATCTTTTTACCGACGGAAGAAGGTGGAAGAGAGAATGTCTGGGGTGCGTGGGGTACTTACTTATGCTGGCTGCTTTGCCAAGGCAGCGGGAAGTGTAGACAGAGTCAATGGATGGGAGGCTGGTTTGCATGATGGATTGGACTACATTCGTAACGTTTTGTAGTTCCTTGCGGTCTTGGGCAGAGCAGGAGCCTTTGAACTTTTCCCCTCTCACCTTAAGTGTATGCCTCCCAGTATTAGACTTTTCACCTCTAAACCTGGCAGCATCCTGGTAAACCTCTTCTGCACCCTTCCAAAGCCTTCACATCCTTCCAGTAATGTTGCGACCAGAATTGAAAGCAATACTCTAAGTGCACCTCACCAAAGTTTTATAAAGCTGCAACATAACATCCTGACTCTTGTACTCAATGCTCCAACCAATAAGGTCAAGCATGCATATGCCTATCTACTTGTGTGGCCACTTTCAAGGAGTTATGGACTTGAACCCCAAGATCCCTCTGTACACCAATGCTATTCAGGGTCCTGCCTTTAACTGTATACGTACCCTTAACATTTGATCTCCCAAGTTGCATTACCTCACACTTGCCTGGATTAAATTCCATCTGCCATTTCTCTGCCCATATCTGCAATTAATCTGTATCCCACGATAACTTTTGACAATTTCCTACACTATCCACAACTCCACCTATCTTTGTGTCATCTGCAAACTTACTAAACCACCCATTTACATTTTCATCCAAGTCATTTATATATATATCACAAACAGCAGAGTTACCAGTCTGGATCCCTGCGGAAAACCACTAGTCACGGGTCTCCAGCCAGAAAAACACCTTTCCTCCACTACACTCTAACTTCTATGGGCAAGCCAATTCTGAATCCAAGTGGCCAAGTCACAGTGGATCCCATGCATCATAATCTTCTGGAAAGCCTTACTAAAATCCATTTAGTCAACATCTACTGCTCTACCCTCATCTTCATTCATTAACACATTGAAAAGCTTTGGGACATTTAGCCAGCTTTCAACTGTGTTTGGGCATGAGTCTGGGTGAGTAGGCTGGCAGGGTTGATGGGGTGGCAACTGGGTAGTAGATGTTGACTCCCACATTCCAAAGATGTGCGGGTTAGGTGCACTGGCCATTCTAAATTGCCCCTTCGTGTCCCGGAATGTGTAGGTTAGAGGGATTTGCGGGGTAAATATATGGGGTTACGGGGATAGGGCCTAGGTTTGCAGTCAGTGCAGACTCGATGGGCCGAATGGCTGCCTACTGCACTGTAGAATTTCTATGATTCCTATGATCAGATCCCCTTTCATCCGTCTAAACACCAGTGAGAATAAGCCCAAATTGTTTAATCTCTTCTCATTCGTCAACGTGAAGGAAAAATGGTGGGGAGAAATTTGGAAAAACAAAATTTGCTGCTTGTCAGTTTGATTTCTTTGATCCATGTTGGGTTTCTCCAGTTTGCAGATAACTGCAGCAGGATTTTGTATCCCTGCGTTTTCTTTAGGGGAAACAAGAACATTCCATCTCAATTCTGGCATCAAATCTTGCTCTTGAATTTGTCATCTTGGGATTCCTTTTCAATTAAGATATTAATTTAGCGACATGAGATTATTCTGCTGCCTACGACTGAAGTCTCTCGTAGCTGGAGAGCTTACCTTCTGGACATGCCGGATGGCAATTGTTCACACTGCAGCTTGAAGGCATGGACAATTTCTGCAATTCGAATATTGCACAAAAATGCATGGGAAACAGTCAACTCCTGTGTGACTTGTAGTTTGCTCCTCCCATGCGGCTTATAATTACCCTTTAATTACCTGCCTGTTTCCGAGATGAGTAAACTGAAATCCTCCTTCTGCCTGCTCAGGATAAATGTGAAAAGATCCCATGGGATTTCTCTAAGTACAACTGGTTGCCTGTGTCAACATACAACTCTCCATCAAAACAGTGTGGGATCTTGCTGTGTACACACGCATATTCACCTATAAAACAGCTGCAGTTAAACTGCCAAAGTGCTTTCTTGATTGTGAATTTTGTATGCCCTTCTCATTTTCTTTCTCACCTCTAGAAAGGCGCTGAATTCTAATCGAGTACTGTTCTAAGGATAACAGTTGTCGCCAGCATCACACCCAAGTGAGAATTTCTCACGTGTTAAAGAACAAAGAAAATTACAGCACAGGAACAGGCCTTTCGGCCCTTCAAACCCGTGCCAATCATGATGCCCTAACTAGAATCATAGAATCCTTAAAGCGCAGAAGGAGGCCATTTGGCCCATCAAGCCTGCACCACAAGCAATCTCACCCAGACCCTATCCCCATAACCCCCCTGACATTAAGGGACAATTCAGCCTGGCCAGTCTGCCCAACCTGCACATCTTTGGACTGTGGGAGGAAACCGGAGCACCCAAAGGAAACTCATGCAGACACGAGGAGAATGTGCAAACTCCACACAGACAGTAACCATGGCTGGAATTGAACCCAGGATCCTCGCGCTGTGAGGCAGCAGTACTAACCACTGTGCCACGTGCTGTCCATAACTAAACTAAAAAGAATCCTTCTACCCTTACTTGGACCATATCCCTCTATTCTACCTGTATTCATGTACTCATCCAGATGCCTCTTAAATGTGCCCGCTTCCACCACCTTCTCTGGCAGCGCGTTCCAGGCACCCACCACTCTCTGTGTGACAAAACTTCCCCCGCACATCTCCCTTAAAGTTTCCTCATCTCACCTTAAACCTGTGCCCCCTTGGAATTGATACTTTCACCCTGGGAAAAAGCTTAAAATACAGTTAAATGACAGCAGGAAATTCTGCTGATTGGGGAATCACAACTTGGCCGGTATCTTTTCTTGTTTGAGGGATTGGAATGCTCTTCTGCGATCCGGACCAAAATGGGGAAGGATGGTGCTCGAAGACAAAGGCAGAGTTGGATAGCATGATCACCCCACTGCCTAAATCAATGCAAAGGCCTTTGGCAGGACAAATAGTAGCCAGTCCTTGCCTACCTGTAACAAATGACTGCTGATGATTGGTGGGGCAGGTGGTATGCAGAGGCCTGAATCTCCAGCCAGTTTATCTCTTTCTATCTCTTATTGTTTCTTTTTTGAGTGCAGTATGGATGGCAATGATAGGAACATAGGAACAGAAGTAATCCATTCAGCCCATCCAGCCTGTTCCACCAGTTAATAAGATAATGGCTAATCTGTGGCCTAACTCCATGTATCTTTGGCCCATATCATTTAATACCTTTGCTGAACAAAAATGTATCTGTCTCAGATTTAAAGACAGCTGCTGATCTATCACTAACTGCCGTTTGTGGAAGGGAATTCCAAACCTCTACCACCTTTCGTGTTTAGAAATGCTTCCAAACTTCTCTCCTGAATGGTCTGGCCCTAATCTTTGGACTGGTTCTAGAATCTCCCACCGGAGGAAAAAGTCTGAGGACGATTCTCCCCAAAAAGTCCTAAGTGATTTTTTTCAGTGGGAGTTTGGAGAAGAATCTCCCACACTCTGTGCACTGCTGAGTGCAGTAGCATAAACCCCGTTAAAAATCAGAGGGCGGGGCCTATCCCCGCGGAAGAGGCCGGCAGTATAGCTCTAAGCGGGCTACTGCACATGCACTGATCTGTCGGCACCGGGATCGGCGCATACGCGGTGGCCCTTGTCTGCCAGCCCCCTGATTGTGGCCAGATCGATTGCTGGCCAGCTCCGCACCCTGCGACCCTGCCAGGCTGGCCCTCCGCTCTCCCCACGGCCCGATCGTTGGCCCCCAAGCATGCCCGGGCCCAGCCTCAATACCCCTCCCCACCACCCCCCAATCCCTGCAGCCCCGTGCCAAGGGCTCAGACTGGTACTGCCATGGTGCCAATGCCCAGGGGATAGCCACCCTGCCTCCTGACCCTCTGTGGGGCCCCGATTGCCCCTCCTTCACTCCAGTGGGGTAGGGCTGCTAGCTACCCGCAAGTGGGGAAGAGGCTTGCGGGCCCAGAGACTTCAGTCCCAAGCCCGCTAATTACATTGAAATGACATGTAAATGATGGGCTGCATCTCTAATGCAGCTCCGCGCCTATTTCTGGCGTGGAGCTGATGACGCAGGAAGTCCGGCACTGGGAGACGCTCTTGGAGCCGGACGACCAGCATGGATCACGCTAATCCAGCGTCGCCTAAATCTCCCGGCCTGTTGCACTAAAAAATCAGCGCAGCAGGATGGGAGAGTTGCACCCCCCCTCTTTCTTTTTCCTTTTAATATCTTGAGGACTTTGAATAGATCACCCATTAACCTTCTGAATTCTAGAGACAAAGAACAACAAAGAACAAAGAAAATTACAGCGCAGGAACAGGCCCTTCGGCCCTCCAAGCCTGCACCAACCATGCTGCCTGATTTAACTAAAACCCCCTACCTTTCCGAGGACCATATCCTTCTGTTCCCATCCTATTCATGTACTTGTCAAGACATCCCTTAAAAGTCACTACCGTATCCGCTTCCACTACCTCTCCCGGTAACGAGCTCCAGGCACCCACTACTCTCTGTGTAAAAAATTTGCCTCGTACATCTCCTTTAAAACTTGCCCCCTCACACCTTAAACCTATGCTCCCTAGTAATTGACTCTTCCACCCTGGGAGAAAGTTTCTGACTAGTCACTCTGTCCATGCCCCTCATAATCTTGTAGACTTATATCAGGTCGCCCCTCAACCTCCGTCGTTCCAATGAGAACGAACCAAGTTTCTCCAGCCTCTCCTCATGGCTAATGCCCTCCATACCAGGCAACATCCTTGTAAATCTTTTCTGTACCCTCTCCAAAGCCTCCACATCCTTCTGGTAGCGTGGCGACCAGAATTGAACTTAGTGCGGCCTAACTAAGGTTCTATAAAGCTGCAACATGACTTGCCAATTTTTAAACTCAATGCCCCGGCTGATGAAGGCAAGCATGCCGTATGCCTTCTTGACTACTTTCTCCACCTGCATTGCCATTTTCAGTGACCTGTGTACCTGTACACCCAGATTCCTTTAACTATCAATACTCTTAAGGGTTCTGCCATTTACTGTATATTTCCCATCTGTGTTTGACCTTCCAGAATGCATTACCTCACATTTGTCCGGATTAAACTCCATCTGCCATCTCTCCGCCCAAGTCTCCAACTGATCTATATCCTGCTGTGTCCTCTGAAGGTCCTCATCGCTATCTGCAAATCTACCAACCTTTGTGTCGTCCGCAAACTTACTAATCAATCCCGTTACATTTTCCTCCAAATCATTTATATATATTACAAACAGCAAAGGTCCCAGCACTGATCCCTGAGGAACATCACTTGTCACAGCCCTCCATTCAGAAGCGCACCCTTCCACTGCTATCCTCTGTCTTCTTTGACCGAGCCAGTTTTGTATCCACCTTGCCAGCTCACCTCTGATCCCATGCGACTTCACCTTCTGCACCAGTCTGCCATGAGGGACCTTGTCATAGACCTTGTTAAATTAGACAATAGGTCTAATTTTATAATCTCTCCTCATAATTAAACCTTTGAAGTTGACGTATCATTCCTGTAAACCTATGCTGCACTCCCTCCAAGGCCAATATATCTTTCCTAAAGTGTGGTCCGCAGATCTGCTCCCAGTACTCCAAGTGGGCTCTAATCACAGTTTTATACAGCTACAGCGTAACATATGCATCCTTATATTACAATCCTCGAGAAATAAAGGCCGGATTCCATTTGCCTTCTTGATAAGGAAGCATTCAGTGAATGGTTCATAGAACGGTTACAGCATAGAAGCAGCAATTTATCGAATGCCACTCCTTCTCCTTCTCCCTGTAGTTTAAGTCCAACTTAAGAGCCTCAATTGGCACCCATGCAGAAGGCAGGCCTTTCCATCCTGGACTTATTTGGAGAGGGAGGCAAGGAGGTGGTGGGATCCCCATCCCACTCCCTCCTATCCGATCAAACATCCCCCCTCCCTCATCCCAGAACCCACTTCTGGGGAGGAAACAGGAGTTAAATTCCACCCATGAGTTAACCACCACCACTTCTCACTCTTGGTGCCTGCCAAGTTTTCGTTTTGGCAAACGATGCAAATATTCCTGAATGGGAATTTCTGATTTGAAAGCCAGCTTCAATGAAGAGAAGAAGAACGAAGGAACGAAGGAATGAAAGATGATTGTGAACATGCTTTGGCATTAACAGCAGTGCCATATGGATGGAGGAACAGGAAGAAATCAGTTCATCTAATTCATTCTGTTTTGTTTCACGTTTCACGAAGGCGATGACCTACTGATATTATTGCTGGACTATTAATCCAGAAACTCAGCTAATGTTCTGGGGACTCAGTTTCGAATCCTGCCACAGCAGATGATGGAATTTGAACTTGGTAAAAAATATCTGGAATTAAGGAGCTACTGATTACCTTGAAACCATTGTCAATTGTCTGGTTCACTAATGTCCTTTAGTGAAGGAAATCTGCCGTCCTTACCTAGTCTTGCCTACATGTGACTCCAGAGCCAAAGCAATGTGGTTGACTCTCCACTGCCCTTGGGCACCTAGGGATGGGCAATAAATGCTGGCCCCGCCAGTGACACCCATGTCCCATGAATGAATTAACAACAAAATCCACTTTTCGCTATCATGCAATAGCAACTAGACGCACATTTCACTCAAAAGAGCCATGTAGTTAAGAAAGAATTTGTTCTTTAGTTTTTGGGAAACTTTGCGAGCCTTAGTTCTTGACTTTTACTTCAGTTTACATCAACTGAAGAAGTAATAATTGCTACATCCACAACAATAACTGAACAACTGCGATATTTTCTACACATTTCTACTGATTTTCTATCCCCAAAATAAATTTTAACACAAGAACAGAATTGATAGTGTGAAAATGTTGTCTATTTATTATGCATTTATGATCTCATTACAATAACAGACATTTATGATTAGGTATGTGAATGTCTCTTTTATTTTGAAAGGTTTAAGCAGTTTGTGTAAATCCCAGGATTGATGCTTAATCTGTGCAACTCAATCAGTGTCGGTCATGCACTCCAATTAGCTCAGGATTTGACACAATCATATTCCAGAATTGCTTCAGTTAGAAGTGAATCCTTCAAATAACAAGGATCTCAAAACGTAAGAAGGTTTTTCACTTCCTGATTCCAAGTAAAGCAAGTGCTGACAAGTAAAGACACAGCAATCAGATTAACAACTCTTTAATTAAGAAACTGTGTAGGAGTGTAATTCTTCTTATGTTTTCAATATTATGCTGCCAATTATTGATTATTATCTTTGTGTACTGAAGTGAATTTTGATCTCCCCTGATCTTTTGATGGAAAAGCCACAGTAAGTAGATTTAAAAAAAATTCATTCATGGATATCACTGGCTGGCCAGTATTTATTGCCAATCCCTAGTTGCCTGAAGGCAGTTGAGAGACAACCATGTTGCAGTGACTCTGGGGTCACATGTAGGCCAGAACGGGTATGAACGGCAGATTTCCTTCCCTAAAGGACATTAGTGAACCAGATGGGGTTGACCAACAATCATCAATGGTTTCATGATCATCAGTAGATTCTTAAATCCAGATTTTTTTATTGAATTCAAATTACACCACCTGCTGTAGCGGGATTCGAGCTCAGTTCCCCAGAACATTAGCTGAGTTTCTGGATTTATAGTCTAATGATAATACCACTCAGCTATCGGCTGCCCCTTGATAATGAAGGTAAGACAGAGAGAGACAGAGGGGATATCTAACTTGGAAAAAGGTTTGCATTTGGTTGCAGGTTGGGGTTAAAAGCAACAAATGTGCAAGCAGGTAGAGAAGCCACGTCCAACCTGTCTTTTAACTGGAGTGCGTTAGGCTGGTTGTATACAACTCCCTCAAGAGAGGCTGATTGTCTATTAACATTCGCTAATCATTCAACTGGAAAAATATTGGAACGTACGTCACATCCATGGGTTTCTCAAACCCTCTGAAACTCACCAGTGAAAGCAAGGCACGAGCTCACTGACAATTGGGGGGTCGGATATTAATACTATATTCTGCACCCTATCCTTCCCTTCTTTCCAAGTACCCTAGGAACGGTATGTTTCATCGGTAATAGCTCACAAGAAACAATACTTTTCACTGACATGTGACAATAACAAATCAATTCAATTCAATTTAACCCATATGCAACAAATATTTAGTTTTCATATTTAGTTTTTTAACCTACTAGTGGGAAAAGCTTTGTACACATTCCATTTAAGACAGCCTGGCTGCCTCTTGGGCACAGAAAAGCTGCAGCAGAAATTTGGTTGAACTGGTTTGTTCAGGTACAATGCAAGCTTCCTCCTATTCGAGTTAGCTCTGTTCACTTTATCCTATCCATAATTCCTCCATTTTCTCCTCCCGCATGTGGGCATTGAAGCTCCCTGTTGCTGAAAAGAGAAATATACTGCTGAAGCTTTTCATCTTGCACTCATCAGGACAAATGCAAAAATACCAAATTTCAAACAATCACATCAATTTATACCACAGGAGGAAAGGGAGCTGGTTTGCTGGCAAGTCGACTCTGATTGGCTGAGACATTGCCAAGGAGAGAACAAAGAGAAACCATAGGTCTCTATGCTTCTGACTAATTCAACAAGAACACAAGGTTTGAGCATATTCCTATTGTTTGCAGAGAATAGGCCCCTGCATAGGAGTGGATATTCTAGCAAACATACAAAGAACAAAAGAACAAAGAACAGTACAGCACAGGAAACAGGCCCTTCGGCCCTCCAAGCCTGTGCCGCTCCTTGGTCCAACTAGACCAATCGTTTGTATCCTTCCATTCCCAGGCTGCTCATGTGACTATCCAGGTAAGTCTTAAACGATGTCAGCGTGCCTGCCTCCACCACCCTACTTGGCAGCGCATTTCAGGCCCCCACCACCCTCTGTGTAAAAAACGTCCCTCTGATGTCTGAGTTATACTTCGCCCCTCTCAGCTTGAGCCCGTGACCCCTCGTGATCGTCACCTCCGACCTGGGAAAAAGCTTCCCACTGTTCACCCTATCTATACCCTTCATAATCTTGTATACCTCTATTAGATCTCCCCTCATTCTCCGTCTTTCCAAGGAGAACAACCCCAGTCTACCCAATCTCTCCTCATAGCTAAGACCTTCATACAACATCTGTCAGATTGTCCCTTAGCCTAATTTCCATAGGAAAAATGAGCCAACCTGCTCAATTTTTAAAAGTTTTACCCTCTCTATTCTGGTGTGGCAAATTGTGATGAAGATTGTGTAGACTGCTTACTTTGAATTACTCAGAAGCATGGGGAACCTCTCATTTCCATTGCTTACTCCAAGGGATCACCTCAGGCCAGTCAGAGTTGTCTTGCCAACCATCAAAATCATTGACAGCTGGTGAGAGTCACCATCATTTGACACACAATGTGCAATACAGGTGCATCATCCCCACAGCACTCAAACTGACGCATCAACTTCTCCATCTGAAACCCATCCTCCTATCTCCTGAGTCTCCTCAGTTGACAGCGGCATTGTACAACATCAATCTTCGCCTGCTGCAGCTGTCTGTGCTGGACTAGGGCGCTTTACTCTGATCTCTGCATCACCCTGACTCCTGTTTCAGCTCTTCTCCTCTGAGCACTACCTCTAGAACCTTTGATATCCAGGTCATTTTCCGTTAAAGCATTGAATTGCATGGAATATTCAAACCAACATCCAATGTGGTCACCCACAAACTTTGGATGCCAAAACAGAGTGGTTGTTCTATTATGGTCTGTTATGCATTATTATGAAAGAGCTATCATTGTTATTCAACCCTTTTACATACATATCACTGACCTTACTGAGTCAAGAGGTCAGCCTATCCACATCAGTGGTCACAGTGTAACTCATTCTCTTATGTCTTGTGATAACCTAAGATTTGTGTTGAAAGATTTATAACAGACCATCAGAGGCTGTCAGTCTGGCCTACCTCAGAGTATTAGAATAGCTGATTTAACTGCTTGGCCCATTCATTTGTAATGATTGGCTAACAATTCAAATGGCCAAATAAGAACAGTCATCATTTCCATCTCTAGGTAGAAGGTCTTTTGGCACAGTCGTAGCCTCCCTATCTCTGAGCCTGAAGCTCTGAGTTCAAGGAATACTGCGGCGAGTAACTCACCGCCTGATTCCCCAAAGCCTGTCAACCGTCTACAAGGTGGTGCGCTATCAATAAGGCGAAAGACTACCGATATGCCAATACAAGTGTAGGCTTTTATTCACAACAGAATCAGGAGCAGATCCCAACAAATAACTGACCTGGACTGAACAAGGGGGAGGAGACAGCCACCTTTATACTAGGTGCCGAAGGGAGGAACCAAACTGGAAGGGGGTGTGTCCAGGTATGACAAACATACACAACGGTGGTCCATATAGGACAAAGGCACAACTGAGGTCCACCACACAAGGCACAAATCCCAACTTGCCTGGATGGGTGCACTTCCAATAACACACAAGAAGCTTGACACAATCCAGGACAAAGCAACCCACTTCATTGGCACCATATCCACAAACATCCAGTCCCTCCACCACCAACGGTCAGTAGCAGCAGTGTGTACTATCTACAAGATACACTGCAGAAATTCACCAAAGATCCTTAGACAACACCTTCCAAACCCCTGATCACTTCCATCTAGAAGGACAAGGGCAACAGATACACGGGAACATCACCAGCTGCAAGTTCTCCCTTCCTCCACGGAAAGCGACTGGCCCGGATGGGGTACCTGGACGAACGCAGACCAGCTGGTGGGGGTATTTGCGGACATTTTCAACCTCTCTTTACAACAATCTGAGGTCTCTATCTGCTTCAGGAAGGTGACCATCATCCTGGTACCAAAGAAAAGCCAAGCAGCGTGCCTTAATTAGCATTGTCCGGTGGCTCTGACATCCATCATTATCAAGTGCTTCGAAAGGTTAGTCATGGCACGAATCAATTCCGGCCTCCCAGGTTGCCTAGATCCACTACAGTTCACCTACTGCCGCAACAGGTCAACAGCAGACGCCATGTCCTTGACCGTGCACTCAACTCTGGAACACCTCGATAACAAAGACACCTATGTCAGACTCTATTTATTGACCACAGCTCAGCCTTTAACAGCATTGTTCCTATGAGACTCATCTCCAAACTCCATGACCTAGGGCTTGGCTCCTCCCTCTGCGACTGGATCATGAACCTACTAACCCACAGAGCTCAATAAGTAAGGATGGGCAACAACACCTCTTCCGCAATCATCCTCAATACCGGTGCCCCACAAGGCTGTGTCCTCAACCCCTTACTATACTCCTTATACACCTATGACTGTGTGGCCAAATTCCTCTCCAACTCGATTTTCAAGTTTGCTGATGACACCACCATAGTGGGTCAGATCTCAAACAATGACGGGACGGATTATAGGAAAGAGATAAAGTATCTGGTAAACTAGTGCGATGACAATAATGTCTCCTTTAATGTCAACAAAACAAAGGATTTAGTCATTGACTTCAGGAGGCGTAGTGGAAGACATGCTCCTGTCCATATCAATGGGAACGAAGTAGAAATCATAGAATCCCTACAATGCAGAAGGAAGCCATTCGGCCCATCGAGTCTGCACCGATCACAATCCCACCCAGGCCCTATCACCATAACCCAATGCATTTACCCTAGCTAGTCCCCCTAACACGAAGGGGCAATTTAGCATGGTCAATCCACCAAACCCACACATCTTTGGAGTGTGGGAGGAAACTGGAGCACCCGGAGGAAACCCATGCAGACACGGGAGAATGTGCAAACTCCACACAGACGGTGACTCAGGCCGGGAATCGAACCCAGGTCCCTGGCGCTGTGAGGCAGCAGTGCTAACCACTGTGCCACTCTGCCACCCCAATAGTCAAGAGCTTCAAGCTTTTAGGTGTCTAGGTCACCAACAACCTGCCCTGGTCCACCCATGCTGACACTATAGTTAAGAAAGCCCAACAACACCTCTACTTTCTCAGAAGACAAAGGAAATTTGGCATGTCCATAACGACTCTCACCAACTTTTACAGATGCACATAGAAAGCATTCTTTCTGGTCGTATTACAGTTTGGTATTGCTCCTGCTCTGCCCAGGATCGCAAGAAACTATAAAGGGTCGTGAATGTAGCCCAACCCATCATGCAAACCAGCCTCCTACCCTTTGACGCTGTCTACACTTCCCGCTGCCTCGGGAAAGTAGCCAGCATAATTAAGGACCCAGGAATACTCCCTCCAACACTCTTCTGTCGGGAAAAAGTTACAAAGGTCTGAGGACATGTACCAATCGACTCAAGAACAGCTTCTCTCCTGCTGCCATCAGACTTTTGAATGAACTTACCTCTCAATAAGTTGATCTTTCTCTACATCCTAGCTATGACTGTAACACCACATTCTACACTCTCTCCTTTCCTTCTCTATGAACGGTATGCTTTGTCTGTCTACTAATACATGTGACAATAATAAGTCAAATCAAATAAAATCAAACCAAGTCACTCACCATCCTGATTTGCTGTTCCTTTGCTGTCGCTGGGTCAAAATCCTGGAATTCCCTCCCTAACGGCATTGTGGATCAACTCCTGGCACATGGACTGCAGCGATTCAAGAAGGCAGCACACCACCACCTTCTCAAGGGCAACTATGGATGGATAATAAATACTGGCCAGCCAATGACGTCGATGTCTCATGAATGAATAAAAAAAAGTTCAACACCAGAACTTGTTGGCCATGGAAGGAGCATTCATAATGGGGATCAACGAGCTGTGAACCAGAATACACATGTTGAAGCTGATAATCAGCTTGGGAATCCTTTACCGCTCCTCCAAAGGGGGAAAAAGTTTGTGCATGAAGATTCGCTAAAATAGAAACTTCCATCTCTAAAACTTTGAATTGTATTTGATTCAGAAAATGTTGTGCATTGTACCATAGCGATTCCATTGCCAATGTATACTTCTTTTCCAGTTCAAGATGCAGAGATTTTCTTTCTCCTTCTTTGCCTCATGCCGCATTGTTTCTCATCACTGGACCAAGAATCTGAATTGTTCCTTTTCTTCCTGCTGTCTGCAGTGCTGTTGTTCTCACTCTTCTTTCTGGTGATATCACACTTGCTGTCACCGTCTCAAATAATGAATATCATCCATTGGGATAAGAGATAATGTCAATACAGAAATTGTCTGATGTAAGACCTGCTGAGATGTTGGATGTAGGCTGGTGGCGGTGAATTCTCCAAACAGCAAGTTCCCAGTCTTGCCTGTGTCACCAGTGGGAGACCAGGTACATTGCTACAGCATGGGAGGAAGCATCAAAGAGGGAGTCACCTTGACAATGCTATGTACGGCACTTCACAGCTGCTTACATAGAGGTGCTGGCAGAGCCGAATACAAGATAAATAAGACCTGTCAAGCTTAAATACAAGACAATTCATAACTCTGTGGGTGGACTAAGAGTGTCAGTACAACTGGATCAAACCACTATTGTTGCTTCAAAGTTCAGGGCATGCATGTCTTTAAACACTGATATGACAGGGATATGTCAGTGATTTGTCTTAACTATGTTACTCCAAATGGCAGCCAGTTTAAATTTGAAGTTTTTATTTAACGAGGCCTCTGCCTGAAACATACACTGTCGACGGCATGTTATCCAGAAAATATATTGTAGAGACTGACAGCAGCAACTAAAGTGACACAATACGCTGTCTTTATAATCATTGTGGGGAAAAAATCAACCCTCAGTGAATATTTAGGTTGTAAATCTTGTTGAAGGTTCTTTTGGTGACGGTAAAGATCGGACAATATCAAATTAATGAAAAACTAGCTTACTTACCAACAAAACTGAGAAGTTTAGATGCAGGATAATGCAAGACACCATTAAATTCAAAAATATGAGAAAAATCGAGATAACCCAAGAAGCAATGTTTAAATGTTTCAGCAGTCTAAAGTTGGTTAGAAAAGGGAAGACTAAAAGCAATAACCAATTGCAGAGCCCTTAGGAACATTAACATACAGAGGGATCTGGGCGTGCAGGTCCACGGTTCCCAAAAGTGACAACACAAGTGACCAAGGTGATTAAGATGGCTTATGACATGCTTGCCTTCATCAGCTGGGACATCAAGAATAAGAATTGGGAAATCATGTTGCAGCTATGTAAAACTTTGGTTAGGCCGCATTTGGGGTATTGCATGCAGTTCTTGTCACCACACTACCAGAAGGACGTGGACGCTTTGGAGAGAATGCAAAGAAGGTTCACGAGGATGTTGCCTGGTCTCGAGGGTGTTGACTATGAGGAGAGGTTGAATAAACTAGGATTGTTTTCACTAGAAAGACGGAGGCTGAGGGGGGACCTGATAGAGGTCTACAAAATTATGAGAGGCATAGACAGGGTGGATAGTCAGAGGCTTTTGCCCAGGGTGGAAGTGTCAAATACAAGGGGGCACAGGTTCAAGGTGAGAGGGGGAAAGTTTAAGGGAGATGTGTGGGGGACAGTTTTCACACAGAGAGTAGTGGGTGTCTGGAACGTGCTGCCGGAGGAGGTGGTAGAAGCAGACACATTAGCAGCATTCAGGAGGCATCTGGATGGGTACATGAATAGGGAGGGAAGAATGGCATATGGACCGAGTAAGGGCAGAAGGTTTTTTTTTAGTTTAGTTAGGGCATCATGATTAGCACAGGCTTGGAAGGCCGAAGGGCCTGTTCCTGTGCTGTACTTTCCTTTGTTCTCTTAGTTCTTTGTTTTTTTTTTAACTTGACCTACTTGGCAGAAATGATGAGGAGAAATGTCTTCACCCGCAGAGTGGTGAGCCTGCGGAATTCACTACCACAAAAATCAGTTGAGGCCAAAATATTTTCAAGAAGGAGTTAGATATAGTTCTTGGAGTGAAAGAGATCAAAGGATATGAGGGGAAGGCAGGATCAGGCTATTAATCCAATGATCAGCCATGATCATAATGAATGGCGGAGCAGTCTCGAAGGGCCAAATGGCCTCCTCCTGTTTTCTCTGTTTCCATGAAACCAGGCAGTGGTAGATTTAAAATTGCTGTGGTGAATTTATTTCCCTTTTTTGTGGGATCAGGAAGAGAAGGAGAATACCTCATAGGAATACCATGGAATGCTGCCACTTTGCCACCCTCACTGCCCACCTCATGATTGGATCCTTCACCTGCCAGGTCGGCCTCTGAGCCATTTAATATTGCTTCAGCCTGGAGCACCAGCGGAATGCCCATTTGGGGCATCATAATGAACTGAAAACATGTGGAGATGAATCAATTGTTTCCCCACAGTGTGGAGTTTGTAAATCACTTCATAAATTACTGTTAAAAAGCTTGCAGCATGCTGGCATGCTATAAAGGCCTGGTCTTGAAAATGGGCCAGGCTTCCTGATGGCATCAATCTGGGCAAAGTTTTTGTCCAATACGTATGTGTTCCATGCCTGGAGTTAAACAATCTATCCGAAAAATGCCTTTAAGTCTTGAAGCTTTAGGGTAGAGTAAATGGCAGATGACAATAAAAGGGCAAAGCACCATTGCGTAAAGTAGTGATGTGACAACAGTCAATGTTAGTTAATAAATATGTTTATTGATTCGCTGTAGTGAATTTATTTCCCTTTAATATGTGGGTTCAGGAAGAGAAGGCGAATGGCTCATAGGAATACCATGGAATGCTGGCACTTTGGCACCCTCACTGCCCACCCCATGATTGGACGCTTCACTTACCAGGTCGGCCTTTTAATATTGCTTCAGCCTGGAGTAGCAGCAGAATGCATAGAAAAATGCATAGAAAGCATTCTTTCTGATTGTATCACAGCTTGGTATGGCTCCTGCTCAGCCCAGGCTGCAAGGAAGTACAAAAGGTCGTGAATGTAGCCCAATCCATCACGCAAACCAACCTCCCATCCATTGACTCTGTCTACACTTCCCTCGGCCTTGGCAAAGCAGCCAGCATAATCAAGGACCCCACGCACCCCGGTCATTCTCTCTTCCACCTTCTTCCGTTGGGAAAAAGATACAAAAGTCTGAGGTCACGTACCAACTGACTCAAGAACAGCTTCTTCCCTGCTGCCATCAGGCTTTTGAATGGACCTACCTTGCATTAAGCTGATCTTTCTCTA
Organism: Mustelus asterias; assembly: GCF_964213995.1. Classification (NCBI taxonomy): domain Eukaryota; kingdom Metazoa; phylum Chordata; class Chondrichthyes; order Carcharhiniformes; family Triakidae; genus Mustelus; species Mustelus asterias. The sequence goes on along the minus strand of NC_135807.1, from coordinate 30,497,211 downwards.
CACCCTAGCTATGACTGTAACACTACATTCTGTACTCTCTCGTTTCCTTCTCCACGAACGGTATACTTTGTCTGAATAGAGCGCAAGAAACAATACTTTTCACTGTGTGTAAATACATGTGACAATAATAAATCAAATCAAATCAAACCAAAATGCCTATTTGGGGCCTAAGCAGAGATTCAATTCCTGGGATGGGGAACTATTCCCTTTTCCAAGGTTATCTGATTCCTAATTTGAGGAATTTTTCTTGCTTGGGGGATGGATCTGTGAGAGGGAGTCTGACCCCATGGAAGTAGGTCACTTAGAAGGCCAGAGGAAACACACCAGATCTTCTTGACCCACAGATAGTGTTGTGAAGCTGCTTACTTTCTCACTTCCCTTCAGGAACTAGCTTCTCAAGGCTTTGGAAATCCACCCCTTGTTGCTCCTCCATTATACCAGAAGTAGGCAGGTTGGCGTTGGGTTTGAGTTTTATTTTCCAACTTTACATCTCATCTAATTCCAATCACCTTTTTTAGGGGATTAAAATTCACCCCATTGTTTGAATACAGGCACATGTACCATCTGGAGTGGATGGTATCATTGACTGATGGACTGAGGAAAAGGTGTAAGAAAGTTGTTAAATGCAAAACATTTAGGACAATACTCAGGAGAAGGTTTCAACCATCATGATCTGTGTGGAGTGATGCAGCAGAGATGTAAATTGCTGGGCTTGCAGCAATTTCAGCTTCTTTAAATTTTCGATAAAAGTTTCTCCTCCCAGTCATTATGGCATTGTTATTGTGGAATGCAGTGATAACCCTTGACATTTTGACCTCTTATTGTTTTTTCTTGCCCATGGAAAACAGTTGAAATATCTTGTGGAAACAATGAACCAGGCAGTACAATGCTACTGATATCCTCACTGTCTCTTGGAAAGAAGCTGAGGTAAAAAAGTTTGAGATAGATGCTACTTCTCCACCTTGGGCAGTATGTGTCTGCCCCATTCTCCTTCTCTCGGTCAAAGAACAGAGAACAGTACAACACAGGAACAGGCCCTTCGGCCCACTAAGCCCACACCGACAAATTACATATTTCTAAACTAAAGGCCTTTTGTCTCTATGCAGTCCGTATCCCTCTATTCCCTGCCTATTGGTGTATCTGTCAAGATGCCTCTTAAACATTGCTATTGTATTTGCTTCTACCACTTCCCCTGGCAGCACATTCTAGGCACTACCACCCTCTGTGTAAAAAACTTGCCTCTCACATCTCCTTTAAACTTTCCCCCTTTTACCTTAAACCTATGTCCCTTAGTAATTGACATTTCTACCCTGGGAGGTCCTCCTGAAGTTAGCCATGAAATTCAGCCAGTCAAACTGGCCAGTCGGAACCTGCAAAGGCATAGCTCCTCTGTAAGGAGAGGACAACAATTGATAAATGAAACCCAAGTTTCACAGGGCCAGAAGGGATCTCAAAACAAGTTTAATTGAGCCTCCTGGTATTTTCCACATTCTGAGAACAAAGAAATCACATTCATATGTTGGATGTAACAGCAGGAAAATTTGCTGGCACTGATTCGAATTGATTTGATTTATTATTGTCACACGTATTCGTATACAGTGAAAAGTATTGTTTCTTGTGCGCTATACAGACAAAACATACCGTTCATAAAAAAGGAAAGGAGATAGTGTAGTTATAGTTATAGCTAGGGTGTAGAAAAAGATCAGCTTAATGCGAGGTAGATTCATTCGAAAGTCTGATGGCAGCAGGGAAGAAGATGTTCTTGAGTCGGTCGGTAAGTGGCCACAGACTTTTGTATCTTTTTCCCAACGGAAGAAGGTGGAAGAGAGAATGTCCGGGGTGCGTGGGGTCCTTAATTATGCTGGCTGCTTTGCCGAGGCAGTAGGAAGTGTAGACAGTGTCAATGGGTTTGCTGAGCAGAATGATGTTTTTATTGATCCATGCATATTATATTTTTCATTATCCATAGACACCTGTAGTGACTTAGTAATGGAGCAAAGTTCCGAGAAAAACGGCCATTAACTTGCATGGAAGAGGCGGGATTCCTTACCAGTCAGTGAAAACGTAAGCCGAGCCTTGCTGTTCTGTTAATTTCTCCATGGTTCAGCTTGTTGTATACTCTGGCCTTACCTGGCAGGAATTACATATGTGTCTTGGAGCTTGACATTGGGTAAGGTGAAAATTAATTGCTGTACCTGCTGCAGAGGCATTATTGCAGAACACCAGCCAGTAGCAGCCTCCACTGTTGGCAAGGCTTGAAAGGATCTTTCCCTATACCCCAGCTATGACTATAACACTACATCCTGCACTCTCTCCTTTCCTTCTCTATGTACGGTATGCTTTGTCTGCATAGTGCGCAATAACCAATACTTTTCACTGCATACCAATGCATGTGACAATAATAAATCAAATCAAAATCCATTCCTTCATATCCTGAGAGACTGTAAGCTGGAGTGGTGCCTCCCACCTCAGGGAAAGGGTGAAGGAATTGGCTATTTGAGGCAAAGCACCTCTGTTTCGTGAAGGAAGAGAAGGAGAAGATTATTGAAGATGCCAGTGTGTAATGTATCATTTTTACCGGTTACCATTAAAAACACTGGGCTACAAAATTCCACCATGGTTCTCCATGACCACCAGAAATCAGTCCATCGATCGTTTGAAATGCTCGGGCCAGTTTTGAGATGCTTCACCACAAGGGCAGCACGGTGGCACAGTGGTTAGCACACTGCTGCCTCACAGTGCCAGGGACATAGGTTTGACTCCCTGCTTGGGTCACTGTCTGTGTGGAGTTTGCACGTCCTCCCCGTGTCTGCGTGGGTTTCCTCTGGGTGCTCCGGTTTCCTCTCACAGTCTGAAAGACGTGCTGGTTAGGTGCATTGACTCAAACAGGCACCGGAGTGTGGTGGCCAGGGGAATTTCACAGTAACTTCATTGCAGTGTTAATGTAAGCTTTACTTGTGACTAATAAATAAAAACTTGAAAAAAAAGGGGTACTTAAAGCTTTGAAGTCAAATCCATGGAACAATTGATTTTGTAGAGCATTCCTCCATTTGTGACGAAATCAAAATATTGCAATGGCCTGAAATTTGAAATAAAGCAAAAAGTGCTGGAAATACTCAGCAGGTCAGGCAGCATGTGTGGAGAGAGAAACAGAATTAACATTTCAGGCTGATGACTCCTCATCAGAACTGAGGACAGATAGAAATGTAATGGGATTTGAACAAGTGGGAAGTTGAGTTTTATTTCCCTGTCAGTATGTTTCTTCATTATTCTTGCTTAGTCCTTGCTGGCATTCAGATCACACTTTCGGACCTTGATCTTTGGATTTTGAATGCAGTGTGAAGTTGAGATGAAGAAAAATTAATGCGGCTATCATATGAAATTGCAAGGATTTCAGGGGAATTTTGCTCGCGCCCCCCCCCCCCCAGGGATCTGAGTTAATACTCTTCTTCTGATGTACCTGGATGTGGCAAAGTAAACATGTTAGAGAAGAACTGACATTTCTGCCTCCTCTACTCAAGATATATTGTCACAGAAATGGGCCAATTACAGAAATGATTATCAACACTTGGATCAGAGACAGCCTGCTCTGTAAAAGTGAAGTTTTCTCATAGAAATCATAGAAGCCCTACAGTACAGAAAGAGGCCATTCGGCCCATCGAGTCTGCACCGACCACAAACCCACCCAGGCCCTACCCCCATATCCCTACATATTTACCCACTAATCCTTCTAACCTACGCCTCTCAGGACACTAAGGGCAATTTTTAGCATGGCCAATCAACCTAACCCGCACATCTTTGGACTGTAACTTTCTGCAACATAAACCTTGCGATATTCAATCCTTCCCAGTCACTCTTAAAGATATTTAAGATGACAATGATGACATCAAAAAGTTGCACTTACATGGTGTCTTTTTAATTAATTAATGGGGGAAAAAATGTCCCAAGGCAACTTCAAAAGAGTGAAGAAATTAACAGATGCCGAGCGAAAGAAGGAGATTACAAATAAGTGTGACCAAAAGCTTTAGCAAAGAAAGGTTTTATAGGAACCATTAAAATGAGTGATGAGATTTTGAGAGGTGAATTCTACAGGATGGAGCTCATGTGGTTGTAGGTGTGACTAACATCAGTTGGCAAAGGGAGGGAAGCATGTACAGATGCGGCTGGAGTCACATGAGTAAAGAATTTGGGAAAGGGCAGTGTATGGCTGGAGGAAGTTACAGAGATAGGGAACAAGAAGTCTTGGAGGGATTTAAGCATGAGGATTAGAAAATTAAATTTGAGTTACTTGGGGGGCAGGAGTCAATGCAGATCAGTTGTTGACTGACTGGGACTTCTCAGATCATCCTCAGATCAGCACACACTACCTTGTTAAGATCATAGAATGATTAGTATTCAACTGCTCAAGCAGCATTTGCTTTGTTTGTTTGATGTTACACATTATAATACACACAAAAAACCCATAACGCATTGCACAGCAAGCTAAAGCCAATTATTCTCCAAATACAACCGTACACTGAGAAATCATCCCCATGACTTAAAAAGATCCTCCAGCATCCTTTTTATCATTCTTCATCCAGTGGATAATTCAATATCACTTCTTCGGAGTCGCAACTGTTCCAATTTCAATGTTAATTCAGAGGAGCCAACTCTGAACTTTGGAAGTCCCAATTCCATGGTTTTTTTAACTTCAATTTCCTTTCCCTGATAGGTATCAGTGTGTTTAATTATAACCTAGCTTTTTCATTAATTTGTATGTAAATGGTCAGTTTCTTTAAGGAACATGAGCCAGAACCTTGAATAATAGCTTTAAATTAATAGTGATTCCGGGTATATTTTCAATCTCCTGGATCACATTAACCATATCGTGCAGTAGTGTTGTCAGTCTAACTGAGCATGTTCTTTAATGCATCTTCAGCATGCATTCAGCATACTGATTGCTTCACATGTGCACACGAGTGGTACATGAAACATCAGCCGAAGCCATTCCTGCTGGTCTATACTCTATATCAAAGGACGGGAGTTGATTTGAATCCCTCCTGGGTGTTTGTGTAGTGGCCAGATTGTCAAAGATAGTCTCACTGTTTAAGCACTCTGTTCTCTAGGGAATGTGGCCATACAGTGAAGTATGTCTGTGATTTCAAGGAGAAAGCAGTGAAAGTGTCAATCCTTGCGAATGTACTGTCAGGTCCCTGAAACCTCTGTGGTCTGCATCCTGTCTGATGTGATGATTTCCCCCTGGGAAAGGGAGAATGTGTCAACATGGAAGCTTCATGCCATGCTAACCATCACCGCCACAGGAAAACATGTCTCCTGTCATAGAAATCATACAGTGCAGAAAGAGGCCATTCGACCCATCGAGTCTGCACCGACCACAATCCCACCCAGGCCTTACCCCCATATCCCTACATATTTTACCCACTAACCCCTCTAACCTACGCATCTCAGGACACTAAGGGGCAATTTTAGCATGGCCAATCAACCTAACCCGCAGATCTTTGGACTGTGGGAGGAAACCGGAGCACCCGGAGGAAACCCACGCAGACACGAGGAGAATGTGCAAACTCCACACAGACAGTAACCCAAGCCGGGAATCGAACCCAGGTCCCTGGAGCTGTGAAGCAGCAGTGCTAACCACTGTGCTACCCTGCCGCCCTGTCCTGGTGTAGCTTGCAGATTAATATGCAAGCAAAGGTACAGCTTTGTGCTTGTGAAGGAAAAATGACACATATTCAGGTGCAGCTTCCAGGGTAGTGACAGGTGTGCCCTCATAACAACTGTGTTCATAGCCCCCTTTGCAAGCTCCTCTTTTTTTAAATCTCAGTTATTTGGCTCCTTTCGAACACCCAAAAGAATACCCATCCTCAACTTTCTAAGATGTAACTTCAAGCCAGCAGAATGCAAGCAGGTTGGACCAAAATAAAAATGGCCGTCCATAAAAGCCCATAGTAATGGAATTCAGCTGAGACAATGCCTCGAAAGGAGTGAAGGCACTGTCAGTTTTACACTCTGAATTCCATTCGCGTTGAAGTCAGTTCAAAGACATATTTCACCCCAATACTGAAAGGTTTCATAACTTATTAATATATGGTGCACAATTTATCAAGCATTGTTGGGAAATGTGCAAAAAATGTTTAAAAATTACCTTCCACCATTAAGAAGCCTGCTCCAGCAGGCCCGGTCTGGAACTCCTAATCAGCCAGTTCATTTTTTAAAATGAGTCTTACCTGTTGGTGTACAATCCAGAGGCCCAAACTTTTTCAAGGCTTTTCAATGAAGTTGCCCCTCCTGGCAGTGCAGCCTCAATTCACCCTCAAAAAATTGGTCCACTAGTCTGCCATCTCCATCACATCTGGTCTGACAATGTCATGTTCCAGACCAAAGCTTCTGATATTTTTGTCATTCCTCAGTTAAAGATTCCCCTTCGCCATAGTTGACAGGGCCCTTAAACAGTGTCTGTCCCACTTCCTGCACTTCTGCTCTCCCTCTTTTCCCTCCTTCATTAGGGTTCCCTTTGTCCTGACCCTGACCACCCCCCCCCCTCCCCAACCAGTGTCCACATGTCAATGAATCATCCTTCGCTGTTTCCGCCATCTCCAAATAGCACCAAATAATAACCACCCCAAACATCTCCTCCCCTTCCCAAAGTGCCTTCTCATGCAAGTGCAGGAGATTGGGCGGCACGGTAGCCCAGTGGTTAGCACTGCTGCTTCACAGCTCCGGGGACCTGGGTTCGATTCCCGACTTGGGTCACTGTCTATGTGGAGTTTGCACATTCTTCCTGTGTCTGCGTGGGTTTCCTCCGGGTGCTCTGGTTTCCTCCCACAGTCCAAAGATGTGCAGGTTAGGTTAACTGGCCATGCTAAATTGCCCCTTAGTGTCCCGGGATGCATAGGTTAGAGGGATTAGCGGGTAAATATGTAGGGATATGGGGATAGGGCTTGGGTGGGATTGGGGTCGGTGCAGACTCGATGGGCCAAATGGCCTCTTTTTGCACTGTAGGGTTTCTATGATTCTATGTAACATCTGCCAACTTACACCCTCCCTTCTCACTGTCCAGGGCCCCAAATACTCTTTCCAAGTGAAACGATGATTTACTTGCACTTCTTTCAATTTAGTATACTGTATTTAGTGTCTATAACCTGGTCTCCTCTACACCAGGGATACCAAATGCAGACTTTGATGAACACACCTGTTCACTCTGCAAGCGTGACCTTGAGTTGCCGGTCACCTGTCATTTTTGTTCTCTGCCCCACATCCACTCTGATCTCCCTGCCCTCGGCCTCCTGCACTGTTCTATTGAACATCACTTCATCTTTTATTTAGGCCATGAACGGTTTCTGACTTAACATCAAATTCAATAATTTCAGGTCACAACATCTAACCCATTTGTTTTGGAGATCAGCTGTGGGTAGCAATTCTGCTGTCACTTACACCTCCTCTAGACACATCTGCCGGAACTCTACCACCACACCCACCATGGAATCGGCGTGGGCGAGGGTCCGACAACGGAAATCTCCATTGACCTCGGGCGGGACTTTCCAGTCTCGCCTGAGCAAGGCCACAAAATCCCACCCATCATTTGGTTCTTTACTTGTCCATTACCATCCCTGTTAGCCTCGCATTATCATCACTTTTATCACTAAATCTTCCCTGCCTTCCACCTGATCACAAACTTACCCACTGACCTCTCCCTATCTCCCTCCCTTCCCCTGCTTCCGAACTTGCTTAAAATCTGTTACATATCTAAAGAGAAGGTGTTGTCTATAGACATGAAGGTGTTGTCTAACCTACTAAGTATTTCTGACATTTCCTATTTTTATTTCTGAACTTAACTCTTCGAGCTTTGTGATAAACCTGAATTTAGGCTCCCTTGCTCGTTAACCAGTGGAAACTATAGCCCTGTTATTTACGGGGTGTGGGGTCAGAGTTTTGAAGTCCAGAATCTGGAGCAAATGGTTTCCCTCAGGTCCTGTGAAAAATAATGGCAGGAACAGCTTGCCATTTACGAACTCCAATTCCCAGCTACCGCCGGCCAGATTGAGAGGATGGGAAGGATGGGGAGGCCTTTGATAACAGGCAGGAGCATGGAGGAGGGGGTGACAGATCAGGCTTAGGGGGGGGATATCAGTGAGGAGCCAGGAGAGATAAGAGTTTATTGGGACATCGATGAGAAAGCTCAGAGAGAGGTTGTCGGAGGAGGAGGGGAGGAGAAGATTGTGAATGGGGTTGGGAGATGTTGGGGGGGGGGGGTGGAAAAAGATCATAGAGGTACCACTGAGGACACAGCTGGGTGCTGGGAGAAGATAACGGGGCCTGGAGAGGACTCATCTGCAACTTTAGATCATGGCAGGATAGATAGGAGTGCCTGATCGCTGATGAGGTGTTTCCTTAATGTGACAGGGAACGCAAGCCTGCTCCTCTTGGATCACAAGCAGTGCTGGAGATACGTTAGCTTCTAGGTATCCCAAATACTAAAAGTGGAATAGAGGAATGATCTGAGGCATGAGCCTCATTTTAAATATTTAAATGAGCCACCCAGCTCCTTGGGGAAGATTGGTCACCTATTTAGCCTCTCCCCCTCTGCCCACTCCATCCCACCTCAGTTGTAACCGGAAGTGGGCAAGTTGAGGTGCTTTGGGTGCACCTGACCCAAGCCCTCCTCCCTCTTTTGAGGATTAAAGTTTTCCATATCTTTCATTCTGTTCCCTCTCGATGCCTTTCATAAACTTGCAAACTATTCCTGGTGATCAGCCACTGGGGGGAGCTATCGTTCCACATAATCCAGTGTGTGTTTTTTTTTTCCGGACAGTCATACTTGAAATATAAAATTGAAACATATTCCATTTAATGACATGAAGAAAATAATCGTTATTAAATCTCGGGACAGAGCAATTGCCTGTGCTTCTGATGATCTAATCGAGATGTGTCAGAAAGAATGGAATCGCCTTAGTCTTTTGTCTGTTACTGACTGGCACTCCCTCACAGGTAGCAGACTGTAAATGTTAATGTGTAAACTTAAACCTGCACTGACTTCAACATCCCTGCAAAATCGATTATCATTTCAAAGAATAAAATTAAATGATTTTTGCTCATGGAAGTGAGACTTCACTGCACAGCAAGGCAGCCTCCTCCAGCTAGAGCGGGGAAGCTGATATAGAAGGACCACATTATAATGCTTTCTCGCTCATCCCTTTGTTCTGCTGATGGTTACAGGCTTATATACCTTCGGTGGCACTGCTTAAAAGAGGAGTGCTGACCTGGATGTCCCAGGACCATTCTGCTCTTTTTTCAAGCAGCGTGCTGAAGGTGCCCTCAGTTTGGTTCAGCTGGTAACACTCATACCGAGTCAGAAGGTTGGGGAAGTTAGAAATATAGAACTGTACAGTACAGGTGTAGGCAGTTCGGCCCATCGTGTCTGTGCTGGCTTTTTACAAGGGCTTTCCGATTAGTCTAATTGTCGCCATTCTTTCGCCATAAGCACTATTCAAGCTTCAATTCAAGTTTATATCCAATCTCCTTTTGAAATTTACTTTTTTTGTTCATTCATGAAATGTGGGCATCGCTGGCTGGGCCAGCGCTTATTGTCCATCCCCGAGGGCATGTAAGAGTCAACCACATTGCTGTGCGTCTGGAGTCACATGTAGGCTTGACCAGGCAAGGGCGGCAGATTTCCTTCCCTGAGGACATGAGGGGAACCAGATGGGTTTTTACGACAATGGTTTGTGGTCATCTTTAGACTTTTAATTCCAGATTTCTTTTGATTGAATTCGAATTTCACCATCTGCCATGATGGGATTCGAACCCGGGTCCCCTGAGCTTGGTTCTCTGGATTACTAGTCCAGCGACAATACCACTGCGCCACTGTTTTTTAATTTGTTTCTCAGGCAGTACATTCTAGATCTAGACATGTTCAAAAGACCCTTCACACCCCCCTCTTTTACCAATTAACTTAAACCTGAACATATAGTCTAAGTTGTCACCTCCAAGTGCAGTGTCAGATGTCATTATTTGGATGATGTGGAGATGCCGGCGTTGGACTGGGGTGGGCACAGTAAGAAGTCTCACAACACCAGGTTAAAGCCCAACAGGTTTATTTGGTATCACGAGCTTTCGGAGCACTGCTCCTTCCTCAGGAAGCAGTGCTAAAGGCCAGAGTTCCATCTACTTCCTCAGATAGATGTTAAAGGTTAACTTCAAGAAGAAATGGAGCATAGATCAGCTAGATAGTCAATATCTTTTCCCAAAGATAGGGGAGTCTAAAACTAGAGAGCATAGGTCTAAGGTGAGATGGGTGAGATACAAAAGTGTCCAGAGGGGCAATTTTTTCACACAGAGGGTGATGAGTGTCTGGAACAAGCTGCCAGAGGTAGTACTAGAGGCGGGTACAATTTTCTCTTTTATAAAGCATTTAGACAGTTACATGGGTAAGATGGGTATAGAGGGATATGGGCCAAATGTAGGCAATTGGGGCTAGCTTAGGGGTTTAAAAAAAAGGGCGGCATGGACAAGTTGGGCCGAAGGCCTGTTTCCATGCTGTAAACCAGAAAAAGAGTAGGGTCCTCTCGTGACCTGGCCACCATTTCTCTCAAATCATAAGAAAAATAGTTATCTTAAAGGCGTTTGACTGAAATGTGAACTTTTGCTTCTCTCTTCACAGGTGTTGCCTGACCTGTTGAGGAGTTCTAGCATTTTCCGTTCCCATCTCAGATTTCCAGAATCTCTTTCAAGAAAGGAAGAACTTGCATTTCTCTAGTGCCCTTTCCAACCTAGGGATGTACCCCAAATTGTTTTGCAGTCAATGAGTTCATTTTGAAATGTCGTCACTTGTAATTTTGGAATGGTGGCAGCTAATTTGCTTTAGTAATATCAGTTGAGGGTAAGTATTGATCAGGACATTGGGGAGAACCCATCTATTCTGCTTCAAATAGTGCCTTGTCATAGAATCATAGAATCCCCTCAGGGCAGAAGGAAGCCATTCGGCCCATCGAGTCTGCACCAATCCCACCCAGGCCCTATTCCCATAACCCCACATATTTACCCTGCTAATCCCCTGACACTCGGGTCAATTTAGCATGGCCAACCAACCTAACCCAACTTTGGACTGTGGGAGGAAACTGGAGCACTCAGAGAAAACACACGCAGACATGGGAAGAATGTGTAAACTTCACACAGACAGTGACCCAAGGCCAGAATTGAACCCGGGTCCCTGGTGTTGTGAGGCAGCAGTGCTAACCACTGTGTCACCGTGACTTTGTCATCTTTCATGTCCTCATGAGAAGGCTCTGTTTAATATTTCTTCTTCAGGAGCAGTGCTTCAGCACTGCACTGGAGTTCAAGCCTGGATTATGTGCTCATGTCTCTGCAGTGGGATCTAAAGTCACACCCTTCTAACTCAGGGGAAAGTGCACTGAGCTAACACTGAGGCAAGGTTGCACCTTATTGTGGATTTGTGGGTCTGGCCATCTGCAAAACAGCTGCCACGTTTGTCAACACTAAAGCACATCACTCCACTTCATAGTCACTTGTTGAATTTGAGCTGCTATTCAACATTTCTCAGAAATGTGATGAGTTGCTTGATAAATGGAACTTTAACATTGGCTAGAACTAGCTGACGATTTAGTGCCTTGTCTGAAGGACAATGTAACACTTCCGCAGCCCTATATAAGAGTGCCTGCCTAGATTATGAGTTGAATTCCCAGTATGGGACTTTACAGCCTTCGACCCCAGAAACAAGAGCACCATTATCTGTCCCTAACTAACACACGCTGCATCACAAATATTGGTGCACCTATTCCAGTGTTGTGGCCTTGTGGCCTCAACTTGTGACCTTTGGGAAATCTGTTCTTTAATATACTTCATAAGTTTTATTCCATGCTGCAGATTATTGACAAAACTGAGAGTGAGTGCTGTTTACATTCCCTCCATTGCTCTGTAACAAAAGAAAACAAGGAAATCTTATCTGTAGGTAAGGCTAACTAGGTCTCCACACAGTAAGTGAAATCTATTACATTAAACTACAGACCAATATCGCATTAGTCCAAAAGAGAAAATGCTGGAAAATCTCGGCAGGTCCGGCAGCATCTGTAAGGAGAGAAAAGAGCTGACGTTTCGAGTCAGCTCTGACAAAGGATCATCTGGACTCAAAACGTCAGCTCTTCTCTCTCCTTACAGATGCTGCCAGACCTGCTGAGATTTTCCAGCATTTTCTCTTCTGGTTTCAGATTCCAGCACCCGCAGTCATTTGCTTTTATTAATTATTTATTGCATTAGTCCATCCTTTAATTAGTCAAGAATGATCTTTGAGTGAGTGCTGTGACCTGGAACAAAACTCACTGATCTGGAGAACTGAAATTAGTTTATATTTTAAGCTAAAACTACCATAAAAGCCTACTCCTCAGCGTCCCAATTACTCAGTTTGTGATTGCTGGCGTGGGACTATCCTTTAAGTTCAATCTCTGGTCTGTGCGCTTGGCTGAGATTGCAGTCACTGTGCTGAAATTCACTTCACCGTTTCTGGGGCGTATTAAGGCACCTCTTACTTTAAAACTTTAAACTTTAACTTCCTGATTACCCAATTACTTCTGCTTGGAGGTGAACATGGACATGGTGCTCTGCTGTGCTGGCCTCCACAATATTCCAAAGAATGCCGTATTGTGGTGGGAATCACAACATTTACCGGGAGTTAATATTTGCAAAGAAAGCACTTGAAAGAATAGAGGGAAAGTGCATGGACATGGAATTACAGCTGCAATTGAAGTGTTTGCACAGGCATAATGACTGATGGGTCGAATGGCCCTCATCGTTTCTCTGAATTCTATGAATTGAATAACTTATAAAGACTTACTCAGTGAAGCTCATAAATTAAGATTGCTTTCCTGAGGGGATAGCTGAGCACCTTTAGATCCATAAGTCAAGATGTTGGAGAACTCTCAAGATACCTGAGAGAAACCCAGGAACCAAGATGCTGACCGTCAATGTTCTTGGCTTTATACTAGAGTGACAGTACAGATGTACCGTAGAGAGCATTCTTTCCAGATGTATCACAGCTTGGAATGGCTGCTGCTCCAACCAAGACCGCAAGAAACTACAAAGAGTTGCGAACGTAACACAGTCCATCACGCAAACCAGCCTCTCACCCATTGACTCCGTCTACACTTCACACTGCCTCGGAAAAGAAGCCAGCATAATCAAGGACCCCACGCACCCCGGACATAATCCCTTCCACCTTCTTCCATCAGGAAAAAGATACAAAAGTCTGAGAGCACGTACCAACCGACTCAAGAACAGCTTCTTCCCTGCTGCCATCAGACCTTTGAATGGACTTAACCTTATATTAAGTTGATCTTTCTCTACACCCTAGCTATGACTGTAACACTACTTTCTGCACTCTCTTCTTTCCTTCTCTATGAATGGTATGGGTTGTCCGTATAGCGTGAAAAAAAAATACTTTTCACTGTATCCATCCCAATACATCTGACAATAATCAATCAAATCAAGTAAAACCAGCAATGTACAATGGGAGGATAATGAGCACAGGGATTTGTTTGGGTTTTGTTTTGCCATTTTGTAGAAACTGGTGGCTCTTTTTGCTTTCCAATTTCTTGTGAAGAAAGAAACTTCCAGAAATACCAGCCTTTTAACTCTTTCATGCGACCCTGAGGATTTATGGAATATAACTGCAAGAAAGGGAGATACTGCATAATTAATATACCAGCCTCCTGACAGGCCTGGGAATTGACTTTACAGTGGAATGTAGAACTGTTCTATATTTATTCTATAAGCAATCAGTAAACAATTGTCGGCATGCAGGCCTGTCACTGTTTCCCACCAGAGGATTGCTTTCTCTTGTCTCTTCTGGTGTTCCAGAAGGTTTTTTTTCTTGCAATAAAACCAGAATTGTCGAGAAGGCAGCCTGAACGATAGTTTACCAAAGTCTGAAAGTATGTTTGTATGTTTCCTGGAGTGCAGGAGGATGAGTGGTGACCCGATAGAGGTTTACAAAATCACGAGGGGCCTGGATAAAATGAATAGCTCAGATCTTTTCCCCAGGTTAGGGGAGTCCAAAACTAGATGGCATAGGTTTAAGGTGAGAGGTGAAAGATTTAAAAGGGGCCTGAGGGGTAAGCTTTTCACACAGAGGGCGGTGCGTGCATGGAATGAACTGCCAGAGGAGGTGGTAGAGGTGGATACAATTACAACATTTAAAAGATATTTGGACAGGTGCATGGGTAGGAAAGGTTTAGAGGGATATGGGCCAAACGCAGGCAAATGGGACTAGTTCAGATTAGGAAACCTGGTCGGCATGGACAAGTTGGACCTGTTTCCATGCTGCCTATATCTATGACTCTATTTCTCTATGACAATGTGATTTATTTGGATTAAAATCTAGGCAGTAATGCCTGGTGCAGAAGTGGAATATAGCTGGTTAACAGGATCGATTTAATCACCCACATGTATTTGTCATTGCTCCATTCAAGCACTACCTGTCCCTGTCAATGATCGATTTAAGATTTATTTCTTACCTGTTAATAACCCATTTAAATACTCCAATTAACTTCTCAATGATATATTGAACAGTGCCTGTCAGCAGTCTATTAAACTGTGCTTGCTAATAATCTATTAAACATTGCTTGTCAATAATCGATTAAATTGCTGATCGATAATCTGTGAAATTGCTTATCAATAATCTATTAAACTGTGCCTGTCAATATTTATTTTACTGTGTCACTCATAATGCATTTAATTGTACCTCCGTTGGTGAGCTCAGTTGGCTAGATGTTTAGTGTGTGGTGTAGGATAATGCCAGCATTCTAGCTGTGGTAGCTCACGGACATCTGCCTCCTTACCTTTCTTTTATGTAGGGTGGTGCCCCTTAAGCTATATAACCAATTGCCTCTCTCTAATAGAGAGAGAGAGAGAGAGAGAGATGCCTCTATCGGCGACAACTAATTAATTACCATCTTAACTCTGGCTCTCTTTCTGTCAATTATCTATTTAAAGTGTGCTTGACAATGGTCTTAGCCTTTTGGATCCATGCTGACTATATTCCTCCCCCCTCCCCCAACATCTTAATCTGTCACAATTTACAGCTTCTCTGCCGTTTGGCCATTCACACCCTTTATTCTCTCTGTGGACAGCTATTAGCAATTTTTTCCCCTGGTTTCTGTGGCTATGACTCATCTTTCATTCCCTCATCCTGCAGTATAAATATCTCCCACTTTCTATGCCTTTTAGCTTTGACAAAGGGTCATCTGGACTCAAAACGTCAGCTCTTTCCTCTCCTTACAGATGCTGCCAGACCTGCTGAGATTTTCCAACGTTTTCTCTTTTTGTTATATTTTCTGCTCTTCCAGAACTTTTTTTTAGTATAGATTTTAGTACCGTTCCTTTAAATGATTTTAACAGTGTGTAATTCCCAGGTTTTGTTCTATCTCAATTTATAGGATATAGGAGCAACACTGTCTGACCACCAGTCCACTGGTACTATGCCCTCTTTTATGGATATTTTATGCATATTGACGAATGCCTCTCCTAGCTTCTCCTTATTCTTTTTAAGTGTGCGTGGGTGAACATGCTCTTGACCTGAGTTCTTACCCTTTTCCAGTTTTGCGAATTTGTCAAATATTTTCTGGCTTTTCATTTTAACTATATTAATATTCTGTTTAAGCTCATTCTCTAGAGAAGTGTATTAACTTCTTGAGTAAAAACTGAGGTGAAGTAGTTATTCAATACTCCTGATATTTCTCTGTATTTACCTGTGAGTTTATCTTGCTCATCCGTTAGTTGATCCTATCCCTGCTTTAATGTTCCTCCTGTTATTTATTTATCTAGAGAACACATTTTCTACATTCCTTGATAATTTAATTTTTAAATTTCTCTTTGCCTTTCTTTTTCCTTCGCACATTTTCACATTCCCCTTTGTCCTCCATTCCTTTCATATCTTAATATTTCTTACATGTCTTTTTCTTTTGATTCTGTTTTCCTTCCAGTTTTTTCTTCACCCACAGTGTCCTGTAACCTGAAGGAGAGTCATATTGGACGCAAAACGTTAACTCTGTTTCTCTCTCCACAGAATGCTGCCAGAATGGCTGTGTTTTTCCAGCATTTTCTGTTTTTATTCCTGGAATAAACTTGCTTGTCTTTGGCTGTCAGTGGAATATATTTCTCTGGACACCATTTATTATCCTTTTAAAGATTTCTCAATATTTTTATAACTTTTTGTTTTTCAAGGTTTTCTCCTCGTGCATTTTTTTTAGTTACACTCTTCTTTCCTCCTTTGCTCCTTTCATCTGTTACTTTAGTCATTGCTCTTGTGAAGTCACTCTCGATCCTAATCTTGGACTTTGCTAAGTTCTGATCACTACTACCTTGATGTTCTCTTTCTTTATTATCTGTTCCTGGTCATTTGCAAGATCCAGTAAACTATTTATCTGTGTCCTTTGAGGATCTATTTAACTCAGGATGGCCGACTCTCCGGGAGTAAATTCGGGGACACTTAGGCATTGTTAATGGTCTACCTTCACATGCAATAAATTGCTTGAGTTGTGGTGATTTATCATGAGCAAAAGATGTAGCCAGTTTCCTTCCCTCCAAAAAATACAATGAAAAAAATGGAGGCAAACTCAATACTGAACCACCATTCCATTCCTCCCAATTGCTGTCTCATAAGATCAAATATTGGATTTCTGGCAGCAGTTCACCTACTTAGCTCCTGGCTATGGGAGGTGGCTGTGCTCAAGGAGACCAAACAGATTAGAGAACAACATACCATGAAAAGAAATATACAAATCAAAATTGCATAGTGTTCCTGACAGGTTAAAATGAAAACATACACACTTCTCTTTTCTGTCTCTCCACTTGTTTCTTTTCGCTTCTTTTTTTATTCATTCAAGCGATGAGGGTAGACCAACATTTATTGCGTATCCCCAATTTCCCCTGAGAAGGTAGTGATGAGCTGCCTTCTTGAACTGCTGCAGTCTATGTGGTGTAGGTACACCCATGGTGCTGTTAGTGAGGGAATTCCAGGATTTTGACCCAACAACAGTGAAGGAATGGTGATATATTTCCAAGTCAGGATGGTGAGTGACTTGGAGGGGAACTTCCAGGTGGGGGTGTTCCCAGGTATCTGTTGTCCTTGTCCTTCTAGTTGGAAGTGGTCGTGGGTTTGGAAGGTGCTGTCTAAGCAACCCTGGTGAGTTCCTGCTGCTCATCTTGTGGATGGTAGCCATGATGTGGAGATGCCGGCGTTGGACTCAGGTGGGCACAGTAAGAAGTCTCACAACGCCAGGTTAAAGTCCAACAGGTTTATTTGGAATCACGAGCTTTCAGAGCACTTCTCCTTCATCAGGTGACTCACCTGAGGAAGGAGCAATGCTCTAAAAGCTCCTGATTCCAAATAACCCTGTTGGGCTTTAACCTGGTGTTGTGAGATTTCTTACTGTAGATGATCTACAAAGCTATTATTGTGCATCGTTGGTGGAGAGAGTGAATGTTTGTGGTTGCGGTGCCAATCTAGCAGGCTGCTTTGTCCTGGATGGTGTCACGCTTCTTGAATGCTGTTGGAGTTGCACCCATCCAGGCAAGGGGAGTGCCCTTGTTGCTATTCTTCTCTCTTTCTCTAGACCTCAGACAAATATCTTCTAAACTGTATCTGTCAATACTCTATAAAACTGTGTCTGTCAATATCTATTTTACTGTGCCATTCACTGATGCATTTAACTGTGCTACTGTTGGTTTGTTGTCTGACGTGTGGTGGTCTCACGGAGGTGGAGAATCATGATTTCCATCCCCATCATTTCCTGAGATGTGATTCTCTGAGAGTCACTTTCTGTTGGTGATGCTGGATTGCAGAACCATCCCTTAAGGGTGCTTCAGGAGTCATGTTTACACCTGGCAGAGTTACTACTTTCTGAGGGATTTTTCTATCACGTGAGCTTGTTCACTTTGGTTAATGTTACAGAATTCGAATGCCTTATCTGGAATTTACCAAGTTATCACTTCCCAGTTACGAGTAGAAAATGCTGCTGGCAATGTTCTGAGTGCTCGATACACTTGGATGGAGCTCCTTTCTCTGCAATTTAAATGGGGCTTTAACTGGTGATGGCTATGAATGGGTTTTGTACCCCTGTCAGAATAAAAAGATGAAGTTAGGTACAAAGCCTTCATATGATCAATTCAGTGAACTGCAATTCCTACCTTTTAGAGTATTTCTCTGTTGGCCTCTTTGCTTGGCCAATATATTGAAGCTTATAAATTCAAATACTTTGTTTCCACTTAAACCTCCAATTATGCAATGCTCATCATCCAGTCATTGTAATTTTTTAAATTGCCTTTTCAGTTAATTAAAATTGGATAAGTGTTTAATATGCATCTTCTAAATGCCAGTGTATCACTTATTCTATAGTATTTAGAATCTAATGAGTCAGTAATAACCTGAGTCAGGACTTGGACTTTAGCCTGGAGGGGAGTTCTAAGTAGCGGGTTTCTTGAATGTCCTGTAGAATTTAACTGCAGGGATACTGTTAATGGGGCTTTCCGCCCACAGCAAGCAAGACTGGCAGCTGTGTGCTTCATAAAGGCTGAAGCCTAACAGACCCAAACAGGCACCGCAGTGTGGCGGCTAGGGGATTTTCACACTAACTTCATTGCAGTGTTTGTGTTTGGGGGGGGGGGGGGGGTCGGGGGGTGGGGGGCGTCGGGGGGGGGGGATGGTTGAGGGAGGGGGGAAGGGTGGGGTCGGCGCAGTAGTGGAGGGGGTGGTGTTATGGTGGTGGTGGGGAGCCATGGTGATCTGGGGTTTCCTAATTGCTGGTAGAGCAACACGGTGAGAAGGTGGTCGGGGAATCCACTGGTGGTCGGGAGATCTGATGATGATCGTTCATGCGGGGGGAGAAGAGAACAAATCATTGGATGAGTTGGGGGTTGGTTTACTGGGTTAGCTTGTTGGGACTGGAGGAGGAGCTGCTGCTCCGCTTGGCCCATAGGCAGTGCTGTAACGGCCGTCACCTCATGGACTCAGCCCCTCTCACTTCCTTTGAGTTGATGAGACTCCTGAAGTCTGTAAAACCCAACTGTCTATGGTTTGAAATAGCATGACTGTTGCTTAAATAACCGAGCCACTTCCCGTGACTGAACTAGTTGCCCACCCCTCATCGCCTCTGTTCAAACAAGAAGCATGGTGGCACAGTGGCACAGTAGTTAGCACTGCTGCCTCACAGCGCCAGGGACCCGGGTTCAATTCCCGGCTTGGATCACTGTCTGTGCGGAGTCTGCATGTTCTCCTCGTGTCTGTGTGGGTTTCCTCCGAGTGCTCTTGTTTCCTTCCACAGTCAAAAGATGCGTAGGTTAGCTGGATTGGCCATGCTAAATTCTCCTTCAGTGTACCCAAACAGGCACCGCAGTGTGGCGGCTAGGGGATTTTCACGCTAACTTCATTGCAGTGTTGATGTAAGCCTACTTGTAACTAATAAGTAAACTTTTAGGTTTTACTTTTTTTAAAAGTAGTAATGGGTTCGAGGTAGATTGAGTTCCTATTCCAGATATTTTGCATGTTAATTTACGACAGCGACGGTGGTATTATGGAGCGAATGCACGGTATACTGCAACTGGGGTTGGCACCAAATCTGGAGAGAGCCAATTACACCAGTAAGCAGTACAGCTGCATGGATTCTTGACTTCAAGCTTCAGGATATCAAATCTGCTCTGTACTGGGCACTGCAGGATGGATGTTGAGTTGGATTCTTTGGATAGTCTGACCTGAAGGTTGCATATGAAACGTTAAATTATTTGGAAATCAGGTACACCACAAGTCTAAATATCTAATGTGCCCTGCCAGAGAATAATGTTCCTCACCAGCTCTGTGAAATCAGACAATTACCCATCGCATAGAAACAAAAGATTTTAATTATTCCAGCTTCTTAAATAATACCACGGGGAGGGATGGATTGAGGTGAAGAATTCTATTCTTCAAGGGCTGAATCATGCTTCACTCAAGATCTAAAGCACAATCTAGTCTTTATAAAACTATTTTTGGTGTTTACCATATTGCTAAAGATCCATTTGCTTCTGTGGTCCAACGCAGTGCAAAATATCAGGTCACACAAAAGTAAGGGAGATTTTACTCGACAGGAGAGAAACATAAATTTCCTCCAAAATTTTTTGCGTGATAAATATTGACCAATAACTGGAAAGGGCAAAGGTACCTTACAAAGATCCTGAGCTCTTTACATTATGTATAAATGTTTCAGGAATTGTCGTGCTTCAGATATTTTTGGAGGATTCTGACATTAATAGCTGCCAGTTGAATCCTCATGTCCTCTTCTGATCTGATATGGGCAACATTGTACATGTTGGAAGATAAAGACTACACAAGCTGTCATTACTGATATATCTGTAGTTCACAAAACATGGAGCACTGGTGGCGTAGGTGCAATGTCGCTGGACCAATAACAGAGACCCAGGTTAATACTCTGTGGCTATGGGTTCAAATCCCACCATGGTAGCTGGTAGAATTTGAATTTAGTTAATAAATTTGGAATACATGTTTTGTGATGGCCATATGGGAATCATCAATAGATCTCCCCGTAGGCCTCGTAGAATACGAGCTCCCCTGTTGGTTGAGTGGAGGCTTGCCCATTTGGGAAGGTGCAGTGGGGGTGTTTAAAACCAGCTGGCTCCACGCGGGCTGGCAGTCCAAAAACTTGGGGCTAACCTGTAATCTGGAGCTGCTGAGCGGCACTTTGAACATGCTGTAAATAAAGGGTGATGGAGAGGGAAGACTGGCCTCAGTAAGATTATTACAATATGATTGTCATAAAAACCTAAATAAAATGAATGTGTTGTTCCTTGGATAGTGGGACTGTCCTATGAAGTGAGCATGAGGAAACTGGGACTGTATTCTTTAGAGCTTCAAAGAAGTTAAGTTTATTTATTAGTCACAAGAAGGCTTTACATTAATACTGCAATGAAGTTACTGTGAAAAACCCCTATGAGAGGTGATCTCATTGAAACCTACAACCTTTAGGGAGGGAAACCTGCCATCCTCACCTGGCCTGGCCTATGTGTGACTCCAAACCCATCGCTATGTGGTTGACTATAAATTGCCCTCTGCAATGGCCACTGCAGTTCAAGGGCAATTAGGGATGGGCAATACATCCTATGAAAAAAAAGGTATTAATTGGGCTTAATTTATGAAGGTAACTCCCCAAACACTTTTGGGAGTTAGACTTCAAAGAAGGACTGGGCGTTTCTGTGGATCAGTGCATTTCCTTTCTACCTTTGGGATATGGGTTTAATTCCAAATGCAGTTGAAGAAATGAAAATCTCTTCTCACTGACCTACTTAATGATACAGTATGGAATGAGTTTGGGGAAAATAATGCATGCTAAGTGTAAATTAATGCACATTGTGAGGAAAATAAAATAGAGACACGTAACAACAACTTGTATTTATATCTTCAATGTCGTGCACAATAACATTTCAAGACACTTCACAGAGGTGTTAAGAAGAAATTGGACAATAATACAGTATAGGAACATAGGAGCTGGAGTAGCCCATTCAGCCTATTGAGCCTGCTCTGCTATTCAGTGCAATCATGGCTGATCATCCACTTCAACGCCCTTTTCCCCACACAATCACCATATCTCTCTATATCATTGTTAGTGAGAAATGTGTCAACCTCTGCTTTAATACATGCTCAATGACTGAGCTTCCACAGCCCTCTGGAGTGGAGAATCCCAAAGATTCACAACCTTCTGAGTAAAAATAAATCCTCTTCATCTCAGTCCTAAGTGGGTTCCCCCTTATTTTGAAATTGTGTCCCATGGTTCTAGACTCCCCAACCAGGGGAAGCATCTTACCTGCATCTCCCCTTAATTATTCTCCCTTTCAGCATTTTGTAAGTTTCAATGAGATCAGAGTTTCAATGAGAAACTCTGGAGAATACAGACCAAGTTTCCCCACTCTCTCTTCATAAGACAGTTCTGCTATCTCAGGAACAACAAATTCCACCTCTGAAGCCTTTAACACAGTAAAATGTTCCAAGGATTTTCATAGGAGTGTTATCAAACAAAATTTGATACAGATCCAATGTAAGGAGACGTTAGGGCAGGTGACTAAATGCTGGGTCAAAGTGTTAGCTCTTAAGAAACATCTTAATTGAGGAAAGAGAGCTGGAGAAGCAGAGAGATGTAAGGAGCAAATTCCAGAGCTGAGGTCCTTGGCAGCTGAAAGCACAGTCACCAATGGTGGAGCAATGAACATTTGGAATGCACAAGAGGCCAGTGTTGGAGGAAGGAAGACATCTTGTAAGGTTATGGGGCTGGAGGTGGTTACAGGAGATAGGAAGGGGTGAGGCCATGTAAAGACATGAGAACAAAGATTAGGCAAAATAATTGAATTTTAAAGCAGGTCATTAAGGAGAACACAGAATCCTTCGAATCCCTACAGTGCAGAAGGAGGCTATTTGGCCCATCAAGCCTGCACCGACAACAATCCCACCTAGGCCCTATCCCCACATATTTACCCCACTAATCCCTCTAACCTACGCATCCTGGGACACCAAGGGGCAATTTTGCATGGCCAATGCACCTAACCCGCACATCTTTGGACTGTGGGAGGAAACCGGAGCACCCGGAGGAAACCCACGCAGACACGGGGAGAATATGCAAATTCTACACAGACAGTGACCCAAGCTTAGAATCAAACCCAGGTCTCTGGAGCTGTGAGGCTGCAGTGCTAACCACTGTGCCACCGTGCTGTGCTAAGGAGAAGGGAGGTGGCCTAGGTGACTGCTTAGGTGGCATTGAAAGGACAGGGTGGTGGACATGGAGGTTGGAGTGGAGTAGGGAAGAGTGCACATGAAACTGGACTCAGAGGAATGTAATAGAATTGTGGGTAGAAGATTGTATCGCAGGAGTCATATCCTAAGATATTTCACAGTGGGGATGAGGAGCTGTCTTTATGGATTATTTTCAACTCGCTAAGTGTGAAGTTGGAGATTTAGGAACGGATTTCCACCACAACAGAGAGCATCTCCGTCAGAGTGAAAATCCTGGAAATAGCCGAAAATTGTAAGTCCTGCCCTGAACCCAGTGTTTCCCATATTTGTGAGGACGGGACGAGAGTTGGGCTGGGTTTGCGTTTGTGCAACTTCACTTCTAAATTATCAGTTGTCTCCACTGAGTTAGGATTTTGGAAAAATAGGATGTGGAATCTGGAGTGTGAAGGATAGAATGGGTGAGAGGAAGTCTGAACTTGTTGGATGTGTTTGGATAACCAGGGTGTCCCTTTGGAGAGGGAAGGTAGACCTTTGGATAGAGTCCTAACACATTTGGAAAAGGTAAGGTACCTTTTGGGATTGTTAAAAGTGAAAAGGATTAAAAGTAAATTACTGCAGATGCTGGAATCTGAAACTGCTGGAATCTTTGTCTGCTTTGACAAAGGGTCAGCGGGACTCGAAACGTCAGCACTTCTCTCTCCTTACAGATGCTGCCAGATCTGCTGAGATTTTCCAGTGTTTTCTCTTTTGGTGAAAAGGATTATGCTGTTTTTGTGCACAAAAGCACTGGAACTGTCAAAGAGCTCTCCAGTTGTCAAGGAACTGTTCAGCTCTCAAATAAAATGTCTGGTTTCAAGAAGAAATTAGATATAGCTTTTGGATCAAGGGATATGAGGGGGAAGGGGGATCAGGATATTGAATTTGATGATCAGCCATGACCAGAATGAATGGCGGAGCAGGCTTGGTGGGCTGAATAGCCTACTCCTGCGTCTAGTTTCTATGCTACTATGTTTCTATAACTGTTAAGGAGCTGCCCAGCTGTCAAAAATATCCAGAAAGTGTCAAAGAACTGTCCAAGGTTAGTAGTTCAGTTGGCATGGAGGGGGCAAAGCAAAGGGTGGTGGGTGGGGATATGGGTTGGCACTAAGTTGGCATAGTGAATATGGGGGCCATTGGAGTTTCCATAGGGGAGTATGGGAATCATGGAGGTTGGGTGGGGGACTTGGTTGGGTAGGGGATATAGAATCATAGAATCCCTACAGCGCAGAAGGAGGCCATTCAGCCCATCGAGTCTGTACCGACCACAATCCCACCCAGGCCCTATTCCTCTACCTCCACAAATTTTCCCTGCTAATCCCCTGACACTGAGGGGCAATTTAGTATGTCCAATCAACCTAACCCGCACATCTTTGGACTTTGGGAAGAAACCGGAGCACCCAGAGGAAACTCATGCAGACGCGAGGAGCATGTGCAAACTCCACACAGACAGGCCAGAGGCCGAGGCCAGAATTGAACCTGGGTCCCTGGCACTGTGAGGCAGCAGTGCTAACCATTGTGCCACCGTGCCATCCCTGTGGGAGTCATGGGGATTGGGTGTGGTACTTGTTTGGAAAAGGGAGTATGAGAGAATTGGGACGGTGAGGCAGAGGTTAGCATAGATGGGAATCTGTGACAGGTGAGGGGTGGGGCTGGATGAATGCATTTTGTTTCCTTATTGGCCTGGTGCCACACCTGGAGCCTATGTATTCATTCCAGGGGCACCCGCCCCAACTCCTGTTTCAGCTCACCTGAACCCTCCCCACCCCAGACCAACAATCCAACCTGTGGGTGCTGTGGGTGGACATCATTAAAAGTCAGGTAAACTGAGCTGGGAAATCTTCCGATCCGGGGGTGAAAATCTGGGCCTCAGAGTTAAAATACAAAGCACCGTCCAAACATTGTGGGGCAGCAATTAACAATGTTTATATTACTAAATCAGTATGGATAAGCCAGAGGATGCTCTAATTAAACTGTGTAGTGATTGTAAATCCGGGCCTCGACTACCATGTTCCACTTTGGTTACTAAGACATGAAAGAAAAGCATAGGCTTGAGAGATGGCGTAAAGTAGAACCACAAAACTGATTTTAGGGAATCAAAATATGAGGAAAGACTGGAGAAATTTGGTACTGTCAGCCTTAAAAGGTGACCAAGAGAGGACTTTATGCAAGTAGATAAGCTATTTGTTATGTTTGTTTTTTTTTCTGAACATTGAAGCATTAATGCAGTGGATGGTATCGCCTCTTGCTACGACATTGCAGCCAAAACGTTGCTTCAGAATTATTCTCCTTCAATGTGGCCACTCTTCAGTACTGTCAACCCTGACTTACATGTACATGTTGGGCAGCAGGAAAACCACCTTTGCAACAATTCCCAACTAATTCCCAAGGGGCGGCACGGTGGCACAGTGGTTAGCACTGCTGCTTTACAGCACCAGGGACCCGGGTTCGATTCTCGGTTTGGATCACTGTCTGTGTGGAGTTTGCACGTTCTCCCCGTGTCTGCGTGGGTTTCCTCCGGGTGCTCCGGTTTCTTCCCACAGTCTGAAAGACGTGCTGGTTAGGGAGTATTGACCCAAACAGGCGCTGGACTGTGGCGACTAGAGGAATTTCACGGTAACTTCACTGCAGTGTTAATGTACACCTTACTTGTGATGGATAAATAAACTTTATTACTTCACTTAATAGCCCATGCCTGGCCTCTGAGAATATTACATGCAAGTGGGAATGTGGTGATCACACTGAGAGATCATTTCAGATTTCTTGATTAATGCTGGAAACTTTGCCTGCCCAGCAGCCCTTTGCTTGGGTGTTGGCAGGGTCTCCTCCATGAGCCATGGAGTGGGCATTCAGGAAGACATTCTCCCCTCATCCCCCAACCGCATACCCAAGAACCCATGGATTTACCTGGCTGTCTCCCAACACAGTGGAGGCCTGTCCAATGTCTATAAAATGCTATTAAATCCAAGCCACTGACCATCCTGGCTTGGAAATGTATCACCATTCCTTCGCAGTCACTGAGTCCAAATCCTGGAATTCCCTTCCTGATGGTGTTGTGGGTCAACTCACAGCATGTGGACTGCAGTGATTCAAAAAGACAGCTCAGCACCACCTTCTCAAGGACAACTAGGGATGGGCAATAAATTCTGGCCAGCCAGCGACGCCCATGTCCCACAAATGAATAAAAAAAGTAGAAATTAATGTTAACAACGTTATAACTTGAAAATAAAATCTGGAATTAAGAATCTAATGATGACCATGAAATCATTGTCGATTGTTCTAAAAGCCACCTGATTTGCTAATGTCCTTTAGGGAAGGAAACCTCCTTCCTTACCTGATCTGGCCTACAGGTGACTCCAGAGCCACAACAATGTGGTTGATTCTTAAATGCCCTCTGAAATGCCTTCGCAAGTCACTCAGTTGAATCCAACTGCTACAAAGAAAACAAAAAGGAATGAAACTGAATGGACCAACTATCATTGACCAAGGCACCAGAAAAGACAATGGCAAACCCTACCCTGTTGACCCTGCAAAGTCCTCCTTCCTACATCTGGGAGCCTGGTGCCAAAATGGGAGAGCTGTCCCACAGACTCATCAAGCATTGGCTTACATAATCACAGTCAGGGATTCATACCTTTCAAATAAGGTCCCGGACACCACCATCACAATTCCTGTGTATGTCCTGTCCTACCAGCAGGACAGACTCAGCAGAGGTGGCGGTGGGTGGCAAACTGGAATGCAGTCAGGATGGAGTTACCCTGAGAGTCCTCAACATTGACTCCGAACCCCATGAGGTTTCATGGCATTAGGTCAAACATGGACAAGGAAACCTCCTGCTGATTACCACGTACTGTTCCCCCTCAGCTGATGAATCAGTACTCCTCCATGTTGAACACCACTGGAGGAAGCACTGAGGGTGGCAAATGTGGCATTTTTAGAGGATAGACTTACAGGCCACAAAGGTACAAACAAACAAGAGCTTTATTGGAAAGATGTTGAGGCTGTACAGGCTGTTAGGACAGACTGCCCATTTGCTTGCGCAAACAGCCAGCAACGTCATCAATACATCACATGATTGGACTCTTAAAGTAACCTTATTCCAACTAAGAACAACCATGAATACAAAAAACTTTCCTCTCCCTTTATCTTAAGAGAAATACTGAAATACTGTTCTTGGCTTGAACTATTTCTTACATGTTTAACATTAACAACAAAATTTACAATATGAACAATTAATAAGCACAATAAGTTAGACATTTTGTAAGATGTTGATTCCAGTGTGATTGTTGGCGAACCTCAGGCAGCTGCTTTTTCGTGTTGACTTTAACCTCTGGTGTTTTTGGTTTAGATTGGACATTGTCCATAGTTGTCAGAACTGGAGGTGACATAGGATTGGAAGGTTTACTTGATGTTGAAGTGTCGACAACTGAGGTACTGTCTTCCATAATTGTTTCTGGCATTGTCAGGTTCTCAGGAATGTCTAGTTCATCACTTGGTACAGTTTGTTGTGGACTCTCAGTCGACTCTGTCTCTGGCAAATTAGTTCCAGTTGCTAAAAGTTGATCAGCGTGTCTTCTCCACACAGCATCATCCTGAGTTTGAACGATGTTGGAGACCGGTCCTGCCTGTACTAATACGATGGCAGGTATCCACTTCTCACTGTGGTATAGTTCCTTGCCAATACTTACTGATCTTTCTGAAAAACAATCCATTTAACCCCGTTCTCACATCGCAAAACCTGACTTTGCTTTCTCCTCTCAACAATTTCTCTTGTCTTAGGCGGCTTCAGCAAATCAAACGCGGTGCGTAACTAACATTTTATCATGAGTAATGCCAGAGAACTTTGGATCGTCAAATGTTTTGTATTCCTGAACGTCATCAGGAATTGGTTCAGTCGTTTCGACAATGACCCTTGTTCACGAATTACCTTCAATGAATGCTTCATTGTCTGAACAAACCTTTCAGCCAGCCCATTTGTGGCAGGATGTGGAGAAGCGGACCAGATGTATTGGATTCTGTTCTCCTTTAGATCATTTGTGAAGTCTTGTGAAATGAACTGCTCCATTGTCATTAACAAGTTGTTCAGGGCAACTGAATCTTGCAAAAACCTCACCCAGACTTTCTATTTCTCTCCCCGAAGACGTAATGACAACTTCAGGCCATTTCTGGGGCAGCACGGTGGCACAGTGGTTAGCAATGCTGCCTCACAGCGCCAGGGACCCAGGTTGGATTCCCGGCTTGAGACACTGTCTGTGTGGGCGGCACAGTAGCACAGTGGTTAGCACTGCTGCTTCACAGCTCCAAGGTCCCGGGTTCGATTCCCGGCCCGGGTCACTGTCTGTGTGGAGTTTGCACATTCTCCTCGTGTCTGCGTGGGTTTCCTCCGGGTGCTCCGGTTTCCTCCCACAGTCCAAAGATGTGCGGGTTAGGTTGATTGGCCAGGTTAAAAAAATTGCCCCTTAGTGTCCTGGGATGTGTAGGTTAGAGGGATTAGTGGGTAAAATATGTGGGGGTAGGGCCTGGGTGGGATTGTGGTCGGTGCAGACTCGATGGGCCGAATGGCCTCCTTCTGCACTGTAGGGTTTCTATGATTTCTATGATATTTTCCCCGTGTCTGCGGGGGTTTCCTCTGGGTGCGCCGGTTTCCTCCCGCAGTCCAAAGATGAGTGGGTTAGGTGCATTGGCCATGCTAAATTGCCCCTTAGTGTCAGGGGCACTAGCTAGAGTAAATGCATGGGGTTATGGAGATAGGGCCGGGTGGGATTGTGATCGGTGCAGACTCAATGGGCATAATGGCCTCCTTCTGCACTGTAGGGATTCTATGATCCTATGATTCCACAATGAAAAACACTCACTCGGAAATATGTCGCTGTTCCTTCACTGTCACTGGGCCAACATCCTGAAACTCCCTTTCTAACAGCACTCTGGATGTACCTACACCTCAGGGACTGCAGCGATTCACCAAGGCCGCTCACCACCACCTTCTCAAGGGCGACTAGGGATGGGCAATAAACGTTGGCCCTGCCAGTGACACCTACATCCTGTTAATGGATAAGAAAAACATTTAACACTCTCATATCAAACTACAGTCAGCCATTTTCAGAGAAGAGTCAACCATTTGTGGGCACTTTGATAGAAAGAATTGAAAATAAATGGGCTCACTCCTCCGTTAAAAATAGCAGAGACAGGAATCTGATATAAGTAGATTAAATGTTCTTACAATAACATCAGTGACAGTAACATGCAGGCTATTCTCTATTGCTCTTTTGAAGAGCGCTGTATATTTATCTGCAGTATTGGAGGAAAAGCCTCAAGATCTTTGTTATTTACAAATCAAACTAAAATGAAAACACATTATTAGAATGTGTCATAAATGGGTGATACCTGGAGCTTCAAGGCACACAACAAATTAGTTCAACAAGAGAAAAAGATATGGACACCACGTGAAAAGATTACCAAAATCCCAAAATATGCCTTAATCAAGGTGAGCACATCATTAAATTTAAAAAACAATACTTACTTTTTCTTTAAGCTTTACTCTTGGCAAATACCCCTCTCAGGAGACAGGGACGGAGGTGGGGTGGGCTGTGCTATGGGAGGTGGAGGGGGGGAGGTGGTGGTGGTGGTGGTTGCGTGTGCGGCTGGTAAAATAATGGGCAGCCACTTTGGGATGATTCCCTGTTACCACCAGTGAATTTTGCAAGGGGCAGGCTATGATATATCAGATTCCTGTCTCTGCATGTTACTGTCACTGATGTTATTGTAAGAACATTTAATCTACTTATATCAGATTCCTGTCTCTGCTATTTTTAATGGAAGAGTGAGCCCATTTATTTTCAATTCTTTCTATCAAAGTGCTCGCAAATGGTTGACTCCTCTCTGAAAATGGCTGACAGTAGTTTGATATGAGAGTGTTAAGTGTTTTTCTTATCCATTAACAGGATGTAGGTGTCACTGGCTGGGCCAACATTTATTACCCATCCCTAGTTGCCCTTGAGAAGGTGGTGGTGAGCGGCCTTGGTGAGTTGCTGCAGTCCCTGAGGTGTAGGTACGTACAGCTGCCCACTCCATAAAGGTGTGGGGTCAATTGTGCATTACGTCAGGCCCAGATAAAAGCCATTTTAAGGAAATGCTGGCATTTTGACTATGGCAGAGGAGCCCCCCCCTCCCACCCCCACTGTGTGGGGAGACCACCAGCTTCATTTTCCAGAGGGATAAGATGCAAGGAGCTCTGATTGTATTGCAGTCAGGATGTAAGCAGGGGAAAAGGGCATTTTGAATAAGGGGTAAGGTTCTGAGGAATTGTCATAAAATTAAGTAATTAAAAGCAGGAAATGTGGTGAGACAGCTAAAGAGAGAGATTGGAGGTGATAGCCAGAAAAACAATGGGATCCTTTTGGGCATGTCTTGATTTTCACGAGGAGTGGCATGGTGGCACAGTGGTTCGCACAGCACCAGTAACCCGGGTTCAATTCCTGGCTTGGGTCTGTGTGGAGTCTGCACGTTCTCCCCGTGTCTGCGTGGGTTTCCTCCGGGTGCTCCGGTTTCCTCCCACAGCCCGAAAGACATGCTAGTTCAGTGCATTGGCCATGCTAAATTCTCCCTCAGTGTACCCAAACAGGCGTCGGAGTGTGGTGACTAGAGGATTTTTACAGAAACTTCATTGCAGTGTTAATATAAGCCTACCTATTAAATAAACTTTTTTTAAAAACCCTCCCATTCCAAG
Organism: Mustelus asterias; assembly: GCF_964213995.1. Lineage (NCBI taxonomy): Eukaryota > Metazoa > Chordata > Chondrichthyes > Carcharhiniformes > Triakidae > Mustelus > Mustelus asterias. Next base: position 30,466,669 of record NC_135807.1, on the reverse strand, counting down.
AGAGACACCGCTGTCTGCACTCAGAACCTCAGCAGTCTATGCAGTGTGGATTGAGAACTGAGCGAAGCAGGGATCAGGTTTAATCTTCCTTAGGAGCAGAACTAAAATAACTATGATGCTGCTAAGTAAACAGCCTCTATAAAGTTAACACTTTGCTGATAAAGGTCGACACCACAGACACTCTGCACCGCTGATGAGCAGCACTGGCCAAAGTGGATGACTATTAGAGGTGACAAGTAATGCTTTGAGAAGCTGGCAATAATGAGGCCCCAGAGGACCACTAATGTACTGGCTATGTAATTCAACCTAGTGCTGTAGTGGGTTGTACGCTCTCTGTGGAGATTGCATTGTTGCCCCTTTTTTCCTTTCCTTTTCTTCTGCACAATGCAGGAGAAGTCCAAATAATGTCAGGCTGCAATCAGTATATCTCACACACATTACCATATCGGCCTCGGGAGAGCCAGCACAAGGGGATCCAAATAGTGATTTATTCTGATCGATGTAATGAAGGTCAGTGGGATTTCTTTTCTTGAGGGAAGGTGGCGGTTCCTGCCACTCACATCCTTCCTGCCCGCCCTCCCTCCATCATTTATTGTTCAAGTCCTTGTCCCGTAAAACAAAATGAATCAATGCATTTGATGAGTTAAAAGGACATTTTCGGCACAAAATAAATTTCAAGATAAAGTTCAAGCAGCACAGTGGCACAGTGATTAGCACTGCTGCCTCACGCCAGGGACCCGGGTTCGATTCTGGCCGAGGCTCACTGTCTGTGTGGAGTCTGTACATTCTCCCAGTGTCTGCATGGGTTTCCTCTGGGTGCTCCGGTTTCCTCCCACAGTCCAAAGATGTGTGGGTTAGGTGGATTGGCCATGCTAAATTGCCCCTTAGTGTCAGGGGGATTAGCTAGGGTAAATGCATGGGGTTATGGGGATAGGGGCTAGGTGGGATTGTGGTCGGTGCAGACTCGATGGGCCGAATGGCCTCCTTCTGCACTGTAGGGATTCTATGATATCCTCTTGCAGTGCGGTGAGAAAATAATAACCAAGCGTTTGAGTGTTGATTTACAGTATTATATTTGTAAACAAAATATTTGATTTGATTTATTATTGTCACATGTATTGGGATACAGTGAAAAGTATTGTTTCTTGTGCGCTGTACAGACCAAACATCCATAGAGTACACAGGGGAGAAGGAAAGGAGAGTGGAGAATATAGTGTTACAGTTACCGATAGGGTGTAGAGGGTGTCTGAAGGAAGCAGGGAAGAAGCTGTTCTTGAGTCGGTTGATACGTGTTCTCAGACTTTTGTAACATTTTCCCAATGAAAGAAGGTGGAAGAGAGTATGACCGGGGTGCCTGGTGCCCTTGATTATACTGGCTGCTTTTCCGAAGCAGCGGGAAGCATAGATGAAGCCAATTTGTCACAAACTATTCACCGCCGGGACCAAGGTTTAAATCAGATCCAGGTTCATTGGATGAAAGAAATCTTTTGCACTTGTGCACCACTGTTCACATTGTCAGGAAGCTTTATAGTGCTTTGCACCCAGTGAAGTCTTTGGAAATGTACTTCCTGTTGTAATGTAGGCAAGTACAGTTGTCAACAATCACGCAGGGACTGACAAACAGCAAAGGGATGAATGACAATATAATCTGCTCTTGTAATATTGGTTGGCGAACTGTTGACCAGATCCCTAATCCTTTTTGAAAAGCGCCTTGGGATTTTTTCTTAACATCCATCGAGAGAACAGAACATTTGTTCAATGTCTTATCCAAGAAACAGCGCTTTGGCAGTATTGCATTGAAGTCTCTGCCCAGATTATGTGCTCAAGTCTCCAGAGTCTTGCTTGAACCCATAACCTTCTGACTCAAAGGCAAGTGTGTTACCACTGAGCCACAGTTGACACCTAATTTATAATGCCCTGGTCTCCAGGGAAGCTTGTCTGCCAGTAAAATATTTGTACATTTTCCAGTCGGTGCCTCCTTTTCTCTAAAAGAAAACATGACATTAATCACTTTATATAGGAATGAATTGCAAACTGACTTATGTAGCTTATGTCCCTGGATGGCCTGTAGTGTAGAAACTATTGCTATTGTGACCTTCATATGCATGGTCCCCAGTCTTAAACTGTCGGCAACGCATCCCTCAGCAAATGGCTTAGCTGGGTCACTACCTCTCCAGTAGTGAATGTGGTGATGGTAAACCTTCTCCTGGTCCAGCCAGTTAGATGTGGTTTGACCTGTAAACTCAGGGCTTTGGACTATACACCCTGAAGTACGTTGGACTGAAGATTTCTTGATTTCCCTCATCCAATTCATGCAGTGATAGAGAAGCAGCCATGGGGAAATCCGATCTTTCTAATTTTCAAGCTGTAGCAATTGTCAGGTCTTCTGAAACATCTTGTTCAGCAAATTGAAGGCGGCAGCAGCAAAAAGCTAGAAGTAGAAATGCACAAGGAAATATCGGGAAATAGATAAATGTTCACTGCCAGAAAAAATACACTTCATTACCGACTAAAACAATAGCACCTTTACTTTAATGAAAGACTTGTATTTAGAGGAACCGTTCATGTCTAAGGAAACACTTTATGGCACAGGAAATACAGCAGCTAATTTTCACACAGCAAACAACAATGAAACAATGATTGGGGAATCTGTTTTTTAGGTGATGTTAGTTGAGGGATAAATATTGGACGGCATGCTGGAGAGAACTCTGCAGCAATTTAACAAAACGGTGCATGTGAACCTTTACAACCAGCTGAGGGGGGAGAGGCAGAGCTGTCACTTGAAGAGCACTGGGCTGAATTTTCCCCATGGGTGTAGGGAACTGGAGTTGGTGATGTTCTCAAGTTCCAATCCTGAGTCCGGTGAAAATCTGATTAAAGTGACGATTTTCACGGCGTGAGTCTGAAAGACATGCTGGTTCGGTGGATTGGCCAGGCTAAATTCTCCTTCAGTGTACCCGAATAGGTGCCCAAGAGTAATGAATAGGGGATCTTCATTGCAGTGTTAATGTAAGCCTACTTGCGACTAATAAATAAACTTTATTCGATTCTCAGCAGACTAAGGAAATTTGGCATGTCAGCTGCGACTCTCACCAACTTTTATAGATGCACCATTGCAAGCATTCTTTCTGGCTGCATCACTGCTTGGTATGGCTCCTGCTCTGTCCAAGGCTGCAAGAAATTACAAAGGGTCGTGAACGAAGCTCAGTCCATCACTCAAACCAGCCTCCCATCCATTGACACTGTCTACACTTCCCGTTGCCTCGGCAAAGCAGCCAGCATAATTAAGGACCCCACGCACCCCAGACATTCTCTCTTCCACCTTCTTCCATTGGGAAAAAGATACAAAAGTCTGAAGACATATTCCAACCGACTCAAGAACAGCTGCTTCCCTGCTGCCATCAGAATTTTGAATGGACCTACCTCGCATTAAGTTGATCTTTCTCTACACCCTAGCTATGACTGTAACACTACATTCCGCACTCTCTCCTTTCCTTCTCTATGAACGGTATGTTTTGTCTGTATAGTGCATAAGGAACAATACTTTTCACTGTATACTAATACATGTGACAATAATAAATCAAATCAAATCAGATCAGTTCCCTCTGTGCTGCAATGTCGCACTGGATTATGTGCTCAAGTGTCTGAAGTGAAACTTGAACCCAAGACTGTCTGACCCATAGGAAAGAGTGCTACAATTTAGTGAATCAAGTTGGTGCTTTCTGTCAAGAAATAGTCTGAAGCAGGACTGGTTCATTTCGCTGAAGCATGTTGGTTATATAAGGGTCTCACTGAGAATTGTGAAATTGTATAGGGTTTAATTAATTTAACTGTGTTCATGTGAATTCAGCCAGTTGGTGGGGATGTTTTTTTTTAGCCCAAAGATTACACCTCAGAAAACTGAATGGGAACAAACAGGTCTGCGAGGCCTGCTGCCTCATTCCCCATCCTGTGGCGGCCAACATGCAGTGAGGCTGTAAACTGCTGATCAGGGCTATGGAGTAGAGCAACCTCCATGCAATCCTAAACAGGGGAGGTGATGGCCTAGTGGTATTATCACTAAACTATCAATCCAGAAATTCAGCTGATGTTCTGGGGAACTGGGTTCGAATCCCACCATGGCAGATGGTGGAATTTAAATTCAGGTAAAATAATATCTGGAATTAAGAATTTACTGATGACCGAGAAACCATTATCGATGTCGGAAAAACCCATCTGGGTCACTATTTAGGGAAGGAAATCTGCCGTCCTTACCTGGACTGGCTTACATGTGACTCCAGAGCCACAGCAATGTGGTTGACTCTCAACTGCCCTCTGAACAAGGGCAACTAGGGATGGGCAATAAATGCTGGCCAGCCAGTGATGCCCATGTCCCATGAATGAATAAAAAAAATATGTCTCAAGGGAGTGCTGCCATCTACTGCACCAATAACACTTGAATTTCTCAAATAAGGCATCGTTGTGACTTAGAATTATTTCAAGTTGAATTATGAAGAGCTTTACGATGACTATTTGGAGCTGAATTGAGACCGTTACAAAGATTCAGAAGCCTTAGCATTCGAGACTTTTATATGCAAACTCCAAACAGCATTCACATCCGGATTGCATTTGGGAAAGGGAATCTGCATCTCCTAGTCACATGAATCCTAATGCCTTACTGGACCCTGTGGAATAAATAAGGAATCATACTGCAATATTCTTGGCATCGATTTGTGAAAGACATTTAATAGGATCCTCTGGGATAATCCTCCAAATCTGCAGTGACATTTTTGCTAAAGTATGAAAATTATAAAGGTTTCACAGTGCAAGTAAAATATAGTAAAAGGTTAAAGAGTTCAGCCAAATTCATACTTGCAACGCCGAGTCCCGTTTCCCCATCCCCCTCCTCATTACGTTTACATTATTCTACATCGCAACTGTTGCAAAACAGGCCACATTAAGCATTCATATTTACAAGAGTCGAATGATGAATTACAGGAATCGGAGTGTCAAGGGAAGTGTGTGTTGTGAGGGAGGCGGGTGTGCACTCGGCTTGTGAAGGAATTTGGGAGCTGGTAGTAAATTAGAATGGTTCAAATTAATCTGCAGCAGCTAAGAAAGTAGAACAGTGCCCTGGACACTCGGAGCGCAGAAGGGAGTGAGGGATGTTTCATCACTGTGCTGTACCTGCAGTCACTGAACTCGAGATGTGTTTTACATTAGGGTAATTTATACTTTATAGGTTTAAAATAAGGCCTATTTTGCAAAATCAAAATTACAGCTAATTAAAATTAATTGTATTCCTGGAATGGACAAAGTAGAGATGTTCTGCAGAGAAAAACTGCAGTCACCAATATGTCATTCTTCCTAATGAGCTGGACTTCTGATTTTTAACTTCCTGCAGTTCATTAAAACTATTTTATTGTTTCCACATACACTTTATGCGCACTTTTTACCAGGATTTCTGTCTATGCTTACCTTTCCCTTAACTTATTTCCTTAATTTGCTTTACTGGAGGTGTGTTAATTTATTACAAAACTACACTTTATTTCAATTAAAGCAGAAAATGCTGGCAAAACTCAGCCGATCACGGGGCGGCACGGGGACACAGTGGTTAGCACTGCTGCCTCACAGTGTTAGGGACCCGGGTTCAATTCCCGGCTTGGGTCACTGTCTGTGCAGAGTCCGTACGTTCTCCTCATGTCTGCATGGGTTTCCTCCGGGTGCTCCAGTTTCCTCCCACAGTCTGATAGACGTGCTGGTTAGGTGAATTGGCCATGCTAAATTCTCCCTAAGTATCCAAACAGGCGTCGGAGTGTGGTGATTAGGGGATTTCCACAGTAGCTTCATTGCAGTGTTAATGTAAGCCTACTTGTAACACTAATAAATAAACTTTAAACAGATCTGGTAGCATCTGCTGAAAGAGAAACAGAGGGAGGAATTTTACAAGGATTTGGCCGAGTGTCAGTTCTGATGAGAAACCTGGCATGGAATTCTCCAGCTCCACAGGCTTTACCCCCCCCCGTCCTCATTCATCCCCTCGCACCCCCCCTCCCCTCTCCCCGCAATCATCACTGGCTTCGCACCTCTCCCCCTACCCCCACCATCCCTCCTCCCCCCGTGATCATTGTCGGCATCCCCATTTCTCTCTTGTGTCTACCCCAATCTCCCACACATGAGGCTCCCCCTAAAGCTCGCGCCTGGTATTGCCCCAGGCTGGCACAATGCCAGGGGGCACTGCAAGGGCACTGCCTGGCCAGGTTCCTTCCCTGGGGGCTTTAGTGACGTTTGTGTCCCTGGAGGGATCCCTTGACAGGCTCACATCTGAGTCACGTCAGTGAGTTTTGAAAATCTCGTGGGGGGGGAGATACGGCATGGGAAATCTTTAATTGGATTCAAATTTATTTAAATGAATGAAAATCAGATTCACGTCCATTATAAGCTCTCCACCCTTCTCCCTCAGAACTCCACTCAGGTCCCGCTCCTCCCTAAGACCCCCCACTCAGGCCCCCCTCAGGCCACATACGTTGGCAGTGCACTGCCCCCTGATACCCTGGCACTGACAGCCCTGCCTGCCACCTTGGGTGCTGAGGGAGCTCGCAGAGGTAGGTCCAGTGGCTATTTGCCCCTCTGATGCTGCCACATTGCAGAGGGGGGGGGGGGTCCCTCAAGGGTCCAGGGGGTTGAGTGGGCTGGGCTTGGGGCAAGAGGTTGAGATCGCCAGTCTCCTCTGGGATGAGGGCCCTGTGGCTGGACTGCCCCTTCTAGCCCTGGTGGGTCTCAGGATCACCCCTGGCATTGTGATTTCAAGCAGCTCTGTGATCAATATCTGCATTCCTGTCTGTCAGTTGTGACAATTCTTTGGTGACAATTCTTTTCTATGTCCCCTGCTCACCCGGCAGGATTTTAAATCCATTCTGCAGCAGAGATTTCCCTTCTCCTTGCCAGAAATCTGGAGGCAAATTTTACCATTCCGCCCATCATGGGAATAGGAGCAGGTGAAGGGCGGACCATGGAAAGGTCTGTTGACCTCGGGTGGGATTTTACAGTTTCGGAATGATCCCGCTCCTGGAGTTTACTTCGCTGGTCAAAACAGAATCCCTGCTGATCTCATGTTTTATTGGTCTGGGCTTTCAGCCAAGCATGCATGATGAGGACAGATTTGCAAAATCCTACAATTGGGTCCCATCCAACATTTTAAAATGGTACAGGAATCATTCCAACTCCATGAAAATCAAGACCAATAATTCTGTTTCTCTCTCCATAGATGCTGTCAGTTCAGCTAATTATTTCCAATATTTCCTGTTTTTATTTTGGATTGCCAGCATTTGCTGTCATTCGCATTGGAACATTTTAAATTTCGTATCTTCCATCTGACTGAAACTAACTCCAAGGATCTGCCTTATTTTCCTCTTGTGCGCTCAATACTTCCTTTGTCTCAACCTCTATAAACCCATTAAAAATCCAACTGCTTTGATTCAAACATTTTATCACAAAAGGATTTAATTGAAGATTCTTCGAATTTGTCTTTTGTAATCTTGAACCTGATTCAACAGAACAAAATGTCCAACAGATATGTAAATGATTAATGATGCAAAGTACATGCCTAAAGTATAATTGATCCTGTGTATAACATCATAGTAATTTGTTGTCATGACTACAGAAGCAAAGGGGGAGGATGTTACATATTTAAGAAGGTGCATGATTGCTTTAAGAGCCAGTGACATGATTTGATGGTGATGTCATTTGGGTGTTGTACAGGCTGCGGTTTTAGTTTCAGTTTATACTCTGTTCTGTGCAAAGAAAATCTCTTTCGATAAACCTATTGTGTGTTACTTTGAATCTATGTATGTAAACCACATCTTATTTTTTTTGTTTAAAACCCACAACTCCTAACATAAGGCATTAGGGCATTACCCACTCTTAGATCCAAAATGTTGCAGTTAATGAATGGGGTTCAGCTTGTAGGCACATTGCTAGCTATTATTATCCTCAGGGATTAATCCTGGTCCAACTATTCACTGTGTTTTTAAAATTTATACACATGTCCTTACCTAAGGAAAGATCGACTTGCCTTAGAATGGGTGCAATGGATATTCATCAAATTGATTGATTCATTGGATGAAAGGATTGTCCTATGAAGAGGGATTGATGGATCAATAGTCTCTGTAGTTTAGAAAATGAGAAACCTCTTTATACGTTGAAATGTATGAAATTATTAGCTACTTTGAAAGGGCTTTCTTTTCCCTTCATTCTCTCTCGGGATGAGGATGTCACTCGCAAGACCAAGCCCACCCCTAATTGTCTTACTAAATTATTTCATAGTCAATCACATTGTTGTCAATTAGGAGTCACATGTAGGCCAGACCAGGTAAGGATGGCAGATTTCCTTCCTTAATGGACATTAGTGAGCCAATCAGTGATAATCAAGATAGTTCTCTAGTCACCATTACTGAGATAGTTCCAGATCTTTTTATTAAATTTCCCCAGATGCCATGGTGGGATTTGAACTCATGTGCCTTGAGCATTAGCCTGGGGCTCTGGATTACTAGTCTGGTGACATTGCCACTATACCACCAGCTCGCAGGGTACATACTCAGATGCTGTTGCACCTGAGCTAGAGATTCTAGAACTAGGGATTATTGTCTCAGGATAAGGGATCAATCATTGAAGATTGAATGGAACAGAAAGTTCTTCAATCAGAAGATTATGATTCTTTGGAATTCTTTACTGCAGAGGGTGTGGAATCATGAATCTATTTATGGTGAGAAAGTAGGGGTCTTAGGCAATAAGATTTATGGTAGGAATGTAGAGTTGATCCAGATGTTCAGCCATGATCATACTGAATTGGAGAGCAGGTTCACTCGCATAAGGGTTAAGACAGTGATGTACGATCAAATACTCAGAGATTTAGAAACTTCAGATTCAAGTCCCTGTTGAGGATTAGATAATTGGAAGGTACGTTCATGATGCGGCCAAATCAGTTGAGTACCAACTTGTAAATCCTTCCAATATGCCTCAGGCAGGGAGTAAGCATAGGAGAGTCTCCTGGTCAGTCAGGACATGTAAAAGGCAATTGCAAGCTGCTGCAATACTAAAGCATAACCATGGACCAACATATGGAAGTTCATGGTTGCCAGGGCATGGTACCTGAGGAGAGAAGAATAGGATATACATTTGGCAGATCTTCTTTTCCCAGAGAATAGGGAGAATGCATTACCAACAGGCGTGGTGGGTGTTGAATCTCTGCATGTTAGTTATTGACAGGGACAAAGGACACATCAAATACAAAGTAAATGGCTTTATATGTTATCATAGAATCCCTACAGTGCAGAAGGAGGCCATTCAGCACATTGAGCCTGCACCGACAACAATCCCACCCACGCCCTATCCGCTTAACCCCACATATTTACCTTGCTAATCCCCTGACAATAAGGGGCAATTTAACATGGCCAATCAACTTAACCTGCACATCTTTGGAATGTGGGAGGAAACCGGAGCACCCGGAGGAAACCTATGCAGACATGGGGAGAACGTTCAAACTACACACAGACAGTGACTCAAGCCGGGAATTGAACCCGGGTCCCTGGCGCTGTGAGGCAAGAGTGCTAACCACTGTGCCACCATGCCGCCCATATACATGACCCATGTGATCTCCTCGAGTAATTTTGATTGCCTCAATTTTCCATTTCATTACTGGCCTGACCTTTTTTCTGTATTTTTGCCTCTTCCGGGGGATTACATGGTTCTGCGGTGGGGAGGGGGCTTTGGAAGGTAGGAAGTATCTGATCGTGAAGAGCAAATTCTTATCCAATCACTTCTAAAATTCTATTTATGGTTTCAACTTTAATAGTTGTGTAAATACTCCTCCTTTAAAGAAACATAAACATTCTTCCACTCCTCTCTTTGTTCTCCTAATGATTCTCATCGTTATGCCCCTTCTTATCAATTTATTGATCAATTGACATAACCTTTCACCATTTACTCTTTCAATACCTTTCATGAACATCAATTGGGTCCTACCCTAACCTCTTCTGTTCAGCATTACAACCTCTCATTTTCCATACAATTTCAGTGGGCCAGATTTTGCTGGGTCAGGACATCTCGCAGCACACCCTGTTAGTTAGACTTGTTTGCATATGTATGGACTGAGGAAGAGGGTGAATTAGAATGCATCAATTTAATGATAAATCAGGTACAAAAAGAGAAATAATGAGGGAAAAGGAGAGATTGGATTAAGAGATAGAGAAAAAGAACGTCAGGATAACTTTAAAAAAAAAGTGAACATTTTTATAATCTCCTAAAACACTTAAAGTTTATTTATTAGTCACAAGTAGGCTTACATCAACACTGCAATGTTGAAAATCCCCTAGTCCCACACTCCAGCACCTGTTCGGGTACACTGAGGGAGAATTTAGCATGGCCAATGCACCGAACCAGCGCATCTTTCAGACTGTGGGAGGAAACCCACGCAAACACGGGGAGAATGCACAGACTTCACACAGACAGTGACCTAAGCCAGGAATCGAACCCGAGGCCCTGTGAGGCAGCAGTGCTAACCACTGTGCCACCGTGCCGCCCATGTTAACAATTAACAAGCTGAGGCAATGAGAGTCCACTCTAAAATTGATTACTTTCTGGGCAAGCGAGATTGATTGACAGTCATTAACAATTATCATGTCATTTAAAGAGTATTCACACTGTTAATTATTAGATTTTAGTTTCTGCAGCATTTTAACAGGCAATTAACCGGAACATAGCGAAACGTCTTGAAAATCACGGGATGGTTAAGTGCAAGATTATGGCCGGAATTTTCAGGTCCCTCCTGCCGGTGAAATCTTTCAGGCCTGCCGAAGTGAATGGAAGTTTGAATGGTCCATCACACCTGTACCCTTTGCCAGAGCCGGAATATCCTGGCTGATGTTTTAGCAAAGCTAAAAAAAAATAACAGCAGAGTGATGCGAGTCAGCTAGCAATTTCCGGTCATTCGCAATTCATAAGGAATGGGTTTTTCATCACAGGTTGCCACACATTTTTGCATTAATAATGCCATGTGTCATTGAGGCACCATTATTTTTCCAGAAACATCTGAGCCAATGAGTAGGATTTTCCGACTCCCCGCGGTGCGTTAGTTGGTGGTGGGATTTTTAAAAATTCATTCATGGGACATGGACGTCGCTGGCTGGCCAGCATTTATTGCCCATCCCTAGTTGCCCGAGGGCAGTTGAGAGTCAACCATATTGCTGTGGCTCTAGAGTCGCATGTAGGCCAGACCAGGTAAGGATGGCAGATTTCCTTCCCTAAAGGACATTAGTGAACCAGCTGGGCTTTTCCGACAGTCGACAATGGTTTCATGGTCATCAGTAGATTCTTAATTCCAGATATTTTTTGTCGAATTCAAAGTCCACCATCTGGCGTGGCGGGATTTGAACTGGGGTCCCCAGAACATCAGCTGAGTTTCTGGATTAATAGTCTCGTGATCATAACACTAGGCCATCGTCTCCCCAATGGGGAGTCAGGATCTACCAATCCTGCCACTGTCAATGGGTTTTCCCATTCTTCACACCCTTCACCACTGGGAAACTCACGGTGAGAGTCGTCGTCGATGGGACGAGATGATCCTGCTCGCAGGAACACCTGAAAAGTTTGGCGAATATATCTTCACTTTAGCCCAGAAGTAAAATATACAGAAACATCAGAAGTTTGTGATTTATTTTGCATTATCAGATGACTTCCAGTACAGGGCAATTCCCAAAAGTACATTTGATCTTCCTGGGCTATTATTATGCAATCCTCACGTGGGAATGTTCCCTAGCTCACTTTTGGGATACTCCACAGATACAATGCCCTGGGGCTCAGAGGTTACAAGGCCATTAACTTGGTTCTTTCCACAGATGCTGCCTGATCTGCCTGACATTTCCTGCATTTTCTATCTTCACTTTAGCTTTATTATTCTATATATAATTCCTCATCTGTAGAAAGAATACAAAATATGTCAGCAAGTGATAGGTAACAGTGGGGCAATTAATGGTAAATGCAGCAAGGAGAAGTGGAAGAATGGGGGAGGGGGGATAATGGAGGTAAACTATTTGCTATCCTTTTTTATTAACTTGTCTTTTTGCTTCTTGAGTTATCCTGGGCAGGAATTTCCCACTCCCCTCTCCTCTGCACAGCAGGGGTGGGATTTTATGGTCTCGGTCAAGCAAGACAAAGAACAAAGAACAATACAGTACAGGAACAGGCCCTTCGGCCCTCCAAGCCTGCGCCGCTCATGTGCCCAACTAGACCATTCGTTTGTATCCCTCTATTCCCAGTCTGTTCATGAGACCGGAAATTCCCTCCTGAGGCCAACAGACATTTCTATTGTCCGCCCCTTGCCCGCTCCGATTCCGTGGTTGGCGAGGTGGTAGAATTTTGGCACGTGTTTCCAGTGGTGAAGACGGCTCGTCATTGGTCCCTGCTGGGATCCCACTGAAGTCTATGGTGTTTTGTTTGGCTCACCAGTCCCATTGCCGGGGAATCTGCCTTGGGGGGGTTGCCTTCGGCAGGGCCGGAAGATCCCAGCAGTGGGAAGGGCAGTTAAATCTCGCCCCATATCTTCCCTCTTGGTGCTTTCAGTTTTGATGATCAGTGTAGGCATTGACTCCTCACCTATTGTTCTCAATAATAAAATAAAGTTAAGTCTATGACTTTGGCTTCAATAGGAGAGCTGAGAAGTTCTTAGTTCTCAGAAATGAGAGGCAGCAGAAACAAAGCTGTGAAAATCAAGGTGAAATAACTGCATCATGCAGAAATTACCAAGCGAGCTTGTGGAAAAAGCCATTCCTCGGACTCAATGGTAGATGAATGCACACAAGAGGATCATTTTTGAGAAAATGACACTCCCAGATTGGTGCTTCACTTGTTGAGAGTATGGATCTGGCAATTGATTGTAGAGGTCAGTGTGCCTGAATCATAGAATTCCCGATTTTGCAGTTACATAATGAATGGAAAATTGCGGAAACATATTTGACATCCACGCCAAATTATTCGATCCAACCTCCTATCGAGTGAGACTCCATGCCAGAAGTGCAACTTCATAAAATTGACCGAAGAGGTACAGCAAATATATTTCCACTCACTGTTACCTCTTTAGCACATAAAATATTGAAAACATTTCCTCCAATTGCCGCAATACTTGCTAATTTTTATTGAACTTATGCCTCTTCAGAGTCTGACATGATTATTTAATGCATTAGCTTTCCCAATATGTTAGAATGTGTAACCTTTCATTTCTGTAAGTTGAGTTCAAGTGTTGTTCTGACAGGGATGAAAGCCCCCCCTCTCCCTGTTGGTTGTTTACCCGAGTCCAATTTGTCCAAGATTTCACTTGGCCAGACACAAAGGTCTCATAGAAACATAGAAAATGGAAGCAGGAGTAGGCCATTTGGCTCTTCGAGCCTGCTCCGCCATTCATCACGATCATGGTTGATCATCAAATTCAATATCCTGATCCCACCTTCCCCCCATATCTCTTGATCCCTTTAGCCCCAAGAGCTATATATCGAATTTCTTCTTGAAATCACATAGCGTTTTGACCTCAACTACTTTCTGTGGTAGTGAATGCCACACATTCACAACTCTCTAGGTGAAGAAATTTCTCCTCACCTCAGTCCTAAAAGGTTTATTCCTTATCCTCAAACTATGACCCCTAGTTCTGGACTCCCCCACCATTGGGAACATTCTTTCTAAATCTACTCTGTCTAACCCTATTAAAATTTTATACGTTTCTATGAGATCCCCCTTCACTCTTCTAAACCCGAATTAATATAATCCTAACCGACTAGTCTCTCCTCAGATGACAGACCTGCCATCTCAGGAATCAGCCTGGTAAAGCTTCGCTGCAGTCCCCCTATAGGAAGGACATCCTTCCTTTTATTTAATGTGACAACTTGACTTGGTGAATCAATAAAGGTAAGAAGTTGGCAAAATGTGGTTCACCTTTGGGCTTTAGAGTTGAAGTATATTCTGAGGATAATCCTTCTTTGGCCATCACTCGCTACCAAGTATGATTGTCCACCTAAGAAACTTCCTCATACTGGTCATGGGTTCTGTGGGTCCTTGCGTGGCTGATGAGCCAGATCCTTGGGCTACATCTTTGACAGCACACTTGGCAGGTGTTTCAGTGGACTAGCGATCACTTACATTCCTTTCTCAGGCTCTTTTTCAGGACCTCCCCCTGCTGTTGGATGTTCTCAAACAATTGCGTCCCCTACATCAGGAGGTTTCTCCAGGTAGGTTTTTTCCTGAGCCAGTGTCTTCCAGGCATTGATGTCTATGTTGCATTGCTTAAGCCTTCAGGGTGGCTTTGAGGCACTTCCTTTGTCCTCTTCTTGCTCGAGTACCTTCCTTGAGCTGTGATGTGGAGATGCCAGCGTTGGACTGAGGTGGACACAGTAAGAAGTCTCACAACACCAGGTTAAAGTCCAACAGGTTTATTTGGTATCACGAGCTTTCGGAGCACTGCTCCTTCATCAGGTGAGTGACTCCGAAAGCTTGTGATACCAAATAAAACTGATGGACTTTAACTTGGTGTTTGAGACTACTTACTGTTCCTTGAGCTGGGTGGAAAAGATTTGCTTTGGCAGTTGTGACTCTGGCATCCTAAGCACGTGGCCAGCCCCACCGGAGTTGTCTTGTAAGATCATGGCCTCAATGCTGGTGCTCTTGGCTTCTTTGAGGATGCTGATGTTAGTGCTCCAGTACTCCCAGCTGATGCACAGGATCTGTCCCAGACAGCGTTGAGGACAATAGTGCCCGGTGGAGTGTGGCATCTGCAATACTTGACCTTGAACTGCTTGATGCTAGACACAAATGCTATGTTTCTGAATAGCTGTCATTCTTAAACTTAACGCGAGTTCATTTTCTATATCCTGGGGACATTGAAAGGCTCCATTCATCTCCACTGGTCTATACACCGATGAGTGCATTCACATAAACCACTTTAATATACATACATCAAAAAATCTGAGAAAACCAGAAACTCAACAGGGAATATTTACCCCGGAAACCAGAATCAAACAATCAAATCTTTCTCCGGAAGTTTTCAATGATTGTGGATGTTTCCTTTGCAGAATCTTTGCCTGAGACGAGTTAATATAGTGTGGATTTCAAAGGGATAGGAGGTTACATGTATCACAAGGAGGCATTCAAACTCCAGGCAGGACAGACATAACCAAACTGAATATAACCGTTCATGCCTTGAACTAAACTGGCAAAGCACCTGGGACTGTTGCATGCTGGTTAACCGCTGCCTTTAAAGATCGTGTAGCCAAGTTGGCATGGTGCTCCAGAGGGGATCTATCTCAGATAATAGGAACAGGCTCAGAGTACTGGAAAATCAACAGTAATAGATAAATGAGGGGTGCAAAAAAAAAACCCTCGGTAAATCACACAATGCTCATTTAAATATGTGTATACTGTTTCAAGCTTCCTTACTGAGCTGCATGTTCACAGAATCATGTCAGAATCAAGGAAAGAAAGAATTCCTTCTGCCTGTAGCCCTCAGGTGCTTATCCAGTTTCCTTTCGGAAGCCACCATTGAACCACTCAGGCAACGCATTCCAGATTTTAACCACTCATTGCGTAAAAGGTATTTTCTCATGTTATGCTGCCAATGACTCTTTTGCCAAACACCCGAAATCCTTTGGTTCCGGATTCTTCTGCCAATGAGAACAGTTCTTCTCGACTGACTCTGTCCAGACCCCTCATGCTTTTGAACTCCTCTATCAAACCTCCTGTCAGAGATCTTTTTGTTTGGATTGTTTCTGTTGCATTTAGTTAACTACGTGTTTTTGTTGTTGCTAATTTTGTTCTGCTTTTTTGCAGTTTTTGATATTTTTCACTTCCTCCTTTTCACATCCTGAGATTGTGGTGCGCTAATCTCTTTATCCCCCTCAAAGAGCGATACGACAAAAAGGAATGTGCAGAGACAGGTCAGCCCACATTCGTGGGTTCCAACCATGATTCAGACAGGTGAGAATATAGGTCCAGTTAATTGGGCATTTCTGAAAATGTCTGCCTTTGCTTTCTGTAATCCTCCAGTGTGGCAGTTTCAGAACTTTATTGTCCCCTGTGACGTGAGCTGTCAGTATTATCTAGTGCTGAGATGGCTATGCTGATGGCTATGAAGATCATTACTCCTTGACTATCTAAGGAAATTGTTCCTTTGCAGTCTTATTATGTAACACATTGTTACGATCTCAGTTGATGTTATAACTGGACAGGAGGATCCCAGAACGGAACCCTGGCTCAAAACAGTGCAACCTTTTTTTCATTAAACATGGAGGAACCAAGCCACAGGACTTCTAATTAGTGTTAACAACAAGGAAAAAACATTTATTAAACATGAAAAAATGGATTTTGATACAATACACCTTTACTCCCCCTTAGCGTAACAATCATACACGGGTTTTAGGATGAAAACAGATTACAAAGTACATCTTACTCTACAATTATCTCATTAACAAAAGTCACTTTTAAGCACACAAGTGGGCTCCAGTTGTCTGAAGCATTCTTTTTGTCCCAATTCCCTGGTTATATGGACTGTAACTTGTACATTAGGAAGCCTGCCTCTTTGCAGTTCCCATCCTGTCCAGTCTTTCTTCTGGCAGAATTAACAGATGTTCATTCCCCAAGATCCTGTCTCCAACTGCAATCAAATTCAGTGAAACGAAAACTTAAAAGCTTTTCTACCTTATAAATCCCCAGTTGATGAGAAATGTCCACATACCTCTGCTGGCTTTTTATTCTTCATGCCGTAGACCTCTCTAAGCACAATAGGATCACAGTTGGAACTTAACCAAACCCCCACATACAAACACCTTTGTCCAGCATGAATCTAACTAGAAGTTTTACCCTTCCAGGCAAAGAAATACTAAATTAAACCCACTTTAAACTTTACCTTATTTCTAAAACTTACCAATATAAATATTAATTAATTAAAACTACCTTTGTTTTCCTAACAACATCAAATTAGCAAGGCTGATTTATGGTTTATGGCTTTCTCTGCCAAAGCTGCCTGTCTCCTTGGTGTCATCATAAGAACATAAGAACATAAGAAATAGGAGCAGGAGTAGGCCATCTAGCCCCTCGAGCCTGCCCCGCCATTCAATAAGATCATGGCTGATCTGAAGTGGATCAGTTCCACTTACCCGCCTGATCCCTATAACCCCTAATTCCTTTACCGATTAGGAATCTATCTATCCGTGATTTAAACATATTCAACGAGGTAGCCTCCACCACTTCAGTGGGCAGAGAATTCCAGAGATTCACCACCCTCTGAGAAAAGAAGTTCCTCCTCAACTCTGTCCTAAACTGACCCCCCTTTATTTTGAGGCTGTGCCCTCTAGTTCTAGTTTCCTTTCTAAGTGGAAAGAATCTCTCCATCTCTACCCTATCCAGCCCCTTCATTATCTTATAGGTCTCTATAAGATCATGTCCTCCTGTTTTTACTTTAGCCCAAACCTCCTGCCTGTCAGGTCCCACTGGTACCTTCCTTGCCAGCACCCACGACATCGCTTTCCAACCTAAACCCCCTATCTACCAGAATTGCTGTGTTCCCAAGGTTGCAAAGCCTCAAAGATGGGGCACATGTAGCCACGTGTTAAGGTTTTTCTTAAAACAGGAAGGTGTTGTGCTAAATTTTGCACATATTGTATGCGATCATCTGCACTCCATGGGTTGCATCTGAATAAGAAGTTTAACAACACCAGGTTAAAGTCCAACAGGTTTATTTGGTAGCAAAAGCCACACAAGCTTTCGGAGCTGCAAGTCCCTTCTTCAGGTGAGTGGGAATTCTGTTCACAAACAGAGCATATAAAGACACAGACTCAATTTACATGAATAATGGTTGGAATGCGAATACTTACAACTAATCAAGTCTTTAAGAAACAAAACAATGTGAGTGGAGAGAGCATCAAGACAGGCTAAAAAGATGTGTATTGTCTCCAGACAAGACAGCCAGTGAAACTCTGTGGGGGTTACAGATAGTGTGACATGAACCCAATATCCCGGTTGAGGCCGTCCTCGTGTGTGCGGAACTTGGCTATCAGTTTCTGCTCAGCGACTCTGCGCCGTCGTGTGTCGCGAAAGCCGCCTTGGAGAACACTTACCCGAATATCAGAGGCCGAATGCCCGTGACCACTGAAGTGCTCCCCAACAGGAAGAGAACAGTCTTGCCTGGTGATTGTCGAGTGGTGTTCATTCATCCGTTGTCGCAGCGTCTGCATAGTTTCCCCAATGTACCATGCCTCGGGACATCCTTTCTTGCAGCGTATCAGGTAGACAACGTTGGCCGAGTTGCAAGAGTATGTACCGTGTACCTGGTTGTCTACCTGATACGCTGCAAGAAAGGATGTCCCGAGGCATGGTACATTGGGGAAACTATGCAGACGCTGCGACAACGGATGAATGAACACCGCTCGACAATCACCAGGCAAGACTGTTCTCTTCCTGTTGGGGAGCACTTCAGCGGTCACGGGCATTCGGCCTCTGATATTCGGGTAAGCGTTCTCCAAGGCGGCCTTCACGACACACGACGGCGCAGAGTCGCTGAGCAGAAACTGATAGCCAAGTTCCGCACACACGAGGACGGCCTCAACCGGGATATTGGGTTCATGTCACACTATCTGTAACCCCCACAGAGTTTCACTGGCTGTCTTGTCTGGAGACAATACACATCTTTTTAGCCTGTCTTGATGCTCTCTCCACTCACATTGTTTTGTTTCTTAAAGACTTGATTAGTTGTAAGTATTCGCATTCCAACCATTATTCATGTAAATTGAGTCTGTGTCTTTATATGCTCTGTTTGTGAACAGAATTCCCACTCACCTGAAGAAGGAGCTTGCAGCTCCGAAAGCTTGTGTGGCTTTTGCTACCAAATAAACCTGTTGGACTTTAACCTGGTGTTGTTAAACTTCTTACTGTGTTTACCCCAGTCCAACGCCGGCATCTCCACATCATGACTTGCATCTGAATGTCAGGTAGCCTGAAAGTTATTGTCCTGCAATTTTCTTACACCAGTCTGCATTATCATAGAATCCCTACAGTACAGAAGGAAGTCATTCGGCCCATTGAGTCTGTACCCACAACAATCCCACTCAGGCCCTATTCCCGTAATCCTCATTTACCCTGCTAATCACCCTGACACTAAGGTCAATTTAGCATGGCCAATCAACATAACCTGCACATTTTTGGACTGTGGGAGGAAACCAGAGAACCTGGAGGAAATCCACGCAGACACGGGGAAAATGTGCAAACTCCACACAGACAGTGACCCAAGCCGGGAATCGAACCCGGGCTCCTGGCGCTGTGAGGTAGCAGTTCTAGCCACTGTGCTGTCTAATGTACCTGTGTGCCGCAATGTGCCACATTGCTACCAATATTATTATCTAGTGTATGTGGTCTGCTACCATTGTTTAATCAACAATTTAATTGTGCTTTAGGCAGTGAGGAGTTGCAGACTACTCAGCAATTTCATTTCTGTGGAGTCCGGGTCGGACGTTAGTCCCACTGGTTTGCTAATTAATATTCTCTATTTACCCTGTGCACAATTAAAGGTCACTACATTTTTGACATTCAGAGTCTGGAAATGTCATTGAGCTTTTACTGGTAGTTCTTGATTAGCCAACCTAATTCTGAATGAAGTCCTTTAAAATTCAACATTGTTTTTCGTTTTCTCCATAGAGCATTGAACCAATTTTTTCACAATTAACAATAAGATATCAAATTCATGCAGGATATTGAATTGATACTGACTTCGTAGGTCTGGAAATAGACAAATATGTTGACCTTAGACGGGATTTTCCGGTTTTCACGGCTGGAAAATCCCACACCTTGTTCCAGCAAAGCTGGATTCATAGAAATAGAAATCATAGAAACCCTACAGTGCAGAAGGAGGCCATTTGGCCCATCGAGTCTGCACCGACCACAATCCCACCCCACATATTTACCCGCTAATCCCTCTAACCTACACATCCCAGGACTCTAAGGGGCAATTTTTAACCTGGCCAATCAACTTAACCCGCACATCTTTGGACTGTGGGAGGAAACCGGAGCACCCGGAGGAAACCCACGCAGACACGAGGAGAATGTGCAAACTCCACACAGACAGTGACCCGAGCCGGGAATCGAACCCGGGACCCTGGAGCTGTGAAGCAGCAGTGCTAACCACTGTGCTACCGTGCCGCCCTGTGGATTGTCCACAGACGGATATTTTTTTGTCTTTATGTTCTTGCATCTCGAAATCAATCATCTCAATGGTTACTCACGTAAGATGTCTTTGCCTCTCCAGCCAATGTCACAGTGTGTTTTCCTTTGTACAGTTTGTAGTGAACTCAGATAATAAACTGCAAGGCAATATCATTTATGGCTTCCTTCTACCATATAAGGAGTTAGTGTCTCCCACTCTTTTAGTTCTGCTGATCTGCAAAGATCCAAAGCTGTGACCTATTCTGCCCTACCATTTCTTTCTGAGATGTCTGTGGTTAGCTGTTCCATTGTGGTCAGCTGACAAAATTGTCAATTTAGCACCTTACAGTCTCTGTTCTTTCCATTAGCCATAAAGTTAGTTTGTCATATTTCAACATATCTTTTTTTGGATTGGTTTATTTATGTCGGATTAACCCAGCGACAGCCCTCTCTTCTCTGAATCACAAGGTGACAGAAGAAATTAGCGCTATTAATTAATTTTAATACTCCAGCAAATTAATTTTAACACTTTGGCACAGTGTTACGACCAGCAGAGGAAGGGTTGATTGATTCTCCTCTTGTTTGGCCATAACAGGTTTTTGTTTTGTTTAAAAAGATAGAGGCCCCGATTCTCCCATTTGCAAAAAATTAGCACAGCGGGCTGGGAGAATCCGGTTTGCGGGGATTGTGCAAGTGTTCGCACCCCGCTTGTGTCTCCCAGTGCTGGATTTGTGGTGGGATCTGCTCCACGCCAGAAATTGGTGGGGAGACGTGGAAGTTAGTTAAATAATCATTTCCCAGCAATTTAAATGAGATTAGCGGGCCCAGGATGGAAGTCTCCGGGCCCGCTAGCCTCTCCCACACCCCCCAGAGTGTTTCACACCAGCGGGGATTACACTAGCTCCCTGCTTTTGGGGAACTAGTGGCCTGACTGCGCTAGAGTGAAGTTGGGGGCAATCAGGGCCCCTCAGGGGGTCGGGCGGCACGGGGGTGGTGTCCCCTGGGCATGGGCACCCTGGCAGTGCCAGTTGTGACCCCGGTGTGGTGAACCATCGTTGGTTCCCACCAGGTAGTACTGAGCCAGGGTCTGGCCAGTACTATGAGTCTGTATATATGTTACTGTTGGGGTTAGGGTTGGGCTGTTCTACATGTTACTGTTGAGGTTAGGGTTGGGCTGTTCTACCTGTAATATAGTTATTATGGTACATCCCAGTCGGGCTCCGCCTCCTGGGAGAGGTATAAAGGTCACTGCTCTGTCTGGGACCCTTCAGTCTGGGATCGTGTATTATACATGGTAGCTCTATTGTAGTAGTCAATAAAAGCCTTTATTTCCTCGAGCATCTCTAGCCTCGTGAGTTATATCGCGCATCAATTTTATTGACTACTAATTGAACTCTCGTCGTTGAAAAAAAAAGAAAACGATACAGAGAGCATGGAGCAAATGCTTAAACCCGAACGGCTTACGCTGGACCCACGTGCCTCCAACACCTTCGACCACTGGTTGAAATGTTTTCAGGATTACCTCGAAGCCTCCGCAGCGGTCACCACAGATGACGACAGACTCCGGGTCCTCCACGCGAGGGTAAGCGACGCTGTATATTTAGCGATCTGTGCGGCCACCGACTACAAAGGGGCCCTCGAGCCTCTTAAGAAGCGCTACATTAAACCGCCAAACGAGATGCATGCTCGATATCTCTTAGCCACTCGACGACGGCAGCCCGGCGAAATGACGGAACAGTATGCGTGCGTGCTCCTACAGCTAGCCAGGGGCTGTAACTGCAAAGCAGTGTCGGCAGACCAGAACATGAACGATCTCGCTCGAGATGCGTTTGTGGCGGGAATCGGATCGTCTTATATCCGACTTCGGCTGTTGGAGCAAGGTAATCTCGATCTCACTAAGTCTATAGAGCTAGCGGATACGCTAGAAATGGCCTCCAAAAGCCTGGCGATGTATCCCGACGACCACGTGGAGACAGCGTGGCAGGGGCAGTCACAGACCCCACTTCATCCAGCGGGACCGAAAAACTGCGTGATGGCATGCCCACCCTTGGGCCTGACGACGGCAGCAGCTCCAGGCGGCCGCGGTGTTACTTCTGTGGGGGAGTGAAGCACACTCGGCAGCGATGTCCCGCTAAAGCGGTGTTGTGCTCCGCCTGCGGCAAGAAGGGGCATTATTCGAAGGTATGTCAATCCAAACTTACATCCAGGAACAGCAGTGCGGCGTGTGACTCCCCGGAGCTGGGTTCCTCGTCGTCGGCACCGTCAAGGGTTTCTTCCACGTACGAGGCCAGGACGTCGCCATTCCAGACGACGGAGTCGCAAGAGACGCGCGACCACCAGGGGTCGCTGATTTTGGCACCATCGCCCACGTGTGACCTATGGGAGCAGCCATTTTGGTCGGCACCGACCGCGAATGACCAGCAGGGGTCACCATCATCCATCTCAGCTGCCTGCAGTGGCGCTCACGAACGAACGGTGGCGTCGATCATCCTGGACCAGGCAAAGCCTCACAGACTCGACAAGTCCATGATGGACATACAGGTAAACAAACGCACGATTTATTGTCTGTTTGACAGCGGGAGCACGGAGAGCTTTATTCACCCAGACGCCGTGAAGCGGTGTGGCCTCCAGATCCAGCCTGTCAAGCAGACAATTTCGATGGCGTCAAGGTTCCAGTCTGTCACCGTGCTAGGGAGTTGCGTGGTAAATATAACGGTGCAGGGCACGGTTTACGAGAGCTTCAAGCTCCTGGTGTTACCGCACCTTTGCACGCCAATACTCCTCGGACTAAATTTCATGGTCCACTTGAAGAGTGTAACCCTACAGTATGGTGGGCCACTCCCTCCGCTTTCAGTGGGAGAACAGCAGCCTCCAAATTGCCCAACGCGCTCCACCTGTAGCCTCTCGACGCTTAAGATTACCACACCCTCCTTATTCCAGAATCTCGTGCCAGGCTGCAAGCCCATCGCGACTAAGAGTAGGCATTACAGCGCTGAGGATCGGATCTTCATTCGATCTGAGGTTCAGCGGCTCCTCAAGGAAGGGATCATACAACCTAGCGCTAGTCCTTGGAGAGCGCAGGTCGTGGTGGTCAAGAGTGGGAACAAACCCCGGATGGTCATTGACTATAGTCAGACCATTAACAGATACACGCAGCTGGATGCGTAAACCCCTCCCACGCATATCTGACATGGTCAACCAGATTGCGCAGTACTGGGTGTTCTCCACCATCGACCTAAAGTCTGCCTACCACCAACTCCCCATTCGCCCAGAGGACCGACAATACACGGCTTTTGAGGCGGATGGTCGCTTGTACCATTTTCTAAGGGTTCCTTTTGGTGTCACCAATGGGGTCTCGGTCTTCCAGCGTGCTATGGACCGAATGGTGGACCATAACGGACTGCGGGCTACCTTCCCGTACCTGGATAACGTCACCATCTGCGGCCATGACCAGCAGGACCACGATACCAACCTTCTTAGATTCCTACGCACTGCATCTCGCCTGAATCTGACCTACAACAGGGAGAAGTGTGAATTTCGCACGCGCCGCCTAGCTATCCTCAGATACGTGGTGGAAAACGGGGTCATTGGCCCTGATCCAGACCGTATGCGTCCCCTCCTCGAACTTCCCCTGCCCACTAGCGTAAAAGCACTGAGAAGATGCTTAGGCTTCTTCTCTTACTACGCACAGTGGGTTCCCAATTACGCGGACAAAGCCCGTCCGCTCATCAAGTCTCCCTCTTTTCCCCTAGCACCAGAGGCTCGTTTGGCCTTTGAAAAACTAAAAGCCGACATCGCGAAAGCCACGATGCACGCTATCGATGAGTCCATCCCCTTCCAGGTGGAGAGCGATGCATCTGATTTCGCCCTGGCAGCCACACTTAACCAGGCGGGCAGGCCCGTCGCCTTTTTCTCTCGCACCCTCCAAGGCCCCGAAATTCGACATTCGGCGGTGGAAAAGGAGGCCCAGGCCATTGTGGAGGCCGTCCGGCATTGGCGCCATTACTTGGTGGGAAAACAGTTCACTCTGCTCACGGACCAGCCGTCCGTGGCGTTCATGTTCAATAACACGTTACGGGGCAAGATCAAGAACGATAAGATCTTGAGGTGGAGAATCGAACTCTCCACCTATAATTACGACATCATGTATCGTCCAGGGAAACTCAACGAGCCCTCGGATGCCCGGATGCGCGTGGAACATGCGCCAGTATGCAGGAGAATCGATTGCAGGCTCTCCACAATGACCTCTGCCATCCAGGGGTCACTCGGCTCTACCACTTCGTAAAAGCCCGGAATCTACCCTACTCAGTGGAGGATGTCAGGTCCATAACTAGAAGCTGCCGGGTATGCGCGGAATGCAAACCGCACTTTTACCGACTTGACAGGGCACAACTCGTTAAGGCCACTCGTCCCTTCGAAAGACTGAGTGTGGATTTTAAGGGCCCCCTTCCCTCGACAGATCGGAATGTGTACTTCCTCAATGTGGTTGATGAGTACTCAGAATTCCCTTTTGTCATTCCCTGTTCTGATACGACCGCTGCCACGGTTATCAAGGCATTTCGTGATCTTTTCACCCTGTTCGGGTACTCCTGTTACATCCACAGCGATAGGGGCTCGTCGTTCATGAGTGATGACTTGAGGCAAAACCTGCTCTCATATGGGATTGCCTCTAGTAGAACCACGAGCTACAACCCTAGGGGTAACGGACAGGTGGAACGTGAGAATGCTACAGTCTGGAAGGCTGTCTTACTGGCGTTGAAGTCAAAAGGCCTTCCAGTCTCCCGTTGGCAAGAGGTGCTCCCTGATGCGCTCCACTCCATACGCTCACTCCTGTGTACGGCAACCAACGCTACTCCCCATGAGAGACTGTTTTCATTCCCTCGGAAGTCTTCCTCTGGGACCTCATTACCGTCTTGGTTGACGTACTCAGGACCTGTCCTCCTGCGGCGACATGTTAGGACCCGCAAGTCCGACCCTTTGGTTGAACAGGTCCATCTCCTCCACGCCAACCCGGCAGCTTCTAGTTATGGACCTGACATGTGGCATACCCTGACGGGCGAGAGGACATGGTCTCGATTCGAGACCTGGCGCCAGCAGGGGGCTTGGAAACCCCTGTCGCTCCCATACCTCCTGTTAGAGACCCCCCAACAATTGTTTCCCCTCCTGACACGGCGCGGGCAGCATCGGGACCATTACTTAACCCTTTTACTCCCGTGTACAGCTTGCCTGAGTCCAGGAGATGGTCGCCACTTCAAGGCGTGTCCGAGTTCAGCGGATTGTCACCACCTCGGGTTCAACCGGCCCGTGAGACATTGGAGGAGCCGTTGGACACCGCCTTGGGGAGAACGCCACCGCGAGTGCCTACTCCGGTGTCATCACCGGTGTTGAGGAGGTCACAACAACGGTGCGGTCTCCCTGACCGTCTGAACTTATAGACTGATGACCAATTGTTCTGTGTTTTTTTTGTACCCCGCCGGCCTTTGTCTTCAAAGGAGGGGTGAATGTGGTGAACCATTGTTGGTTCCCACCAAGTAGTACTGAGCCAGGGTCTGGCCAGTACTATGAGTCTGTATATATGTTACTGTTGGGGTTAGGGTTGGGCTGTTCTACATGTTACTGTTGGGGTTAGGGTTGGGCTGTTCTACCTGCAATATAGTTATTATGGTACATCCCAGTCGGGCTCCGCCTCCTGGGAGAGGTATAAAGGTCACTGCTCTGTCTGGGACCCTTCAGTCTGGGATCGTGTATTATATATGGTAGCTCTATTGTAGTAGTCAATAAAAGCCTTTATTTCCTCGAGCATCTCTAGCCTCGTGAGTTATATCGCGCATCACCCGGTACTGCCCAAGGGGCAAAGTGCCAATGGCCAGGGGGCACCTTGGCACTGCCGATCGGACATCGGGCAATGGCAAAGGGGTGGGGCCTATTGGGGAAGGGCCTGGGAGAGGCTGATGGGGGACGATCCCTGGGGGTGGGGGTGTCCCGCTGCCACTCTGCCTAGGGACCTGACTGGGAAGGATGGAGCTCAGCAATCAGGGTGGGCTGTGGGGGGAGGGCGGTCTGCCTGCTGGCGGTCGGAACTGCAGGGAAGGGGTTGGGACTGCAGGGGGGATTAACTGTTGGGGGGGAAATGGGGGGGGGGCGCTGGAGAGAAAGGGGCGGACCAGGGGGGAGGTCGGGGCTGGACCTGGTAAGGGTCGAAGTTCACACACAGACACAGACACAATAGATTACGGAGTGGGGAAGTATAGGTTGGCCAAATTAAAATCCATTGGAATAAGGTAAAAGAACATACAAGTCTGTAGTTTGGTGACTCGGCTGGCTTCAGACTGAATTCAATGATCTCGATGCTTCTGACTGAAAGATATAGACAAATGAGTTTGTTGCTCTTCAGGCGACAGGAATGCTGGGTTGAACTCCTTTAAGAAATCTCTGCAACAGGCTATCCCTGGATAGTCAGCAGGGCGGCAGGATGGCACAGTGGTTAGCACTGCCGCCTCACAGCGCCAAGCACCTGGGTTTGATTCACAGCTTGGGTCACTGTCTGTGTGGAGTCAGCACGTTCTCCTTGTGTCTGTGTGGGTTTCCTCCGGGTGCTCCGGTTTCCTCCCACAGTCTGAATGACGTGCAGGTTAGGTGCATTGGACATGCTAAATTCTCCCATAGTGTATCCGAACAGATGCCGGAGTGTGGTGATTAAGGGATTTTCACAGTAACTTCATTGCAGTGTTAATGTAAGCCTGTTTGTGACACTAATAAATAAACTTTAAACAGGATTTGAAGCTTCACAAGTGAGTTGGAGAAAAAAGGAGGAAAGAGGAACTCCACTTTGGTCTTCTCTCTAAACTGCATTCCCTCAGTTCTGCTGAGAAAACATGTGCTTAAAGCATACAAATTGTTGGCTTGTCATGTGACCTATCTTCTCCAATTGCCAGGGCGACTAAAAAAAACGACATTGTCTGTGTATTCCCAAGGTAACTCGATTAGCTCATGTCTGGAACCTGACTTAGCCACGGTCCCAATATCCAATCAACTTGTCTTCGAGCAGCATGCTGGCACAGTGGTTAGCACTGCTGCCTCACAGCGCCAGGAACTCGGGTTCGATTCCCAGCTTGGGTCACTGTCTGTGTGGAGCTTGCACGTTTTCCCCGTGTCTGTGTTTGTTTCCTCCGGGTGCTCCAGTTTCCTCCCTCACTCCAAAGATGTGGATTGGCCATGCTAAATTGCCCCTTAGTGTTCCAAGGTGTGTACGTTTCGGGGATTGGCAGGGCAAATATGGGGTAGGGCCTCCCTGTCAGAGAGTCAGTGCAGACCTGATGGGCTGATGGGCCACCTTCTGCACTGTCGGAATTCGATAATTTCCAACAGTTGAATACCTCAGGCTATTGCCATAAATGCCGAGCGAATGAGACAGAGGATGTGAGTCCTTCACACTCCCCTGAAGTTGTCTTTAATGGGTTTTGCAGACAAACTGACTCCACCCTCATGAAGTGGAATGTGGAACATATAGTAATGAAAATTGTGATTAGCCATCTTGGGCTGTGAGTTCAAGTTGCTTTAATCTCCGTGATTTTCAAAGGATTGTTTTGAAAAGTTCAATTCAGGTTTCCAGTTGGTGGATTAAAAATTATTCTTTGGCATCTTTAGGTTGTAAGTTGCAAAAGCAAGTTTCAACAAAAAAGCCTTATGTTCTGGGTGTTGATCTGTGTAAATGAGGATTTCCCTGTGTCCATTTCAGATATATACTTCAAAGTGTTTGAGAGTCAGTAATAGTCTCAGAGTTTCCTAATCCACAGTGGAGTATTTGTTTTGTTATCTATTTAAGATTTAAGAGAAATAACCACTTGGTCTCTTCATGCCTGACCCAACATGTTGGAACAGGATGTCAAACATGCCTACGCTCTATCTCCCGCCCTCACTTTGGCAAATCAGACCACAAGGCTGTGCTCCTGCTCCCGGCTTACAAGCAAAAACTGAAGCAGGAGAATCCATCAAAGAAAGTCGTGCAATGTTGGTCTGAGGAATTGGATGATCTCCTACGGGGCTGCTTGGAGTCAGTGGACTGGTCAGTATTTAAAAACTCTGTGACCAGCCTGAACGAGTACGCCACTACAGTAACTGACTTCATTAGTAAGTGTGTAGAAGACTGTGAGCCAAAGAAGCAAATCCGTGTGTTCCCCAACCAGAAACCATGGATGAACAGGATATCTGCTGCTTGCTGAAGTCCAGGTCTGAGGTATTCAAGTCAGGCAACACTGACCTATACAAGAAATCCAGATACGATCTAAGGAGATCCATCAAAGATGCCAAAAGACAGTACCGGACCAAGCTAGAGTCCCAGGCTAGCCACACCGACCCCTGCCGCCTATGGCAAGGTCTGCAAGACATAACAGGCTACAAGATGAAGGCATGTAAAATCGCTGGCTCCAACGCCCCCCTCCCTGATGAGCTCAATTCATTCTATGCCCGTTTTGAGCAAGAGGTCAGCAAGAACATGCCCTCCATCCTGGAAGCCCTGGATGAACCTGTATCTGGAGTCACCATTGCAGATGTCAGAGCAGCTTTCTTGTAGGTCAACCCACGGAAAGCGACTGGCCCGGATGGGGTACCCGGACGAGCACAGAGGTCCTGTGCGGATCAGCTGGCAGGATATTCACAGACATCTTCAACCTCTCTTTACAACAATCTGAGGTCCCTATCTGCTTCCAGAAGACGATCATCATCCCGGTACCTAAGAAAAACCAAGCAGCGTGCCTTAATGACTATCATCCAGTGGCTCTGACATCCATCATTATGAAATGCTTCGAAAAGTTAGTCATGGCACGAATCAATTCCAGCCTCCCGGACTACCTGGACCCACTACAGTTTGCCTACCCGCCGTAACAGGTCCACAGCAGATGCCATTTCCCTGGCCCTGCACTCAACCCTGGAACACCTAGATAATAGACACCTATGTCAGACTCCTATTTCTTGACCACAGCTCAGCCTTCAACAACATCGTTCCCACGAAACTCACCTCCAAACTGAGGCCTGGGCCTCAGCTCCTCCCTCTGCGACTGGATCCTGAATTTCCTAACTTACAGACCACAATCAGTAAGGATAGGCAACAACACCTTCTCCACGATCATCCTCAACACTGGTGCCCCACAAGGCTGTGTTCTCAGCCCCCTACTATACTCCGCTTTACTCCGTACAGGAAAGAGATAGAGAATCTGGTGAGCTGGTGCAACGATAATAATCTCTCCCTCAATGTCAACAAGATGAAGGAGATAGTCATCAACTTCAGGAAGCATAGTGGAGGGCATGCCCCTGTCTACAAAAATGGGGACGAGGTAGAAATGATCGAGAAATGGTCCAGATCACCATCACTCTGTCCTGGTCCCTGCATGGGGCTGCCCATGTCTGCTACAACTGGGCAGCCCATGGGCACATTGCGGATCACAATTGTCTCAGCAAAGAAATGATACAGATAAATTTTAATCTTTTTTGCTTGGCACAGATCT
The DNA here is from genome assembly GCF_964213995.1 of Mustelus asterias. Classification (NCBI taxonomy): domain Eukaryota; kingdom Metazoa; phylum Chordata; class Chondrichthyes; order Carcharhiniformes; family Triakidae; genus Mustelus; species Mustelus asterias. The sequence goes on along the minus strand of NC_135807.1, from coordinate 30,436,958 downwards.
ACAATGCTTTCATATCTGCCACAATTCATAGGATCCCTACAGAGCAGAAAGAAGCCATTCGGCCCATCGAGTCTGCACTAACTCTCTGAGAGAGGATCCCACCCAGGCCCTTTCCCGTTACCCCACGTATTTCCCCCACTAATCCCCCTTATCTATACATTTTGGGAAGCTAAGGGGCAATTATCATGGCCAATCCACCTAACCTGCACATCTTTGCAGTGTGGGAGGAACGCGGAACACTTGGAAGAAACCCACACAGACACGGGGAGAACGTGCAAACTCAACGCAGACAGTCACCCAAGGCTGGAATGAACCTGGGTCCCTCTGAGGCAGCAATGCTAATCACTGTGCCACCATGCTGCCCCATGTCTTCCTATAAACTGAAACCCGTATTTGTTCGGTGATTTCAACTTTCCCAACATTAACTGGGATATACATAGTGTTAAGAGCTTGGATGAAGTAGCTTTCTTGAAATGTGTACAGGAGATTTTTTTAAACCAATATGTGGAGGGTCCAATAAGGGAATGAGCTATGCTGGACCTGATTCTGGGGAATAAAGCCAGACAGGTGGTTGAGGTGGTGGTGGGGGAGCATTTTGGTGATAGTGATCACAACATGGTACAATTTAAGCTTGTTATGGACAAGGAAATAGACCAGTTGAAAAAGAATGTTTTGGATTCGGGGAGAGCGGGTTTTAGTAAAATAAGACAGGATCTGGCCAAGGTAGACTGGCAACAGCCACTAATGGGAACATCTACAGAAGAGCAGTGGGTGGCATTCAAAAATGAAATGGGAAGGTTGTAAGCCCAGCATGTTCCCTCCAGGGTGATAGGTAGGAATCACAAGCTCAGAGAACCATGGATGACCAGTAATATTCAGGATACAATGAGAAGGAAAAGAAAGACCTTTAAAAAGTACAATGGGAGCAAGTCAGTGGAGGCATCAGTCAGGTATAGAAAGTGAGCTTTAGAAAGTAATTAGGAATGCAAAGAGGGGATATGAGAAAACTCTGACTGGTAAAAGTATAGAAAATCCCAAGTTATTCTATAAGTATATCATTGGGTAGAGGATAACCAAGGAAAGCATAGGGCCATTAGGAACCAAGGGGGCAATCTGTGGGTGGAGCCAAAGGACATTGGTAGAGGGTTGAATGAATACTTCACATCCGTCTTCACCCAAGAGAATGATGATGATGGTATGGGATTCAGGGAGAGAGACTGTGAGGTTCGTTGGAGCAGAGAAGACTGAGGGACAACCTGAGGTGTACAAGATTATGAAAGACATGGACAGAGTGGATAAGGAGCAGCTGTTCCCCTTAGTTGAAGGGTCAGTCAAGAGGGGACATGGGTTCAAGATGAGGGGCAGGAGGTTTAGGAGGGAACGTGAGGAAAAACCTTTTTACCCAGAGGGTGGTGACTATCTGGAATGTGCTGCCTGGGAGGGTGATAGAGGCGGGTTGCCTCACATCCTTTATAAAGTACCTGGAAGAACACTTGGCACATCATAACATTCAGGACTATGGGCCAAGTGCTGGCAGATGGGATTAGATGGGAGTTCAGATGTTTCTAATTTGTCGGTGCGGACTCGATGGGCCGAAAGGCCTCTTCTGCGCTGTATGATTCTATGATAAAGTAAATGTTCTACCTTTGAATGGATTACTAGATAAACTTCCTTTTTGAAGTAGTCTCCTATATTTGTCATAAATGCATAGAAAATTATTTCTTTTCACCTGGGAAAGCGAACATTTAAACATTGCTGTGAATACTGGTTTTAATATAACCTTGGAATTAAAACCAAGATTGCGGAGGCAGGCAGGGAGTTCAAAAAGCAAGCAGTCCAGCGGAATTACTCAGAGGCACGAGAAATAGAGAGCAGAAGATCAGGGACAAATGAACAGAGACACACACTGAATCAGAAAGCATTATTGCAAAATGTGAACCATTATGAACTTTTAATTTTTGCATTGTTGCATCAGCCTCAGAATCTGGGTTTCATGGACATTTGCTACCTATCCTTAGTTACCTTGAGGTGATGGTTATCCTTGTTCTTGAACCACTGGAGTCTCTGTAGTATTTTTGGTAGCGCCTTGATTTGTGCTTTGCTTGATTACTTCAGAGGACAGTTAAGAGTCAACTACATTAATATGAGACTGGAATTTGAAAGCTGCCAAACGGTGTTCCTTCCCTCAAGGACATTATGTGTACGTTGTTCTTTGCTTTACCATTGACCTGTAAATAATGTTATTAATGCTTTTTATCTGCAAACCTCTGGTCTCGTAGGTAATATCCATTATTTTGAAAGGCATTTTGCAGCAAAGTGCAGTGAGGAAGAAAATGAAACATTGTGGGAAGCGAGCAAATGAGTACATCCCACAGGGAACTTAACTGACCACCAGCCCGGTTTCAGCTGGGTGGACAGAGTTAAAATAGATCCTTAGGATGTATCCTATGAAGCACTTGAATGAATGCTTGGAGTTTCCTGTGCTTGCCTGATCTAAACTATTTGATACATCATTGCAGTCTACCCCTGAACAGTATTTCTGTATAGAGATTGAGATTTTCCTTCTGTGTTTTCCCCCCTTGCAATTGAAAGCATTCTTGTTGTATATCTCTGTATTCTTGGTGGCACGGTGGCACAGTGATTAGCACTGCTGCCTCACAGTGCCAGGGATCTGGGTTCAATTCCGGCCTTGGGTGACTATGCGGAGTTTGCTCGTTCGCCCTGTGTCTGCGTGGGTTTCCTCTGGGTGCTCACCTGACGAAGGGGCAGCGCTCCGAAAGCTAGTGGCTTTTGCTATCAAATAAACCTGTTGGACTTTAACCCGGTGTTGTGAGACTTCTTACTGTGTTCCTCCCACAGTCCAGTGATGTGCAGGTTAGGTGGATTGGCCATGCCCCTTAGTGTCCAAAGGTGTGTGGGTTAGAGGGTCTAGCCATGGGAAAATGTGTGGGGTTACAGGGATAGGGTGGGGAGAGGGCCGAGGTAAAATACACTGTCAGAGAGTTGGTGCAAACTCGATGGGCCGAATGTCCTCTTTTGCAGGGATTCTATATGATTCGATGATCCTATGATTCTTCAATGCTTATACCCTTCTTTTGTGGAGACAGGACTGCCCATAGTGGCCCAGCCAATGTATTGTACAGCCCGAGCTTAACATTAATTAAATTAATATTCCAATGTCATGGCTGTACTTTGTTTGCCTTTGTATTCACCTCACAACACTGCCTGGATGTTGACAGTGACAAGTTCATTATTACTCCCAGATCCCTTTCTGAGTCAGCCTGTGCTAATTATATTCCATTAATTTTGCACCTATGTCACACATTGTTTCATCTAATGTGCAACATTCTGTGCTATCAGTGTTAAATTTCAATGAACATCTGTCTGAGCTGCTATGTAATTGATTCAAAATCCTTCTGTAAGTCGTTAGCAGGCTCCTTGGTTCTCAGTGCCATCTGCAAATTTGACATCTTGCAGTCGCTTTCAGGGCCCGAATAATTTCTTACATAATGATTAATAAATAGATTTCTACCTGGTGTGCGAGTTGGGTGTGTGGTGCAAGTGTCAGATGGCTCAGCTCATTCTGGATCTCATTGATGCCACACTCTGGCTGCCTTAGGATGTGGGCCGCATGAGGGCTGTTGAAAGCTCGAGTGCAGCACACCCAACTGATGGCACGTGGAATTCAGCAGGAATCATCAGTATATGCCCAGAGCCGAGATCTTAGAATCATAGAACCCTACAGTGCAGAAGGAGGCCATTCGGCCCATCGAGTCTACACCGACCACAATCCTACCCAGCTATTTACTCTGCTAGTCCCACTGACACTAAGGGGCAATTTAGCATGGCCAATCAACCTAACCCGCACATGTTTGGACTGTGGGAGGAAACCGGACCACCCGGAGGAAACCCACGCAGACATGGGGAGAACGTGCAGACTCCACACAGACAGTGACCCGAGGCCGGGAATCGAACCCGGGTCCCTGGCGCTGTGAGGCAGCAGTGCTAACCACTGTGCCACCGTATCTTACCAAATGATACGACAGAGTGACAAAGCAGACACCAAATTCGGACAATATCACAAGCAGACATATCAAATAATCCTGCTGTGTCTCGAACATAGTCCAAGGCACAGCACAAACAAGATGTACCTAACTGGAATTCTGAAAACGTACAGCAGCCTCCAGCAAAGATCACCATAACTAAGTCTGGATGGATAAGTAAACCACCGAAGCGTTGCCGAGATTTGTAAATTTATTGCTCTGTGTTAAAGTACATGCAGAGGCAATGTTATTTTCTTTTCCTTTCATATAAGTAGTTTGATTCCTTAAGGGTAAGAAACCTTTAGTTATAAAAAGAGGAGGATGTCGTGATATGATGACTCCCAGTCTCCCAGCGAACTTTACTGTATATGATCTCATCTTCAAATAAAGAACCCACTTTATTGCTTCGCCTATCCTGGTGTATGATTGGCACGTTTATGTTGAGAAGGAGACTGGAACACTCACAACTACACTTGCAACTTTCATATCTGCAAACTCTTCAATCATGCCCCCAACATTTAGGTCTACATCATTGATATCTACCATAAATGTTTCCTCCTTTATTATGTCAATTCCATCCAGTATTTTACACTCCTCCTTCTTAACTACAATCTCTGCTTCACCCGTCTCTTTTGTGGAATTAAAAGGCAGGATTTTCCATTTGGGATCACGGCCCCATTGTCAGAACCATTTTCAAGTGCTGCTCCTGCCTGCGCTCTGAGGCAGAAGCATTTGTTGGTCCCAATTTTCGTCAAGGTCAGTGCTAATACCTGGAAGGAGGGTTTGGCGATGAATCAACAGCAACAGGTGCAGGAAGGAGGTGGGAGGTTGTAAGTACAGACCCGAATTAAAGACATAACAGCAACCAATATTGTGGCAGCCATCCTGCAACACAATGGCCGGCGGAAGTGAGCTTGAGGAGACCTAGAGGGAGGCACCTGTGGCAGAGCTGTGCTAAGGTTTAGATGCTGCCCTTAAGGTCATGAAGCAGACTGAGAGAATGGTGAGAGGTCTTGTCCCTTGAGGGTGACAGGAGAAGGCCACCCAGTCAGGCCAAGCAGATCTGGTGAGCAGCCACAGAATTGTGAGGAGGACCTGAGTGCAATGTCGCAAGAGGCTGGGCAATCTTCCTCGTCTGGCAAAGTGAGTGCTACATAACATTCGAATGACAGGCCTCTTGGTCTGCAGTCACCAGCAGACATTCTCCCTGAGTGTGCATGGTGCTCCTGGGGATATGTGTGCCTATGATAGATCTCCAAAGATGGAAGAGCATGTTAGTAGGATAGTGACAAAGGCATATAGGATACTTGCCTTTATCAAATGAGGCATAGATTACAAAAGCAGGGAGATCATGTTGGAGTTGTATAGAACTTTGGTGAGGCCACAACTGGAGTACTGTGTGCAGTTCTGGTCACATTATAGGAGGGATGTGATCGCACAGAAGGGGGTGCAGAGGAGATTCACAGGATGCTGCCTGGGATGGAATATTTAAATATGAAGAGAGGTTGGGTAGGCTTGGGTTGTTTTCATTGGTAGTCATGTTTTCATTGTTTTTATTTGCTTATTTTCATTGGAGCAGAGAAGACTAATGGGTGACCTGATTAAGGTGTACAAGATTATGAGTGACCTGGACAGAGTGGATAGGGAGCAGCTGTTCCCCTTAATTTAAGGATCAGTCACAAGGGGACATATGTTCAAGGTGAGCGGCAGGAGATTTAGGGGGGATGTGAGGAAAAACCAGAGGGTGGTGACGGTCTGGAATGTGCTGCCGGGGAGGATGTTGGAAGCGAGTTGCCTCACAGCCTTTAAAAAGTACTTGGATGAACATTTGGCACATCATAACATTCAAGGTGGGAGTTCAGGGGCGGGATTCTACAGCCTCGCTCAAGTGAGATCGGAAAATCCCGCCTGAGGTCAATGGACATTTCCATTGTCTGCCCCTCGCCCGCTTCGATTCCGTGGTGGGTGGGGCGGTAGAATCCCGGCGCAGGTGCTTCTCGCGTGTTGGCGCAGACTCGATGGGCCGAAGGGCCTCTTCTGCACTGTGTGATTCAATGATTCTAGGATGGTCACTGACCTCACAGCAAGGCTCAAATCCCTCACGCTTTGAGGAGCTGACAGTATCGAAAAATGTAACATCTTATTTAAACGAGACACTGGATTTGGCGAGAGAGGCCAGCATTTTCTTAACCTTCTCCCCTTTGTCCTTGCAGAAAAAGTGGATGCACAATGGCAGAATGTTTGCACAGGAAGAAGAGTGATGCAGCTTGCCATCTTGACTTCAACGGAGGTGGAAACCATTTAATGTCACAAAGGTGATGCTTCGGGAAGTGGACAATGGAGAGTTGGGAATACCTGTAGCGGTAGGTGAAAGGGAAATCATGTTCAACAAACTTATTGGAGTTTTTTGAGGATGTTACTTGTAGCATTCATAAAGGAGAACCAGTGGATGTGGCGTAATTGGATTTTCAGACGGCTTTTGATAAGGTCCTACATAGAAAGTTAGTCAATAAAATTAGAGCACATGGGATTGGGGGTAACATACTAGCACAGATTGGGAATTGGTTATCAGAGAGGAAGCAGAGAGTAGGAACAAATGGATCATTCTCAGGATGGCAGGCTGTTACTGATGGGAAAGGTTCTATTTCCACAGCTGTTTGGTCTACATGATTTGAATGTGGGGACCAACTATAATATTTCCAAATATGCTGATGACTATCCCTGTCCAATCTCCTCTCAACCTTCTCTTCTCCAAGGAAAACAGTCCCAACTTCTCCAATCTATCCAACATTCCTCATCCCTGGAACCAGTCGTATTAATCTTTTCTGAAATCACGCTGATGCCTTCACCTCCTTTACAAGAATGCAAAAAAATAATAGGAGCAGAAGATCATCATACGGCCTGTCAAGCCTACTTCAACGTTCAATATGATCATGGCTTATCTTGGGCTATAACTCCACTTTCCTGTCCATTCTCCACATCCCATGATTCTCTGAGAGATCAGAAAGCTGATTATCTCTGCCTTAAATTATTCAACATTAAGCGTCCACAGCCCTTGTGGAAAATTTTAAAGATTCACAACCCTTTAAGTCAAGCTAATTTGTCATCATCTCTGTCCTAAAGGAACAGCTGCTTATCCAGATTTTAGATTCCCCAGCTAGTGGAAACAAGCTCTCCGCGATTTTGATTTGATTTGATTAATTATTGTCACATATATTAACATACAGTGAAAAGTATCGTTTCTTGTGCACTGTACAGACAAAGCATACCGTTCATAGAGAAGGAAATGAGAGAGCGCACAAAGTAGTGTTACAGTCATAACTAGGGTGTAGAGAAAGACCAACTTAATGCAAGGTAGGTCCATTTGAAAGTCTGATGGCAGCAGGGAAGAAGCTGTTCTTGAGTTGATTGGTACGTGACCTCAGACTTTTGTATATTTTTCCCGACGGAAGAAGGTGGAAGAGAGAATGTCCAGTGTGCTAGCTGCTTTGTCGTGGCAGTGGGAAGTGTAGACAGAGTCAATGGATGGGAGGCTGGTTTGCGTGATGGTTTGGGCTACATTCATGACCTTTTGTAGTTTCTTGCGACTACCTTATCAAACTCACCTTCTCCAACCCATTGCCCACTATATAATCCATTACATTTCTTTCTAACCCTCTGCAGTTCTGAAGAAGAGTCATATGGGCTCGAAGCATTAACTATGTTCCTCTCTCCACAGATGCTGCCATACCTGCTGAGCTTATCCAGCAGTGATTGTATTTAATTCAGATTTCCAACATCTGCTGTATTTTGTTTCGTGAACTGAACCTTTGCTGTATCACCTCCAATGCAAGTATATCCTTCCTGAAATATGGTGCCAAAACTGCACACAGTATTCCAGAAGTAGTCCTACCAAAGCCCTGTACAATTGTAGAAAGACTTCTTTATTCCTATACTCCAACCCCTTAGCAATAAAGATTAACAGGCCATTTGCATTCCTAATGGCTTGCCATATTTGCATGCTAATTTTCTGCATTCTTTCTCAACATTAACTTTTACAAGTTTTATGCCTTTTAAAAATATTCTTTTTTCCTATTCTTATGACCAAAGTGAATAACTTCACACTTCCTGACATTATGCTCCATCAGTCAGCTTGTCATTGACTCATTTAATTTGAATCTATCTGTTTGCAGCATCTCTGTGCCCTCCCCACAGCTTACCTTTCCTCCTAGCTTTGTATCATCAGCAAGCTTAGAGACATTATGCTCTGTCTCTTCATCTAAGTCAATAGAGATTGTACATCGCCAAGGCCAAGCATTTATCTTTGTGACTCTCCACTAGTCACAGCCTGCCATCATGAAAATCTGCTGTTTATGTCCACTCTCCTCTTAATCAGTCCTCTTATCCATGCCAATATTTCACCCCAACTCCCTGAGCCTTTATCTTGACTATAAATATGTTGTGTGGCACCTTATCAAATGCCTTTTCCTACCCTGCATGTTACATCCTCGAAAAACAGGATTTAATGTCACCATGACATTACTAATTAACCATCCCTCATTACATAGTACTTGACATAAGATAGTTTTATCCCTACTTGGTTCCACAATGTATTGCTCTAAGGAACTTTATCAAAACATTCCATAGATGCTAAAGCACTCATGCCAATTTGATTGTCACAGTCTGTTATGGTTGACTGGTAGCTACCACAAAGAAGAAAAGTAATGAAGTGCCACACTTATGGGTTAAAGAAAAACATGATGTAGGTTTATTAAGAAGATGTTGCTTGATCTTGATCCAAGATGGAAGAGATCCAAAAACCTCTGAATTATTTTGCTTACATCACTACAGGTCACGTGATGTTATATCAACGGAGATGCAACCATGTTAAGTACATAACACAGTCAACATGAAAATTAAAGTCCTCAGCAATTATTACATTATCTTCGCTCCAAGCTCCAATAGTTGAATGTTTTATGTTTTGTCTTCGTGGGCCCTGCTTTCCGATGCTGGGTTCCTCCCCCATCTCAAAACATGGCAATAGAGAGGCCAGAAGATTCTGCCCGCTATCTTAAAAAGAAGAATGTGCAGGGCTGCAGTGCGAACATTGGGGAACTGCTTCTTCACAGAGCCAGCACACACAGGAGCACGACGGTGACACAGTGGTTAGCACTGCTGCCTTGTAGCACCAGGGACCCGGGTTCGATTCCCAGTTTGGGTCACTGTCTGTGTGGAGTCTGCACATTCTCCCTGTATTTGCACGGGTTTCCTCTGGGTGCTCCGGTTTCCTCCCACAGTCTGAAAGACATGCTGGTTAGATGCATTGGACATGCTAAATTCTTCCTTGGTGTACCCAAACAGGCGCCAGAGCGTGGCAACTAGGGGATTTTCACAGTAACTTCATTGCAGTGTTAATGTAAGCCTGCTCGTGACACGAATAAATAACCTTTAAAATGGGCTGAATGGCCTCCTCCTGTTCTACTGTGAAACTTGGGCTTTTTGAGAAGAGATATCTGTGAGCCGACGGAGGATTGCTTATGAGTCAGCAGCTTCAAGGTGAGGAGGGAGAAAAAATGATTACCTTCCACCTTGAGGAACTGGCTTCTCAATTTCCTCCCCTAGGTCCTTTGATTTACACACAGGCTGAAGCTAGACTGAGCAGCCCCTTATTTACGTATGCTGCTTTGAGTCTCCCTTCTCAAATTAATTACTTTCTGGTGCTAAGCACCTTCCATTCCTCCAGGGTATTAATTCACACTCAGCTGCAGCCTAAACTTTGCTGAACAAATGAATAATATTATGGGTGAACCGAATAAACCCTCTTCCCACATTCCAATGTCTTGCTTTTAAAGAAATACGGCGGAGAGTATTTTTAATTAAAAATTAAATTGTCTGCTTCAGCTGGCCCTTGTGTACAGCTGGGCTCATTAAACACAGCAACTCACCCTACTCTATTGAAATTTGTCAATGTAGATCCCGCTGTAATTAAAGATACAATTGGTATTCACACAAGTAGAGATATTTGAACTGCGAAGCTTTTAATCTAAGATGCATGTAGAAGGGTATTTTCCTAATTAGACTGGAATAGTCATCGATAAAATGGTTTCTCAGGGAGAGGGTGGGATAGTGTCAGGGATGGCGGTAGAGAGAGAGGTCCTGGAAATGCAGATAAAAGGTCAAACTAATTGAATGGTTTTGTTTGATCATTTGTTTTTGACTTTAAATGGCTGCGCTGTCATTTAGTAACTGATAAGCACTACAAAGACCTCAGAGGCCCCACAGCAGATCTGAAGCAGACGCAGATCAGGCAAACCAGATCATGTGTTATGTAAGAAGTCTCTTGGATTATCATCTATAATGCAGGACAACTCTGTACCCAGGCGCTGTCCAAAGCCGCGGTGGAGATAAAACTGCTCATTCCCACTCTGCTACCACTCTTAAAGAGGAAATCACTCTAAGAAATCACTCTATATTTGATCAAATATTTTGCAAAATAAGGTTGTAAATACAAGCAAATTACTCAGGATGGGCTCAAATATGAGTTAAATATTAGGAGTAAGTAGGAAAGGTAAATTGGCAAAGCACCTGAATTTTCCAAAGTGCAAATCAACAACACCTTGTATTTACTTAGCAGCATTCACATTATAAAGCACCCTATGGCATTTCATGGGTGCACTATAAAGTCAAATTTAACAGCAAGGGTGGGATTTTCCAAACCGCTTGCCCCAAGGTTGGAAAATCCCGCCTGAGGTTAACGGACCTTTGCATGGTCCTGTCCTGCCCACTACGATTCCCGTGATGGGCCAGACAGGAAAATTCCACCAAAGATACATAAGGTGATAATAGGACAAATGGGCAAAGGTTTCGTCAAAGAAGTGACAAGGAGAGAGGGGTGGAGAGATTTACGGAGGGTGGCATAGTGGCAGTGTTAGCACTGCTGCCTCACAGCGTCAGGGACCTGGTTTCGATTCTGGGGTGACTGTGTGGAGTTTGCGTGTTCTTCCCTTGTCTGCGTGGGTTTCCTCCAGGTACTCCAGTTTCCTCCCACAGTCCAAAGCTGTGCAGGTTAGGTGGATTGGACATGCTACATTGCCCTTTAGTGTCCAAGGATGTGTAGGTTAGGTGGATTGACCATGGTAAATTGTCCCATAGCCAGGGAGAAGATCAAAGAGGAGACCACAGTGCCAACAATGCAAATATGGGAGAATGCTATCTCTGCCTCAGACAACCTGATGTGGAGATGCCGGCTTTGGACTGGGGTAAATACAGTAAGAGTTTTAATAACACCAGGTTAAAGTCCAACAGGTTTATTTGGTAACAAATGCCATTAGCTTTCGGAGCACTGCTCCTTCGTCAGATGGAGTGGATATCTGCTCTCAAACAGGGCATATAGAGACATGAACCCAAGATCCCGGTTTAGGCCATCCTCACAGCGGGATCTTGGGTTTATGTCACACTATCAGTAACCCCACAGCTTGCCTCCTGGACTTGCAGAATCTCACTGGCTGTCCTGTCTGGAGACAATACACATCTCTTTAACCTGTGCCTAATGCTCCCTCCACTCACATTGTCTGTATCTTTAAAACCTGATTAGCTGTAAAGATTCGCATTCTAATCAGTATTCTGTAACTTGACTTTGTGTCTCTGTATGCCCTGTTTGAGAGCAGATTTCGACTCCATCTGACGAAGGAGCAGCGCTCCGAAAGCTAATGGCATTTGCTACCAAATAAACCTGTTGGACTTTAACCTAGTGTTGTTAAAACTCTTACTGTGTCGAACAACCTGACACATGGGAAAACTGACCCAATTATGGGGTGATCCTGTGTTAAAATCTAGGCAGTTTATCACCCTGATCTTGGGAGGGGAGGGTGTTTTACAGAGGATATCATTGAGGTAACTACAGTTTATACTATCGACATGGTGGGTGACAGCACTTCCTAACCTAAACATGACCTCTGGCACACAGAGCGAACACAAATCACCTCCTGGTTCCCCTCCAGTTCACATACCATCCTGACTTGAATTTAGATCTAATTTTCCTCACTTTCATTTTGTTAATATAAATAAATCCAGTTCAACAGTTTAACCTGTATAAAGTAATCTAATGGTTTGAATTATCCATCATTTTGATTGCTGGCTGATGCAGCGAGCATCCTATGAAACAAAAACATCTTACGTTTATATGACCCCTTTAGGTCCCAAGGCACTCTTCACAGGAAAATAATCAAACTACAATTGCAACTGATCCAAAGAAGGTCTTGTTAAGATAGACTTGGTCAAAAAGATAACCTATGATGAACATCTTACAGGAGAGAGAGAGAGAGAAAACAGGAAAGGCAGAAAGGTTAAGGGATGGAATGCCAGAGCTGAGGACCGAGAAAATTGTTGTGCACTGGTGCATTGAAGGAAGTTGGAGATTAAAGGAGGCCAGAACTGAAGGAATACAGAGTTCCTGGAGTCTTGGAGGAGACTACAGAAGTCAGGAGAGGTGAAGGCGATTTGAAAACAAGAAAACAAATTTTAAGTTTGAGGTTTTTCTGGACTGGAAGCCAATGTTGGATGTTTTAATGCCAGTAACCAGTCAGGGTGCACATAGAAACAGAATCACTCAGGAATACTCTCACTTAGGTTTAATTAGGTTTTAATTTTCATGATAAGGTGAGTCGTTACCTTCTATCCTCTTATAATTAGGATGGGAACATTGCTGCTGTTTCTACCAGAGATTTTAGTGTTGTCCATATAAACAAGTCAATTCAGGACTTCATTCCAGGGAGTATGATAGAGTGCAGGCATAATGCTTTAGTTACGAAGTTTCCAGAGTTCTGTTAATGGCTAAAGGTTCACTCATCAATGTGAAAGACATTGTTCATCCTTTGAAAATTTAAAACTCAGTGGGGTAAGACATTTAGGAATTCTAGATCAGAAATAGGTTTAAACTCAGGCCTGGGCTGAGTTACTTGATTTGAGCTGGTGTGGAGGTTGGGAAACAACTACTGGCCTTAATAGGGCCTTGGCATCATTTTGTTTCCTCTCGGGCTTTCTTCAAGCCTCCCTCAGTTGATGTCTTCACGTTATTCACCCATTTGACCTTTCTTCTTTCTCTTCTTTTTACCTCCAATTTTTCTTTCAGCTGTTGCCAGGAAAGGCTGTCTGGCCTTCATTTCCAATGTCAATACTTGGCTAACTTTCTCTCCATAACTGCACCCTTTTGATTCCTGAACTTCTGCTTTTGATCTAACACATTGATTTGTCTTTCTGTCCATCCAGCTAATCCTGAGCATCCTCGGCCATACCCACATTTCAAAAGTTGTAATCTTCTTCGCATCCTCTTCCTTCAGAGTCAAACTCTCATATACATAGAGTGCCACACTCCACAATATTAACTGTGCTCAATCATTTCTCAGCTTCATGCTGATGCTTTTGGATTTTCAGATGCTACTTAAGTCACTGGTTCCATCTCTTGCTGCAGCTAAGGTAACCTTGATTTAAATTTGAATGTAACTTTGGTGTTTATCATTGAGCTAAGTTACTTGCATTGTGCACGGCTGCTATTTTGTTTCCAACCTTGACTTTTCCTATGCCATTTTATTGGTCCTTGCCTCATTTATGTACCAAGCCCTTCTTGATGAGGGCTGCCATTCTCCTTCAGTGTACCCGAACAGGTGCCGGAGTGTGGCGACTAGAATGGTGACTGTGGAAACCCAGGCAGACACAGGAAGAACGTGCAGACTCCGCACAGACAATGACCCAAGCCGGGAATCGAACCCGGGTCCCTGGCTCTGTGAGGCAGCAGTGCTAACCACTGTGCCACTATGCCGCCCGATGATGATGTGTGAAGTAATCTACATACCTGAGATTCCATATGCCACCTCCTTGTACGATGTGCCCACATCTCTCTAATAACTCCACTTCCACCATCCTCACCCTTCTCAATCACCGCATTAACCAGCTTGGGTGGCAAAAGAGACAGGTGGCTCACTCCCTTCTCAAAATGGAAGTAGTTTTTATGCCCATCACCAAATCTCATGACTCTTGAATCATTTCTGTAGCTCTTGGATCAGCCACACAAGATACTTGGGTGCATTAAAGTCTATGGCTGAAATTTTCCACTGGTGGAATCTTCTGGTCCCACTGATGGTAATACCCTACCTCACTGGTTGCAAAGCGGGACCAGAAGAACCCACCATTGGCCATTGGTGGGCTGCCTTCGCCGCTACAAAACACACCATGGGGTGGTTGAAAATGAAACCCTAAAAGTGTCTTCCATGGAGTATCATACTGGATAGTGTTGAAAGCTTCAGCATAATCCAAGCACATTAACCCCAGCCAAGCTTCCTGCTTATATTCACATTTCTGCATGAGAATTCTGAGCACAAACAGAGTGTCAGTTGTACCCTTTCCAGGAGTGAAGCCAAATTGCTGCTCTGCCCCTTCTCTGTTCACACAGAGGGTGACTCTCTCCTTCATTATGTCAAGAAGCACTTAGATGCATGACCAATAAGATTTAGCATACAATATTTTGGACATTCTTATGCCTGTTATCTTGGGCATTGTAACCATCTCAGATACAATCCAATCACAAGGGCATTCACCTCTCTCCATATCTCACCAACAATCTCTTTCATTACAGCTACCACTGTTTCAACTCAACTCCCGTTTTTAGTGCTTCTGCTGGTATCTGATCTTGTCCTCTTGCCTTTCCACTTGATGTTCTTTGAAGCTTTTTTTATCTCATCTTTCAGTACCTCGTGTTCCAGTCCTCCTATTAATTTCCAATATTTATCACTTATCTTTTCTTCTTCAAGTGGTTTTCTGCAATAATTTTTCCATTTCACCATGTATTACATAAACAAGTCTCGGTTTCATCCTTGACACTTATTCCTGGGTTTATGTCCTGCTTTCCAGCTGTGACCTGATCTCGTCAATATACTTTCCTGGGATTTCCATTCTTGAAAGTTTATTCTGCTTCTCCAGCTCTTTCAGTCAGCCAGCAGGTGGGATGGTGGCACGGTGGTTAGCACTGCTGCCTCAGAGCGCCAGGGACCCGGGTTTGATTCCTAGCTTGGATCACTGTGTGTGCGGAGTCTGCACATTCTCCCCGTGTCTGTGTGGGTTTCCTCCCGGTGCTCCAGTTTTGTCCCACCGGCTGAAAGATCTGCTGGTTAGAATCTTAGAAACCCTACAGCACAGAGAGAGGCCATTCGGCCCATCGAGTCTGCACCGACCACAATCCCACCCAGGCCCTACCCCCATATCCCTACATATTTACCCACTAATCCCTCTAACCTACGCATCCCAGGACACTAAGGGCAATTTTAGCATGGCCAATCAACCTAACCCGCACATCTTTGGGCTGTGGGAGGAAACCGGAGCACCCGGAGGAAACCCACGCAGGCACGAAGAGAATGTGCAAACTCCACACAGACAGCGACCCGAGCCGGGAATCGAACCCAGGTCCCTGGAGCTGTGAAGCAGCAGTGCTAACCACTGTGCTACTGTGCCGCAATTTTAGGAGCATTGACCATGCTAAATTCTCCCTCAGTATAACCGAACAGACACCGGAATGTGGCGACTCGGGGATTTTCACAGTAACTTCATTGCAGTGTTAATGTAAGCCTACTTGTGACTAATAAATAAACTTAGTGAACCAGATGGGTTTTTACAACAATTGACAAATGGTTTCATTATCATCTCTAGGTTGATAATTCCAGACTTTTATTGATATCAAATTTTACCATCTGCACTGGTAGGATTGAAACCCAGGTCCCTAGAGCATTACCCTGAGTCTCAGGATTACTAGTCCAGTGACAATACCATTATTTGATTTGATTTATTATTGTCACATGTATTAACATACAGTGAGAAGTATTGTTTCTTATGCGCCGTACAGACAAAGCATACCATTCATAGAGAAGGAAACGAGAGAGTGCAGAATGTAGTGTTACAGTCATAGCTAGGGTGTAGACAAAGATCAACTTAATACAAGGTAAGTTCATTCAAAAATCTGACAGCAGCAGGGAAGAAGCTGTTCTTGAGTTGGTTGGTATGTGACCTCAGACTTTTGTATCTTTTTCCCGAAGGAAGAAGGTGGAAGAGAGAATGTCCGGGATGCGTGGAGTCCTTATTATGCTGGCTGCTTTGCCGAGGCAGTGGGAAGTGTAGACAAAGTCAATGGATGGGAGGTTGGTTTACACGACCTTTTGTAGTTCTTTGCGGCCTTGGGCAGAGCAGGAGCCATACCAAACTGCGATACAATCAGAAAGAATGCTTTCTATGGTGCATCTGTAAAGGTTGGTGAGACTCGTAGCTGACATGCCAAATTTCCTTCGACTCCTGAGAAAATAGAGGCGTTGGTGGGCTTTCTTAACTATAGTGTCAGCATGGGGGGGACCAGGACAGGTTGTTGGTGACCTGGACACCTAAAAACCTGAAGCTCTTGACCTTTTCTACTTTGTCCCCGTTGATGTAGGTAGGGGCATGTTCTCCTTTACACTTCCTAAAGTCAATGACAATCTCCTTCGTTTTGTTGACATTGAGGGAGAGATTATTTTTGTCGCACCAGTTCACCAGATTCTCTATCTCATTCCTGTACTCTGTCTCGTCATTGTTTGAGATCCGACCCACTATGGTAGTGTTGTCAGCAAACTTGAAAATCGAATTGGAGGGGAATTTGGCCGCACAGTCATAGGTGTATAAGGAGTATAGTAGGGGGCTGAGAACACAGCCTTATGGGGCACTGGTGTTGAGGATGATCATGGAGGAGGTGTTGTTGCCTATCCTTACTGATCCTTACGCCACTGTCTCCTCTATACATGTAAAAAATTAAAGGTCAGCAACATCTACAATGGGAGTCTTGCTACTTGGAATCTTTATAACAACAACAGCTATTTGCACCCAACAGCATAGTTGGAAGTGGTAGGGTGATAAGAAAAGAGCTCGTGGAGGTGAGAAAGCCAACGCTCTGAGGAGATTTCTAATAGTGGGTAAAGTAGAGGGATAGCAGAGGAGTTGAGAAAGAGAATTTTCAAAGTTCCTCAAAAATAAACTGTCTCTGTGCCTCAGGTTGTGAAATGGAGAAATCAGCCAAGGTTACAATCAGCCCTGCTGTGGGTGAGGGGGTGAGGGCAGGATTTAGGATATGATGCTTCCCCTTCTGCTAACCCCCCAACCTCCTGCCAAACTCACAAGACAGTAATGGAGCTGCACTTTAACGATTTGTACAAGTGATTCCATTGGAATTCCTGGTGTCAACCTGCTAATCCCATCTTTTTTTTGGTAAATCTGCTTTGAAGGGAGAGTATGGAAGAAGCACCTATTTCCATAGAACAATAGAATGACAGTGCAGAAGAAGCCATTCGGCCCATCGAGTCAGCACCAACTCTCTGAGAGAGTTTCTTACCCAGGCCCTTTCCCCCACCCTATCCCCATTACCCCACACATTTTGCCATGACTAATTCATCTAACCTACACATTTTGGGACACGAAGTAGCAATTTAGCGTGGTGAATCCACCAAACCTTTTTTAAAAATTCATTTGTGGGAAATGAGTGTCACTGGTTGGCCAGCATTTATTACCCATCCCGAGTTGCCCAAGGGCAGTTGAGAGTCAACCACATTGCTGTGGCTCCAGAGTCACATATAGGCCAGACCAGGTAAGGACAGCAGATTTCTTTCTCTAAAGGACATTAGTGAACCAGATGGGTTTTTCTGACAATCTACAATGATTTCATGGCCATCATTAGATTTTTAATTCCAGATATTTTTTATTGAATTCAAATTGCACCATCTGCTGTGGCAGACCTGCACATCTTTGGACTGTGAGAGGAAACCGGAGCACCCGGGGGAAACCTATGCGGACCCAGGGAGAACTGCACACAGAGCACCCTGACCCAAGGCCAGAATTGAACCCGGGTCCCTGGAGCTGTGAGGCGGCAGTGCTAACCACTGCGCCATTGTGTCGCCCTGTGAAGAAGGCCCAACATAATTCAAATGTGATGGAGGGCAGGCTTATACTGGCTCCTGTTTCATTTGTTGCTCCTGCTATCTCCTGCCTACCCCAATATCACCAGGAACCCCACAGAGATTTTAGATTACAGCATTCAGAGATCAAGGTAGGGATTTTGAAAATCAAAAGTGGTACCACGAAGCACAATAACATTATTAACCTACTCAGCAGAAATTTAATTGCATCCAGAATAAATTGTTAATGTTGCCCTAGCACTTTCAAGGATTAAACAAACCTTTTACTCAAATGGGCTTCATTCTACTTCCAACATCTGAAACCTAATCTACACATTGCACTATTATTGATATTAATGGAATATGATAATCTTAAACGATTCTGAATAGGCTGTCGGGGATGTTTAGTGCCCTCCTTTAACTAAGTGTTGGCTTCAATATCCTGAAAGTTTTTGTATTTACAATGATCTCTATTATACTGTCAATGTCCTCATGAGATACAATGTTTGGTTTTCCTTGAATAAAATGTTGAAACTGCTTTTAACATATTCCATGAACGTCTCTGTGGTGAACCATCGTTGGTTCCCACTGGATAGTACTGAGCCAGGGTCTGGCCAGTACTACAAGGATGTACATATGTTACTGTTGGATTGTGCTATTGTTGCTGTTGGGGTTAGGGTGGGGTTGTTACACCTTTATACTGTAGTGTTGTGGTACAACCCAGTCGGGCTCCGCCTCCTGGGAGAGGTATAAAAGTCCCTGCTCTGGCCGGGACCCCTTCAGTCTGGGATAGTGTATATAATTATTGGCTGCTTCATTACAGTAAATAAAAGCCTTTTATTTACCAAGCATCTGGCCTCGTGTTTGAGAAGCGCATCAATTTTATTTACTGTTGTTAAACTCTCGTCGAAGAAAAAAAAAGAGAGTATGGAGCAGATTCTGAAGTCGGAACGCCTTACACTAGATCCACGTGCGGTGGGCGCTTCTAACACCTTCGACCACTGGCTGAAGTGCTTCGAAGACTACCTGGCAGCCTCCGCAGCGGTCACCACAGATGATGACAGACTCCGGGTCCTTCATGCGAGGGTAAGCGACACTGTCTACCTCGCGATCCGTGCGGCCACCGATTATACTAAGGCCCTCGAGCTTCTGAAGAAGCGTTATATCAAACCACCCAATGAAATACACGCTCGTTACCTCCTAGCCACTCGACGACGGCAGTCTGGCGAAACGATGGAGGAATATGCGAACGAGCTCCTACAGCTAGCCAGGGGCTGTAACTGCAAAGCTGTGTCGGCTGAGCAGAGCATGAACGACCTCGCCCGAAATGCATTTGAGGCGGGAGTCGGATCGTCGTACATTCGACTTAAACTGTTGGAGAAGGGTAACCTTAATCTTACCCAGGCAATCGAGCTAGCGGAGATGCTCGAGACGGCCTCCAAAAGCTTAGTATTATATCCGGAGGACCATGTGGAGACAACGTGGCAGGAGCAGTCGCCAATCCCTCCTCGTCCCTCAGGTTCGAAATGCTGCGTAATGGCGTGCTCACACTCGGGCCAGACGACGGCAGCCGCTCCGGGCGGCCCGCGGTGCTACTTCTGTGGGGGAGTGAAGCATACTCGGCAATGGTGTCCCGCTAAGGCTGTGTTGTGCACCGCATGCGGTAAGAAAGGGCACTATTCGAAAGTGTGCCGATCTAAACCTAGGAACGCCAGTGCGGCCTGCGATTCTTCAGAGCTCGGGTCTTCGTCGTCGAAGTCATCGAGGGGTTCGTCCACGTGCGAGGCCAGGACGACGCCATTACAGTCGATGGAGTCGGAGGTGTGTGACCACCAGGGGTCGCTGAGTTGGGCGCCATCACCTACGTGCGACTCATGGGAGCGGCCATGTTGGTCGACACTGACCGCGAACAACCAGCAGGGGTCCTCCTCATCGATTTCAGCTGCCTGCAGTGGCGCTCATGAACCAACGGTGGCGTCGATCATCCTGGACCAGGCCAAGCCTCATAGACTTGACAAATCTATGATGAATATCCAGGTAAATGACCACGTGATTTATTGTCTGTTTGACAGCGGGAGCACTGAGAGCTTTATTCACCCAGACACTGTGAAGCGGTGTGGACTCCAGATTCAACCTGCCAAACAGACAATCTCTATGGCATCGAGGTCCCAGTCTGTCACCGTGCTAGGGAGTTGCGTGGTAACTTTGAAGGTGCAAGGCACAGTTTACGAGCGTTTCAAGCTCCTAGTGTTGCCGTATCTTTGCGCGCCAATACTTCTCGGACTAAACTTCATGGTCCACTTGAGGAGTGTAATCCTACAGTACGGTGGGCCACTCCCTTCACTGGCAGTGGGAAAACAGCAGCAGCCTCCAAATTGCCCAACGCGCCCCGCCTGTAGCCTCTCGACGCTGAAGATCACCACACCCTCTTTGTTCCAGAATCTTGTGCCAGGCTGCAAGCCCATCGCGACTAAAAGTAGGCGTTACAGCGCTGAGGGTCGGATCTTCATTAGATCTGAGGTTCAGCGGCTCCTCAAAGAAAGGATCATACAACCCAGCGCTAGTCCGTGGAGGGCGCAGGTCGTAGTGGTCAAGAGCGGGAACAAACCCCAGATGGTCATTGACTACAGTCAGACCATTAATCGATATACGCAGCTGGATGCGTATCCTCTCCCGCGCATATCTGATATGGTCAATCAGATTGCGCAGTACCGGGTGTTCTCCACCATAGACCTCAAGTCTGCCTACCACCAACTCCCCATTCGCCCAGAGGACCGACAATACACGGCTTTTGAGGCGGATGGTCGTTTGTATCACTTTCTCAGGGTTCCCTTTGGTGTCACCAATGGGGTCTCGGTCTTCCAGCATGCTATGGACCGAATGGTGGACCAGAACGGGCTGCGGGCTACCTTCCCGTACCTGGATAATGTCACCATCTGCGGCCATAGAACATAGAACATAGAACATAGAAAGCCACAGCACAAACAGGCCCTTCGGCCCACAAGTTGCGCCGATCACATCCCCACCTCTAGGCCTATCTATAGCCCTCAATCCCATTAAATCCCATGTACTCATCCAGAAGTCTCTTAAAAGACCCCAACGAGTTTGCCTCCACCACCACCGACGTCAGCCGATTCCACTCACCCACCACCCTCTGAGTGAAAAACTTACCCCTGACATCTCCTCTGTACCTACACCCCAGCACCTTAAACCTGTGTCCTCTCGTAGCAACCATTTCAGCCCTTGGAAATAGCCTCTGAGAGTCTACCCTATCCAGACCTCTCAACATCTTGTAAACCTCTATCAGGTCACCTCTCATCCTTCGTCTCTCCAGGGAGAAGAGACCAAGCTCCCTCAACCTATCCTCATAAGGCATGCCCCCCAATCCAGGCAACATCCTTGTAAATCTCCTCTGCACCCTTTCAATGGCTTCAACATCTTTCCTGTAATGAGGTGACCAGAACTGCGCGCAGTACTCCAAGTGGGGTCTAACCAGGGTCCTATAAAGCTGCAGCATTATCTCCCGACTCCTAAACTCAATCCCTCGATTAATGAAGGCCAGTACGCCGTACGCCTTCTTGACCGCATCCTCCACTTGCGAGGCCGATTTAAGAGTCCTATGGACCCGGACCCCAAGGTCCTTCTGATCCTCTACACTGCTAAGAATGGTACCCTTCATATTATACTGCTGCTTCATCCCATTGGATCTGCCAAAATGGATCACCACACACTTATCCGGGTTGAAGTCCATCTGCCACTTCTCCGCCCAGTCTTGCATTCTATCTATGTCTCGCTGCAACTTCTGACATCCCTCCAAACTATCCACAACACCACCTACCTTGGTGTCGTCAGCAAACTTACCAACCCATCCCTCCACTTCCTCATCCAGGTCATTTATGAAAATGACAAACAGCAAGGGTCCCAGAACAGATCCCTGGGGCACTCCACTGGTCACTGACCTCCATGCAGAGAAAGACCCCTCCACAGCCACTCTCTGCCTTCTGCAGGCAAGCCAGTTCTGGATCCACAAGGCAACAGCCCCTTGGATCCCATGCCCTCTCACTTTCTCAAGAAGTCTTGCATGGGGGACCTTATCGAACGCCTTGCTGAAGTCCATATAGACCACATCCACCGCTCTTCCTTCGTCAATGTGTTTGGTCACATTTTCAAAGAACTCAACCAGGCTCGTAAGGCACGACCTGCCCTTGACAAAGCCGTGCTGACTACTTTTGATCATACTAAACTTCTCTAGATGATCATAAATCCTGTCTCTCAGGATCCTCTCCATCAACTTACCAACCACTGAGGTTAGACTCACCGGTCGGTAATTTCCCGGGCTGTCCCTGTTCCCTTTCTTGAATATAGGGACCACATCTGCAATCCTCCAATCCTCCGGAACCTCTCCCGTCTCCATCGACGATGCAAAGATCATCGCCAAAGACTCCGCAATCTCCTCCCATGACCAGCAGGACCATGACACGAATCTCCTGAACTTCCTACGCACTGCATCTCGCCTGAACTTGACCTACAACAGGGAGAAGTGTGTTTCGTACGCGCCATTTAGCCATCCTAGGATACGTGGTGGAAAACGGGGTCATTGGCCCTGATCCAGACCGTATGCGCCCCCTTTCTGAACTTCCCTTGCCTGCTAGTGCAAAAGCACTGAGAAGATGCTTAGGCTTCTTCTCTTATTATGCGCAGTGGGTTCCCAACTACGCGGACAAAGCCTGTCCGCTCATTAAGTCCACGACTTTTCCCCTAACGCCAGAGGCCCGATTGGCCTTCGATAAATTGAAAGCCGACATCGCGAAAGCTACGATGCACGCTGTTGACAAGTCCATCCCCTTTCAGGTGGAGAGCGATGCATCTGATTTCGCCCTGGCCGCCACACTTAACCAGGCGGGCAGGCCCGTCGCATTTTTTTCCCGCACCCTCCAAGGCCCCGAAATTCGGCATTCAGCGGTGGAAAAGGAGGCCCAGGCCATTGTGGAGGCCGTCAGGCACTGGCGCCATTAGTTGGCGGGAAAACGGTTCACCCTGATCACGGACCAGCGGTCCGTGGCGTTCATGTTTAACAACACGCAGAGGGGCAAGATCAAAAATGACAAGATCTTGTGGTGGAGAATTGAACTCTCCACCTGTAACTACGACATCATGTACCGTCCAGGGAAACTCAATGAGCCCTCAGATGCCCTCTCGCGTGGAACATGCGCCAGTATACAGGAGGACCGTTTGCAGGCCCTCCATAATGACCTATGCCATCCTGGGGTCACTCGGCTCTACCACTTTATAAAAGCCCGCAACCTGCCTTACTCGGTGGAGGATGTCATGTCAGTGACAAGAAGCTGTCGGGTTTGCGCGGAATGCAAACCGCACTTTTACCGACCTGACCGGGCACATTTAGTCAAGGCCACTCGTCCCTTCGAGAGACTGAGTGTCGATATTAAGGGCCCCCTTCCCTCAACAGATCGGAATGTGTACTTCCTCAATATCATTGACGAGTACTCTCGGTTCCCTTCTGTTGTTCCCTGCTCTGATACATCCGCTGCCACGGTTATCAAGGCATTCCGTGATCTCTTTACCCTGTTCGGGTACCCCGGCTACATCCATAGCGACAGGGGCTCGTCGTTCATGAGCGATGACTTGAGGCAATTCCTGCTCTCATACGGGATTGCCTCTAGTAGGACCACGAGCTACAACCCTAGGGGTAACGGACAGGTGGAACGTGAGAATGCTACAGTCTGGAAGGCTGTCTTACTGGCGTTGAAGTCAAAAGGTCTTCCAGTCTCCCGTTGGCAAGAGGTGCTCCCTGATGCGCTCCATTCTATTCGCTCCCTCCTGTGTACGGCAACCAATGCTACTCCCCACGAGAGGATGTTCTCATTCCCTCGGAAGTCTTCCTCGGGGACCTCATTACCGTCTTGGTTGACGTACTCAGGACTCGTCCTCCTGCGGCGACATGCAAGGGCCCGCAAGTCCGACCCGTTGGTCGAACAGGTCCATCTCCTCCACGCCAACCCTCAGTATGCCTATGTGGCATACCCTGACGGGCGAGAGGACACGGTCTCGATCCGAGACCTGGCGCCAGCAGGGGACGTAGTAACCCCTGTCACTCCCATAACCCCTGTTACAAACCCTTTAACTCTTGTTTCTTCCCCGGACACGGCGCGGGCAGCATCGGGACCATTGCTTAACCCTTTTACTCCTGTGTACAGCTTGCCTGAGCCCAGAAGATGGTTGCCACTGCAGGGCGTGTCAGGACCCCATGGACTACCGTCACCTCAGGGTCAACCGGCCTGTGAGTCCATGGAAGAACAGCTGGACGCCGCCTTGGGGAGAACGCCACCGCAAGTGCCTACTCCGGTGTCACCGCCGGTATTGAGGAGGTCACAACGACGGTGCGGTCCCCCTGACCGTCTGAACTTATAGACTGATGACACTTTATTCTGTTTTTGTACCCCGCCGGCCTTTGTTTTCAAAGGAGGGATGAATGTGGTGAACCATCGTTGGTTCCCACTGGATAGTACTGAGCCAGGGTCTGGCCAGTACTACAAGGATGTACATATGTTACTGTTGGGTTGTGCTACTTGTTGCTGTTGGGGTTAGGGTGGGGTTGTGTGGTGAACCATCGTTGGTTCCCACTGGATAGTACTGAGCCAGGGTCTGGCCAGTACTACAAGGATGTACATATGTTACTGTTGGGTTGTGCTACTTGTTGCTGTTGGGGTTAGGGTGGGGTTGTTACACCTTTGTACTGTAGTGTTGTGGTACATCCCAGTCGGGCTCCGCCTCCTGGGAGAGGTATAAAAGTCCCTGCTCTGGCCGGGACCCCTTCAGTCTGGGATAGTGTATATAATTACTAGCAGCTTCATTACAGTAAATAAAAGCCTTTTATTTACCGAGCATCAGGCCTCGTGTTTGAGTAGCGCATCAGGTTGTTACACCTTTGTACTGTCGTGTTGTGGTACATCCCAGTCGGGCTCCGCCTCCTGGGAGAGGTATAAAAGTCCCTGCTCTGGCCGGGACCCCTTCAGTCTGGAATAGTGTATATAATTATTGGCTGCTTCATTACAGTAAATAAAAGCCTTTTATTTACCGAGCATCTGGCCTCGTGTTTGAGAAGCGCATCAGTCTCAGAATATCAGCTACCTGTTGTTGCTGGGTGCTTGCAACTCTTTAACTTCTTTCATCACAGATCTCAAACATTAACTCTATTTCTCTCGCCACAGATCCTGCCAGATCTGCTAAGTATTTCCAACACTTCCTGGTTTAATTTCAGCCTTGCCTTTTCCGGATGTATCACAGCTTGGAATGGCTCCTGCTCCAACCAAGACCGCAAGAAACTACAAAGAGTTGCGAACGTAACACAGTCCATCACGCAAACCAGCCTCTCACCCATTGACTCCGTCTACACTTCACACTGCCTCGGAAAAGCAGCCAGCATAATCAAGGACCCCACGCACCCCGGACATACTCTCTTCCACCTTTTTCCGTCGGGAAAAAGATACAAAAGTTTGAGGACACGTACAACCAACTCAAGAACAGCTTCTTCCCTGCTGCCATCAGACTTTTTGAATAGACCTACCTTATATTAAGTTGATCTTTCTGTACGCCCTCGCTATGACTGTAACACTACATTCTGCACTCTCTCCTTTTCTCCTCCACTATGTAGTCTATGAATGGTATGTTTTGTCTGTATAGCGCACAAGAAACAAAACTTTTCACTGCATACCAATACATGTGAAAATAATAAATCAAATTGAATAAAAAAAACTTACCCAAAAGATAGCACCTCCAACTGTGCCGGCCTCACTCATTGAGTTATGAGTTTGATTGCACGCTAAAGTCACTGCAACGGGGTTTGAGTCCATGACTTCTAACTCAGAGGTAACAGTATAACCACTGAGCCAAGGCTGACATCTATATAATGTTAAACATACATAAACATATCTAACCTTCAGTAGAAATGAAAATAGCCATCATCCTGTAGCAAAGCTGCTGACGTGTGATTGATGTACCGTGTAACTTTAGGCGATTGTGAATTTAATGATTTAGGAAACATATTTTGTTTAAATGCAGGCGTGCACTGAATACTTGAACAGCAGAATAATGGCCTGAACTCTCAACATAATTACAAGATGGTAATATTTTATAGCTCGTTTATATTGATGCTAAATTTGTGGCTGACAGCCTAGCTCCAGTTTGAACTGACTTTAAAGATAATGCTGTTGGCTTCTACTTATTTTTCCACAGATGGCAGATTAACGAACCCTCAGTTTCCAATTCCTGGTACTATATGGGATGTTGGCATCATTGGGGCAACAGTAGGAGCTTTGAAATTGGATTCAGTGACCCTGGATGAATAGGGAGAAAAAAAATCAAAACAAACCCCACCCTTATCCATTCATTACTTCTGTAGGTGAGGGCTTACTTTGATTTATGAATATTCTGGTCACTTATTCCTGATATAATTTATTGTGGTACCCAGAAGATTGCAATAATAATACTTTTAGACATGATACTGGAGCTTTAATTGAATCTATTTTTCTAGATCTCACCAAATGGGCAGAACATTACCTTGTTGCTTTTGTAACTAGAAGCAGGGAAGTTGTTTCCATTGGCAGGTGAAACTAGAACTAGGGGGCATAGCCTCAAAATAAGGGGAAGCAGATTTAGGACTGAGTTGAGGACTGAATAACATACCAATAGAATATCCCCGTTCTTTAAAAAAAAGTAATGCTTCTTGATATTAAAATAACTTTTCCAATCATTATTTATATTTCTGAAACACTAAATCTAACTAAAAGAAATGTACAGTCATCTTTTATGATTAAACTTGCAAATGTCAACACCTTAAAATTCTTTTATAGACTTTTTTTCATCTCAAAAGCATTACTCAAGGCATCATTTAAGAGGTAAAATGCTGCGCCTTCACCTCATGGTAGTCGTGGCTCTCAGAGATGAGTTGATATATTTGGTCACAGCTGATGTTACACGTTTGGATGGGAATGAATGCGACTGTTCCTCTTGTACCTGGGCTGTTCCCAGTTCTGTTGTAGAAGCACCAACTTGCAGCGTGACTGGTTTCTCTCTGCTGTGATATGACATTACATTCTTTGGGCATGATGTTTCCACCCAGCTGTGCTGGTCGATTAGCGTAGCAAGGCAGGAAATTAGAGCAGGAGGTGAAAAATCGAATTTGCGCCCAGTTGTGGGCAGTTCAGCATCCTCCCAGGTCATTTGTTTTGCCGCAAACATCATCATGTCCATTGTCAAATTTGAGTTTGCTGAAACTCTTCTCAGGTGACTCTGACCACTGGCACTCAGAATCTTCTCCTATCAGCTCTCACAGATTTGCTGTCTGTACTGAGATGTGAGATCTAAAAGAATTCATGTACTGGATCAAGCCAGGTTAACACCGAGGGCCCAATTTTCCATTTTGATTCAAAGTGCTGGGCGGACTTGAAACTGGGAGTGTTTCAGTTCCGACTTTCAGACCCGTTCTCTGGCGCCCCCATATGCACTCTGCCTGAAAAAATATCAGCGATTCCGAATCGCGCTGCACAAGCCTGTGGACGGGGCTTAATGTGCCCAAAACCCTGCAGTTCCGATTGGAGCCTCCAACTGCGCATGCGCAGAGCCAAAATGATAGAATGCTGTTCCCCTGCCACATCCCTCCCAGGCCGAATAATGCCTCCCCCTGGCCCCCACAGACATTGCCCCATCCCCACAACATAACTGACCCCCTTATTCTCTCACCCCCCCCCCCCGCCACCCAGATCGATTGTGGGCCCCTCCCCCCTTCCCCCACTGATCTCAGGCAGAGTGGCAGCGGACCCCCCCCTTCCCCCTCACTGATCTCAGGCAGAGTGGCAGCGCACACCCCCGCCCCCCCTCACTGATCTCAGGCAAAGTGGCAGCAGACCCCCCTTCCCCTCCACTGATTTCAGGCAGAGAGATCCACCCTCCCCCTCCACCCTACAGATACGAGGCAGAGCGATTCCCCCCTCACCCCCACCCAGCACAAGGCCCCCATCTCCTCCGGACTCCGATGGCTGTGTGACACTTCCCCCACTCTCTCCTGTCCCTAATCATTGAGGCACTGATCCACTCACCACCCCCCAACCTCCCTCCCTCCCCATCAGCACACCTGCAAAGTGCTCACTTGTCTTCCCCTCAATGCTAACAAGCAAACTGTATGGAACTTGCTGGAATGCTCTGCCAAACTGCCTGCAGCTGATCTGCCCTAACGAGGGCAGTAGAGGACAATGTGCGCATGACCAGCCTCCCGTTTTTCTGAGGGCGACCTGGGGAGGCTGCTGGATGCAGTAGAGGCGCGGCGGGACACCCTCTTCACCCCAGGAGGACGCAGACCAAGGGGCTTTGATGGAACTGTGACCTGGGAGGCATTCACTGCCTCGGTCAGTGCCAGGGTACTGGCCCCCCCGAACCGGGAAGCCAGAAAAAGGTCAATGACCTCATCCAGGCAGCAAGGGTGAGTGCTGAAACCCATCTAGCACCTTCCCCCAAATCTCCCCCAGATCCTCCCATCCCCAGCACCCTGCATGCTTCCAGCTCCTGGCCCCCAAAGCACCTCCTTCCTATCCCCCCAAGAGCCCCACTGCGCTTCCCTCTAAGGGCCACCACCTGATACTCTGCAGGAGTCACGCCATCATTTCTTTCATGGCTCCTTCTGCCTCTACAGAAGGAGACTGACCATAACACCCGTGAGAGGGCGAAGACAGGGGGTGGTGAGCCAGACCTCCGGGTCCTCACCCCCTTTGAGGAATGGGTGCTGGAGCTCTCCAGAGAAAGGGCGATGCGGGTTGTCAGTGACAGCATGGTCGGGCTGCCGTCAAGACGTGAGCACCTGTCATTCCTCCACTCACTTTGAGGCAACTTCTCAGGGGCATGAGGTTTGGGTGCGAGGGGCAAGGTTTAAAAACGTATGAGGCATGTTTATTTGCACGGAAAGAGTAGTGGATGCCTGGAACTCGCTGCCGGGGGAGGTCGCAGAGGCAGATACGACAGTGACCTTTAAGGGGCGTCTTTACAGCTAGGTGAATGGGATGGGAATAGAGGCATATGGTCCCCGGAAGGGTAGGGGGTTACACATCAGATGGGCAGCCTGGTCGCTGCAGGCTTCGGGGGGCCGAGACACCTGTTCCTGTGATGTTAATTTCTTGGTGCTTTGTTCTATGTTCAATGGAGAAATGTAAATCGCGTGTTTGGCATCCCGGATTCCTCTCCCTTCCTTGCACTTAACCTTGTGCCTGTGTTGCAGGGACAAAACTGGACGCCAGGGATACACCGGGACTACAGGCCTGGGCTACAGCTCCCGCCCGGCCTGTTCAGGACATCTCAGATGAGTCCTCGGAGGATATGGGTGAAGAGACCTCCGAGGGTGGCATCGTTTTGGCGTCAGCTGCCGCCTCACAACTCACCATCACAGATACTGACACGTCGGTGGGTCCAGTTAGTGTTAAGGATTCTGGGTCACTCTCTGGTGAGCACGACACATCTGATAATGTACATTGGGTGGAGGAGGGAACGTCTGAGGCCTCTGGCACGCGGGGGCCTGCCGGAGGCGAGGACTCAGCTGGCCCCAGGCTACATGCTGGTCCTCTGAGATCACTTCTCCCTCAGCTGCTGGAGATGCAGCAACAGAGCCAGGGAATGCAGGAGGGACTGACGGCCGCACTGGACCAACTGCAATGCTGTTGGGAGGAGTCTCAAAGCTTTCAGGTGGACCAAGCCTGTCTTGCATGCTTCCCGGGCCAACACTGCAAGGCTGGTGTCTGCAGTGGAAAGCTTGGGGCAGGGGATCCTTACCATGAGTGGCAGGCTCCAAGTGATGGCTGAGTCACAGTGGGCCATAGCTGAGGGACTGAACAGGCTTCTCGAGATTCTGAGGCCCATGACTGAGAAGCTCGAGAGTTTGCAGGAGACCCAGTGGGGCAGCACTGAGACACAGCGGGCTATGGCTGCAGCCTATGAGAATGTGGCCCAGTCACAGAGGGTCATGGCTGAGGGGCTGCAGAGCGTGGCCCAGTCTCAGAGGGCACTTGCTGCGGCCATTGACAGGTGGCTTGACCACCATGGGTAGCTGATCCTACAGGACTGGCAGGGCCAGGTGATGCCGGAGCTTCTTGAGCTCACTGCAGAAGTACCACCATCCCATGAAGTGACCCATGCAAGGGTTTTGTGCACATCCTTTAGCTGGAAGAGTGCTGAGTGCTCTAGGACACCATAAGACCTGAGGTCAGTGCTGAGAGACGGGTCCGTGCTGCAAATCAGACATCGGAGCTCCTGCTGGGCAACAGCCCTCCCACCCCCCCACACACTCGTAGAGCCGCCAGCGACCTGAGAAAGAAGGTGACCACAACGAAAGGACACCCGTGAGCAGCAGAGAGCTATGCACTTACCTCCTCACTAACCCTCACTGATGGAGCGCCCAAATCGGACTTTTATGGAGTATGTCTGTTTTGCGCTGATTCCGGATTGGCGAACACGGTGATAAAGGGGGAGTGTTGGTAAGGTTGGGCGTGCAGCCCATTAAGGCAATTTAAATGCATGCAAATGCATTTAAATGGCCGTCGCACCCGTTTCGGGCACGGTCCCGATCGCGTCAATTTTCGGGCCTTGGTAAAGGGGGAACCATAAGACCATAAGACCATAAGACATAGGAGCGGAAGTAAGGCCATTCGGCCCATCGAGTCCACTCCACCATTCAATCATGGTTGATTTCAACTCCATTTACCCGCTCTCTCCCCATAGCCCCATAGCCCCATAACCGGCGCAGAGGCAGGCGCGGATCGCGCTACTCACCTCACACCCTACTTTACCAAGTTTTCGTGCCTGTAAATCCGGCCCATTAGAGTCATAGAGTCAAAGAGCAATACAGCACGGAGACAGGCCCTTTGGCTCAACCAGCCCATGGTACCCTCCCAGCTAATCCTACTTGCCTGTGTTTGGCCATGTCCCTCTAATCCTTTCCCATCCATGTACTTATTCAAATGTTTTTTAAATATTGCTATTGTACCTGCCCCAACCACTTTTTCTGCAGCGCATTCCATTTGCACCACCCTCTGCGTGAAGAAGTTGCCCCTCAGGTCCCTTTTAAATCTTTCCCCTCTCAACTTAAACCTATGCTCTCTAATTTTCAAATCCTCTTCCCTGGGAAAAAGACTTATATGCGTCCATCCTATCTATACCCCTCATGATTTCATACACCTCAATAAGGTCACCCCTCATTCTTTTATGTTCCAAGGAATAAAGCCTTAGCCTGGCCAACCTCCCCCTATAACTCAGACCCACTAGTCCTGGCAACATCCTCGTAAATCTTCTTTGCAGTCTTTCCCATTTATCAATGTCTTTCCCTATAACAGGGTGACCAAAACTGTACACAATACTCCAAGTGCGGCCTCATTAATGACTTATACAGCTGAACAAAATGTCCCAACTCCTATACTCAATGCCCTAACTGATGAAGGCCAGTGTGCTAAATGCTTTCTTCACCACCCTGTCTGCCTTCTCAACTCTTTCTTGTCGCCTGGAGCTTCCACCTCAGGGATAGCTGTGACTTTTCAGGACTTGACTCCACTCTGTCAGGTATGCATACAATTCTGACACCTTCATAATTAGCGTGCATTTGATTTTAGCTCTTCTGGTTTTCTTCATGGCTTCATGGAGATGGTTGTCAGAGTCTTTTCCATCTACTGCATACATCTGTAAGTCATCAACCTGCTCCACTACAGTCCTTGTATTGCTCAACAACTTTCTAATGGAACAAATGTCAGCTCTAAGGTTTGTGTAGGAATTTGTTCCACCCAGAGGGTATGTTGAATATTGTCAACAGCAAAGATTCCTCTCATTCATTTTCACATTCCAGTAACCATTTTTGGCATCAAGCTTACTGAAAGGTTTTTCCCCTGCCAGTGCTGATATGATCTTTTCCAGTGTTAGAATGGGGTAGTGATTACTCTTTAGTGTTTGATTAAGATTTCGGGGATCAAGGATAATTCATAACCATCTATTTGGCTTCTCTTTCATGATGATGGAATTTACCCAATTTGTGGGCTCTGTGACCCTGGCAATCACACTATTTTCTTCCAAATTTCTTGGAGCTCTCTTTCAAGCTATCCTTTTAGTTCTACTCGTACTTAATGTGGGGGATGGATCATTGGTTTCTTCCTTGGATCAATAGTGATGTGACACTCAGGGTGGAAGTTTCTCGTTCCGCCAGCCACGAGAATCGTAGCAGGCAGGACTTTGGGTGGGATTTTCCGGTCTTGGGGCGACGCAGCTGGAAAATCCCACCCAAGGTCAATGGACCTTTGCCGAGGCAGGCAGGATGGGAAAATGCCACTCAAAATCTTCAACGCCTCCAACCATCCCATTAAAACACTCTGGATGCAACTTGACCAGATCTTTCTTGCTTCTGATTGTGGGGCATTTTTCAGTGGCTCTATTACTTTCAACCATCAGTGAAACCTCCACCTCATGACTTACTGAGATAAACCGCAGATCTTCACAACTACTCAATCCCAGCAAAGCAGGACCATTCTGTTTCAGCGATGTCGAACATGCAGTTAACGTCTTTTGATTTGTGTCCCTCTGATGTGGCTCTCACCGAGCTATCAAATTCCAGTTCCTCCACATGATGCATGCCCTTCCTTAAGCCAAAATAAAACATGTAAAATCAGGTAGTCTCCTGAACAGCTTAGTGAGTAAAGACACTTCCTGCTGTAGTACAGAGACTTAGAGACAAGGATTATCCCACACATGACCTCACTTCTGTGAATGATTTCAGCCAAGATGCAAGAAGGTGTTCTCTACTTGGTCCGAGTTCTTGGAGCTGGAGAAGGAAACAAAATCACCCAGGATTCCTGTTCCTCACATTACCAGTGATCTCTGCTGGAAAGTACCTGTAAGTGGATATTGAATGAAGAACAGATCAGATGTAGCTGTGATGCCCTTGATGTTGAACTTCAACTTTATAATTCATTGCCAAGGCTTAGGCATAAGGAAGAAGTGATTTGCAATTTGGATTTATAAAGCATCTTTCATAATCTCTGGGTTCCCTAAAGGGATTCACAGCCTCTGAAGAAGCGTATAATGTGGGAAAGTACAGGTTGTTCCTCCAAGCTACGTGACAATGATCTGATAATCTGTTTTGGTGATGTTGGTTGAGATATAAATATTGGCAAGAACCCTGAACTCATTTGCTCCTTTTATTAATGTTGCCATGAGATCTTTTATATCCACCTGAGAGGACCTAAGTTTCACCCAAATGACGGTGCCTACTAACAGTATAGCATTCTCTCAGCACTAAAACGGAGAGGCAGCCTAGATTTTGTGCTTAACTTTCTGGAGTGGATCAAAAGCTGACAACATTTGAATTCGGAGATAAGTGTGCTGCCAACTGAACCAAGATTAGCCCCGACTACCTGAAGGATTGTGGCTCAGATGGGTTGCAAGAGCATAGCTACTAACTGTGGAACTCCCTTCAGCTCCAGATCTGTGGTGCAGGACACTGGAAACAAAACTGCAAGATCAGTTACAGCTTTAAGAGAAGGAGCTATTTACAGTGCCTGTGTAGTACCCGGAGCAGCAGCTTCCACTGTATTAAGGGAACAACATTAATCATCTCGGTGTCACATCATAGCAACCACTTGATTAGCCGGGAAAAAGTCAGCCATGTTCCATTTATTGATGGAATCCCATTTACCTTCTGAATATTTGAAGGTGGGCATTTTCGTTCCCTGCAGCCAAATATAACAAGGTTAATGCTCCCTATTTATTCTCAGAGCTGCATTAGCCTCTGAGCGCAGCATTTCTTCACTTCTTTTATGATTTAAGCTTTTTTTATTGCTCATTCTCCATTTACAAATCCCAGATAGCATTGTTTTACAAAAAAATCCATATCGCAGAGGGATCCTAATACCAGAACAGGAACAAATCATCATGTAAAAAGGTTACAGGCTGTCATCAATATGGAATAATAGACATCTGGGAGTAGGCTATGAGTTTGTAATTCCAACAAGGGGTTCAAGTGACATCATGAATGCCAAAAATGGTTTGCAAATAGCTATTTGAATCTCTGAGGTCGGATTATTGTAATTACCTTTAACCTGGTCGCTATTACATAGAAGCTACAACAGGGAAAGAGACCATTCAACACGAACAGTCCATGTCAATGCTTATTCTCCTTACAAACAAATAGTCTTAATCAGATTTACCCACCTTAATCGCAAATCCCTTCACTTTTTCCCCCATATCCTCATATCTCTCTTTGGGCAGGATTTTTAGGCTGGAAATGCCACCAGCATTGTCTACTCCCGACCAAAAGTCAATGGACGTTTAGAATGGCTTCCAAATCTCTCTCAGTGGGTCACGTCATGATGGGGCCAGAAAATTCTTGTTCTCTGTTCTAAATATCTTTTATCTAGTCTTGTATCCACAGTTTCCTATTTCAGGCCCCTCAAATTTTGGACACAATTTATTTTGCGGTCTAAGCTAGATTGTACTTAATAATTAAAATGGGTAATTTCTCTATCCTTTCAAGTCAGTCGTACCAAATGTGCTGAAATGAAAGGAACGACTTAGCAGAAAGGAAAATAAAGTTGACTTGCTCTTTTCTATTCATGGTTCTATATATAAAATAATCTGTATGCAGAGTTAGATTCTAACCTGTAATTCACTTCCAGGCATCTGATACTGTTTACTTAAAACATCTGAACATTACAATTAGATCCCAGTCATAATTGACATCCGGATATTCATTATTCTATATTTAAACCATCTAAACCCATCACAGCTACATCTGATCTGAAATGTTAACTCTGTTTATCTACAGATGCAGCCTGACCTAGAATCCTATAAGCATACAATAGTTACAGTACAGAAAGAGGCCATGTAGCGAATCATGTCCATGCCAGCACTCTGTAACAGCAACTCACCTAGTCCCACTACCCCTGCCGTTTCTCCATAGCCCTGCAAATATTTTCTCATATCCAACCCTAACCACCACGTAAAAAAACTTTTCTTCACATTGCCATTGCAACTTTCGACAGTCACCTTTAATTAGTGCTCTCTGATTCTCAATCCTTCTACCATTGGGGACAGTTGCTTCCTATCTATTCTGTCCAGACTCCTTATGAGTTTGAGCACTTCTGTCAAATCTCCTCTCGACCTTCTCTTTGCCAAAGAGAACAGTCCCAGCTTCTTCCATCTATTCTCCTAACTGAAGTTCCTCATCCCTGGCAATCATTGAATCTTTTCTGCACCCTCTCTAACACCTTCACATCTTTCTTAAAGTGTGGTGCCCAGAACTGGACGCTTTGCTCCAGTTGAGGCTGAATCAGTGTCTTATACAGGTTTAACATAACCTCCTTGCTTTTGTACCCTATATCCCTATTGATAAATGCCAGGATCTTATATTCTTTATGAATCGCTTTCTCAACCCCCTCTGGCAACTTCAATGTTTAATGCAAAGCTACGTCCATGTCCCACTGCTCCTGCACCCACTTTAGAATTGTACCCTTAATTTTAAATTGCCTCTCCTTGTTCTTCATTTATTCAGGGGATGTGGGCATCGCTGGCTGGGCCAGCATTTAGTGTCCATTCCTAATTGTTCTTGAATTGAGTGCTAGGCCATTTCAGAAGGCATTGTCATAGAATCATAGAATCCTACAGTGCAGAAGGAGGCCATTCGGCCCATCGAGTCTGCACCGACCACAATCCCACCCAGGCCCTATCCCCATAACCCCATGCATTTACCCTAGCTAGTCCCCCTGACATTAAGGGGCAATTTAGCATGGCCAATCCATCTAACCCGCACATCTTTGGACTGTGGGAGGAAACTGGAGCACCCAGAGGAAATCCACGCAGATGCGGGGAGAATGTGCAAACTCCACACAGACAGTGACCCGAGCTGGGAATCGAACTCAGGTCCCTGGCGCTGTGAGGCAGCCGTGCTAACCACTGTGCCACCGTGCTGCCCCTGTGTTTGGTATGGACGTGTATCTTTCATGTCATGCAAAATTCTTGTCAGCTGGAGATTTCAAGCACTCTGCCAATAAAAGCTGCCTGCACTCTGCATGTT
This sequence comes from Mustelus asterias, assembly GCF_964213995.1. Classification (NCBI taxonomy): domain Eukaryota; kingdom Metazoa; phylum Chordata; class Chondrichthyes; order Carcharhiniformes; family Triakidae; genus Mustelus; species Mustelus asterias. The sequence continues at coordinate 30,400,872 of NC_135807.1, read as the reverse complement.
CACAGACTCATTTAAAATGGACGATGCTGATCTGAAAGTTTGGACTACAATGCCTCAATTCTTCATTCTGCATTTGTACCTTTTAGGAACATTGAAATATAGAAACAATTTAAAGTTTATTTATTAGTCACAAGCAAGGCTTACATTAACACTGCAATGAAATTACTGTGAAATTCCCCTGGTTGCCACACTCTGGTGCCTGTTCGGGTCAATGCACCTAACCAGCACGTCTTTCAGACTGTGGGAGGAAACTGGAGAACCCGGAGGGGAGAACATGCAAACTCCACACAAACAGTGACCAAAGCTGGGAATCGAACTCAGGCCCCTGGCACTGTGAGGCAGCAGTGCTAATTACTGTGCCACCGTGTCGCCCCATGGAAACAGGAGTGGACCATTCAGCCTGCCGAGCCTTCTCCGCCACTCCCCGTAACCCTTTACATTATTGTTCACCAGAAATCTATCAATCTCTGCATTAAACTAAAACAACGGAGCTTCCATGTTCTCCCCATGTCCGCGTGGGTTTCCTCTGGGTGCTCTGGTTCCCTCCCACAGTCTGAAAGATGTGCCGGTTTGGTGCATTGGCCATGCTAAATTCTCCCTCGCCGGAGTGTGGCAACTAGGGGATTTTCAAAGTAACTTCATTGCAGTGTTAATGTAAGCCTACATTTGGCATTAATAAATAAACTTTAAAAAAAACTCAAAGAGAACTTAAGAAGGTTCTCTTTCAGTTCAATGTTTCTTTCTCCTCTTAGATGTAGCCACCTCTTACAGGAAGCTACAAAATACTTAAAAGGAATAGACGGGGTAGATGCAGGCAAGATGTTACCCTTGGATGGGGAGTCTAGATCCAGCAGGGATGCCACTTAGGACTGAGAGTTCATTACACAGAGGATTGCGAATCTTGAGAATTTTGAGAATTCTCTACTCCAGAGAACGTGCGAACTCCACACTGTCAGTGACCCAAGCCGGACATCAAATCCAGGTCCCTAGTGTTGTGAGGCAGCAGTGCTAACCACTGTGCCACCATGCTGCCCACCAGTGCTTAGGACCCATTCAAATTCTGTGCTCAGAGGCAATGGAGAGGAGGCTTTCCCTAAAGTCTCATTATCTCCTACATTTGGAGTGAAAGCAATGATAACTCTGCAGCTTCATGCCTCTGGAACATCACATAAGCTTAGTCCATCTAAGGACGACATGGTGGCAGAGTGGTTCGCACTACCGCCTCACAGTGCCATGGACTGGGGTTCAATTCCAGCCCTGGGTCACTGTCTGTGTGGGTTTTCTCCGGATGCTCCGGTTTCCTCCCACACTCCAAAGATGTGTGAGTCAGGTGGATTAGCTGTGCTAAATTGCCCCTTAGTGTCAGGGGGATGAGCGGACTAAATACGAGGGGTTACGGTAAAAGGGCCTGAGTGGGATTGTTGTCAGTGTAGGCTTAATGGGCTGAATGGCCTCCTCTTGCACTGTAGGGATTCTATAATTCTATGATCTTTGCTCAGTTTGTATTGTATCCACTTAGGCATCATGCACAAAACCCAAATTATCAGATGTAAACAAAAGAGTACTTTTTATGTTGTGTCTATATGAAACCAAGCACTGCCTGTTTTCAGGTGAATTGTTAATTTTGCATGTATAGTAACATTGCAGGAGTTGATGCTAATGGGTTGAAGTCACACTGTGTGATAAGAGTAACAAATGTTCAGTATTGCATACCACTGCTTCAAGTGGTATAGTCTTACATGGGATTGATTGTTAGCTTTAATCAGTGTGTACTGTTCCCTTGTTCCAAGGTGAAACAGTGTGAAGGAGATATTCCACCTAACAGCCAAGAACAGACCCGACAAAACCCATTTTAATTGAGTTTGACAGGTACAAATGTTGCTCAACCCTGGCTGTTTAACTCTAGATAGAGAAACAAGCATCTTATTTACTATCTAATCAGCTCACCCTACCCAGTCAGTATGCTTACAGCATCATTGTAAAGCAACACCATTTTTGGAAAGCAGCGCCTCAGAAACGGCTCCTTTCATATTTCTGCAGCTTCAGAAGGTATTAACTCATACTGTGATATGAATCCACGAAGAATCAGTCACCTTTTGGTACTCGGCCATATGACTATCCTTAGGGAAATGCTTTCCCAATGCAAGTAGGGCATTAAGTCAAACGGAACAAAAGAACAGCAACAGCTGAAAGCAAGTCAGTCAGCATCCGTGAAGAGAATGGATGAGACAGCATTTCGAGTATTTTCTGTTTCAGATTTCGACAGTGCTTTACTTTTTATTAATTCCATGCAAAGAACTTTCTAACTAATATACAGACATGAATCAGCACATTGTGCAGCTTGCTGGATTGTGATTTTTTAATGCTACAATGCGATGCAACAACGTTGGACAGTATTGGTGGCACAGTGGTTAGCACTGTTGCCTCACAGCGCCAGGGACACGGGTTCAATACCAGCCTTGGGCCACTGTCTGTGTGGAGTTTGCATGTTCTCCCCGTGTCAGCGTGGGTTTCCTCCCACATTCCAAAGATGTGCGGGTTAGGTTGATTGGCCATGCTAAATTGCTCCTTAGTGTCATGGGGGGATCAACAGGATAAATATGCGGGGTTACGGGGATTGTTGTTGGTGCTGGCTCGATGGGCCGAATGGCCTTCTTCTGCACTGTAGGGATTCTATGAATAATCTTGTTCAGATGCAACAACATTTACTAGAGGATGTTTAAGGCAGTGGTTCAACCAAAGGAAAAAATGGATTGTTTATTTCATTAACAAAGTATAATCTAGGGATATATTTTCATAATATTTCACACCTTTTCCTAAAAGAGTTTACATCTTATTGAATTTTCAGAGATATTGCTGGTGCACCTTATCTGAATCTGCTACATCCTGGGAAAGGGTATGATTGGATAAGATATAAACAATAAGAAAGAACCATCCCAAATCATAGAATGTTTACAGCAAAAAAGGAGGGCGTTCAGCCCATCATATCTGTGCTGGTCTCCTGAAGGAGCATTCACTTAGCACAACTCCCCTAGCCTTTTCTCTGCATCTTTACAAATCTTTACATTATCTTTTTCAGATAATGATCCAATTCACTTTTGAAAGTCACAATTGATCTTGCCTCCAACACACAGTGCATTTCCAGATCCTAACCATTTGTTGCATTAAAAATAATTTCCTCGTGTCACCATTGTTTCCTTTCCAAAATATCTTAAATCTGTGCCCTACCTCCTCTGCCCAAACCCTTCATGATTTTGAATACCTCGATCAAATTTCCCCTTAACCTTTCCTTCTCAAAAAACAGTCCTGACTTTTCCATTTTCCGACATAATTAAAGTTCGTCATCCCTGAAACCATTCTTGTGAATCTTTTCTGCATCCTCTCTAATATCTTCACATTCATCCTAAAGTGTGGTGCCCAGAGCTGGACACCATACTCCAGATGAGCTAAAACTGTGTTTTATACAGGATTTACATAACTAGCTTGCTTTGTTATTCTATGCCTCTATTGATAAAGCCCAGGGTATAGTATGCTTCCTTAACTGCTGTCCCAATTTGCCTTACTACCTTCAATGATTTATGCATGTATACACCTGGGTTGCCCTGCTCCTGCAAGCTCTTTAGAATTGTACCCTTTATTTAATATTGTCTCTTTGCATTCTTTCTGTGAAGAAGTGAATTACTTCACACCTCTCTGTATTAAATGTCATATGCCACTTGATTTTCATCTTTCCACCATCCAATGTCCTTTGGCAGTTCTATAATATCCCCCTCCAAGATTCACAATACTCACAAGTTTCGTATCATCCATAAGTTTTGAAATTGTGTCCTCTACGCAAAGGCCTAGGTCAGTGGTGTATGTCAGGAAGTGCAGGGATCTGAACACCAGCCTCTGGGAACTCCATTATAAAACTTCTTCCAGTCTGAAAACCAACTGTTCTTCCTCCAGCCTGTAAACCAACTGTTCATCACTACCCTTTGTTTTCTATCACTCAGTCAATTTTGTATCCATGTTGCTATTGTCACCTTTATTCCATGAGCTCTATCTTTGCTCACAATTCTGTTGTGTGGCACTTTATCAAATGCCTTTCATAAGTCCATACACATCACATCAACAGCATTGCCCTCATCAACCCCTCTACTATCTCCTCAAAAAGCTCAAGCAAGTTAGTTAGACACAACTTGCCCTTAAAAATACCATTTTGACTTTCCTTTATTGATTTCACATTTGCCCAAGTGACAATTAATTTTGTCCCAAATTATCATTTTCAGAAGTTTCCCCACCATGGAGGTTAAACTGACTGGTCTGTACTTGCTGGGCATATCTTAACTTAGCTTTTCAAACAAGAGTGTAACATTGTTCCATCCCTCTAACTACGCATCTCAGGGACAATTTGTAACCTGGCCAATCAACCTAACCCGCACATCTTTGGACTGTGGGAGGAAACCGGAGCACCCGGAGGAAACCCACGCAGACACGAGGAGAATGTGCAAACTCCACACAGACAGTGACCCGAGCCGGGAATCGAACCCAGGACCCTGGAGCTGTGAAGCAGCAGTGCTAACCACTGTGCTACCATGCCGCCCTGATGTCCTTTGACATCAATCCTGATTCTAAGGAAGATTAGAAAGTTATGACCAGATCCTTCGCAATTTCCACTCTCACTTCCTGCAGTATCCTTGGATGCATCTCATCTGAACCTAGTACCTTATCAGCCTTATAGAGAGCCTTTCCGATACCTCCCTCCTCCTTATCAATTTTAAAACTTTCAAATGGATGGACTACCTCCTCCTTCACCATGAACATAGCAGCATCTTCTTCCTTGGTAAAGACAGATGTGAAACATTAATTTCATACCCCAGCCTTGTCCTCTTTCTTCAATGATTAAATCTCCTTCTTGGCCACCAAATGGCCCCACTCCTCCTCCTTCTACTATCCTTTTACTCTGTGTATGCCTGTAGAAGACTTTTGGATTCCCTGTTATATTAGCTGCCAGTCTCTTCTCATACTTTCTGCTTCTCTTATTTGCTTTTTCAATTCCCCACCGAAGCATCTGGCCTGGTTCTCAATTGTGCTATATACTTGACATCTATCATAAGCACACTTTCTCTGCTTCATCTTAATCTCCTTCTCTTCCATCATCCGGGAAGCTCTAGATTTGTTTGTCCTATCTTTTCCTCCACAGGAATCTACTTTGCCGCGGGGCAGTTGGCTTTTTGCGAGAAGGAATCCCTACTGACTGGTTAGTTTGGCGGTGGTGACTATAGCACCCCACAGCACATCACTGCCAAGGGGTGCAAAGCTTCAAACATAATCTTAGCGGAAAATTAAATAATTAAGAATTTATTTATATAATGAAAGTGTTCTTCATTTATCACAGGAAATGTCTGTCTGTTAAAATTGCTAACTACAGTTCATTTTTTGTTCCAATTTTTTCAGGCTAAAAGTCTGGTGTCTCCACTCTGTCTACCAATGACTCTCTGACAGTCCCAGGATGATACCAGTCCTGGATCAGTCCAGTAGTTGTGTGTTCTCTGCTTTCCATTCAGTACATTAACATTGATTATTTGGAAATGCCGCAGTGTCCCAGTGAGTTGCAGAGGATCTACTCAATTGCGTTCAGCATTAACACTGGGCATGTTAAGACAGGAGGAGGTAAATTAATAGCATACTTGCAGTGACAAAAAGCGCCACTTTCTATTGTTAATGTATTTACTATTAATGTGATGAGATAACACAATTTTACTTCACACAAAACATTAATTCTCACAGGACGCATAGATTTATGAGCTCTCTTGAAACCAGAGGGGAAAAGATCTGGGTTAAACAAAAATAAAGTTGGGTCATTTGTTATCGTGTTGTCTGAGTACTGAGAGACATTCCCTAACTGCAGCAAATGTCAATGTTTCACACTGGTTTGAGTATGTAATTTACAGATATTTCATTAATAATCAGAACTGACAAAGTTACAATCAGTTAAGAAAAGCTGCCAGAGCACGAAGATGCAGTTCTGTTAGCATAGGCTAAGCTGGTGCATGTATCAACATCCTCGGGGCTACTATTGACAGAAACAGAATTAGTCCAGCTATATAAATACTGTGGCTACAGGAGCAGGTCAGAGTCTGGGAATTCTGCAGCAAGTAACTCACCTCCTAATTCCCCAAAGCCTGGCCACCATTTACAAGGCGCAAGCCAGGAGTGCAATGAAATACTCTCCACTTGAATGAACGCAGCTCCAACAACACTTCCCCCAACCAGGAATCCCAATGGCCCATCGAATCGGGCAAGAGGACCAAATCAGGGTTCCCGTTGGGCATTAATGCTGTCCTGATTCTCCCCCCCATCCCCACTGCTGCCGTGGAAATCAGGCTCTTGTCCATAGGTACCCGATCGCAGCTCATTTAAATTAATTTTACTGTCTTTGGCGGGCTTGAAGGGTGATTCAATGGGCTCACATTTCCAGCCACCCCCCACTCTCCCAACCCCCCAGGCAGAAGTCCTGTGGGTGCCGATTCTACCTGGTCCACACAAGCGTGAAGCTGACTCCAACAAAGGGCAAGGAGGGAACTGCAGCCTCCAACTGCGCCCCGTGTCCCTCTGCCACTGCCAGGCTGCAGGGAGCTTCGTCAAGAGACATTGGAGTCGGGAGACCGGGCTGGGGAGAAGGGCTTGACCTCAGGGGTCTCCTCCCGGATGGTGGTCTGGTGGCTGCATTCGTCCTTGTTGCCCAGAAATAAGTGGTTTCACTCTCAGGATGTTGATTTCAGACACCATTCTGGTAAAGATATTTATTATTTTCTCTGTCCTCTAAAACCTTTGAAGTGGCCTGGCCACATTAAAAACCATGCCCCCTGAACACCTGGAATCCTTCGACTTTACTGCACCCCATTCCACAGCAAGGATTTGCCCTGTCATAAGCTCCAAGTGTTAAATAACCTCTTTAAAGTTCTCTGATAGAAAGGACCCGTCAGTTTTAACAGGGACATTCTTTTGCTTTCTATGACAAGGACCAGCTGCTCTCAAACCTCTTTGAGGGTGGCACAGTGCCAGGGACAAGGGTTCGATTCCCAGCTTGGGTCACTAACTGTCTGTGTGGAGTCTGTACATTCTGCCCATGTCTGCATGGGTTTCCTCCGGGACTCCAGTTTCCTCCCACAGTCCGAAAGACGTGCTGGTTAGGTGCGTTGGTCATGTTAAATTCTCCCTCAGTGTACTGGATGTGGCGACTAGGGGATTTTCACAGTAACTTCATTGCAGTATTAATGTAAGCCTACTTGTGACACTAACAAATAAACTTTAAACTGTAAATGCTTCAATTGACAGCAGGCTGTCAAATTCATTGGGGAGGTCCCCTTTTTAACATTGAAAGAGCTGCAGCTGCTGCCTGCCCCCTTTGAAGTGCTTTGGTTGACAGCAGGGATTGAGGCCTACCAGGGAGTTCACTTTTTCATTTGCAAAGAGTAGCCTCTAGTGTCTGACCCCTTTGAAGTGTTTTGATTGACAGGAGGCTGTCAGTTTCATTTGCTCCATTAGAGTTTGTTTGCAACATCGCCTTCTGCTCCATTGAGTTTACCAGATTGATGGTTAACAGTTCCACAGCAGATCAATCAAAGGATTGGCCTTTGCTTGTTTTCAGAAGCAGCAGGGGGTTCACTGCTTTTTGACTGATAGCTCAAACCACATCAAAGGAAGGATTAGCCTTTGTTTGTTGACACAAGATGCAGCTAGTCCATTAGTAGCTGAAAGCTTTTTTTGGCTGAGAGCCTCAGGGGAGATCAAAGGTTGCATTTTTGATACAATAATTTCAGACCTCAATGACCTTGAACTACTTACTCTTGTCTCCACAGCTGGCCTTTTTTTCACACTGCATCTTTTTCAGGTATCTGAGCCTTCCTAGAAAGCAGAAAAGCTTTTGTGTACTTTTTAAAAACTACTGTCTTTAACCATTCTCTTTCATCTTCTACCCTCCCTCCCCTTCATTCTTCCTCCCTGTCTCCTTCATTCTTCCTCCCTGTCTCCTTCATTCTTCCTCCCTCTCTCTCCTTCATTCTTCCTCCCTCCCTCTCCTTCATTCTTCCTCCCTGTCTCCTACATTCTTCCTCCCTCCTTCTCCTTCATTCTTCCTCCCTCCCTCTCCTTCATTCTTCCTCCTTGCCTCTCCTTCACTCTTCTTCATTCTTTCTCTCATTTTAATCCAACATGGTCATTTTGCTATTCCCACATGTGGTCCACTATGATTTGTAGATTCTGGATGGTGAACCAAGTCTTTTGCTCCATTAAATGTTACAAGCTGAGCACTGAAATATATATAATGGGAGCTGGGTGGAATGTGCTGAGTCTGAGAGCTCATTCTGCTGAAAGATGCGAGAGATGTGTGAGGGAGATTCACAGGCGGCACGACAACACCAAAGCAGGAAGTGGTCTTCACTGTCAGGACAACAGCTGACCCCTGAATCCAATGGGACATGTGCCTGGGTGGAATTCCCTGCCCAGTGAAGCAGTTGAGGCTACCTCATTGAGTGTTTTTAAGGCAAGGATAGAAAAATTTTTGAACAGTAAAGGAATGAAGGGTTATGGTGAGCGGGTGGGTAAGTGGAGCTGAGTCCACAAAAGGATCAGCCATGATCTTATTGAATGGCGGAACAGGCTCGAGGGGCCAGATGGCCTGCTCCTAGTTCTTATGCTCTTATTTAGCGCAGTGTGATTCCCGTGTGGGGAGAAACAGCTCATTTAAATCGGTGTAGTGAGCCAGTAAGTTCGCATGAGGGCAAAAAATTGGGGTTGGGCCTGATTTCTCACTTCTCGGGATCTTACCAGCCCCGGATATCCGGCATGATCAGCCTCGCGCCCGTAAGGGTGTGAGACTGATTTCAATATTTAAATTGCATTTAAATATAATTAGTGAGCCCGTGATGCAGTTGTCCGGGCTGACTTGCCTGAACATCTTCATGGCCTCGCTGGTGAAGGCCCTCACTGGTGAGGATCACGTATGGTCCCCATCAGTGGAGACTTGATGTAATGGCCTCGCCAGTGGGACTGGAGGCCTTTGAGGCCCACCGGGCAGTGCCCAAGGAGGCAGGGCCTGAGGGAGTGGGGCCTAAGGGGAGGGCAGGGCCATGTTGGGGATGGGGCCTAAGGGGAGGTGGGGGGAGTTCAACCCCTTGGGCCTGTTGACCACCTTTCAATTAGAACACAGGACAGGCGATGGCCCGTGGTATTATCGCTGGACTCTTAATCCAGAAACTCAGCTAATGTTCTGGGGACCCAGGTTCGAATCCCAACATGGCAGACAGTGGAATTCGAATTCAATAAAATATATCTGGAATTAAGAATCTACTGATGACCAGGTTGGGGGGGGGGGGTGGGGTTGGGGGGGGGGGGGTGCAGGGTTTGGGCAGCAAACAACCGGGGGGGGGGGGGGGGGGGGGGCTTGGGCAGTGATTGATCGGGCAGGGAGGGGTGCTTGGCTGGGGAGGCTAGCGAGTATGGGGGGGTGAGTGCGGGGGAGATGGCGGATGATATCTGGGGGGAGGGGCTGCGCCTGACAGATCTCTCTGTTCTGGTGCACATGCGCAATAGTGCCCTCTGGCGTGAGCAGCCAGCTTTCTGGTGAGCTTAGGCCCCGTCCCTCACCCTTCCCCCGGCTGGCAGGAAACAGATTGTGCATCATTTACTGCATGAAATGGCGCAAGATTGCATTTTTAAATTTGGCCAAAAAACGAATCTGAAACTCGTTGGTTTTAATGCTTGTTTGGCACTTTGAATTTTTTTCATAAGATTGCGCCCCATGTCTCCAGTTCTTTAACTTAGTAAGCCCCCCCTGCTATTCTAAAGCTCCATAATTTTGGGAATCACGGGGAATAGAAATCATAAAGCACATTAATAGAACATCCTTCCTCCGGTTCTTAGTCTGAGATAAAGGGAAAGCACGTCAGGAACAGAAGTATGGGTTTCTCCAATATCCTACAGATATTAAGGAATTGAAGGGGGCATGGGGAAGGACACTGCCAATGACACAACAGCCAAATATGTGAGGCTTTTTCTTAAGCAACTGTCTGGAAACGCCCTTTAGATTTTTTTAAATATATTTTCTTTCAAGGGATGTGGGTATCATCAGCTCGGCCTGCATTTCCTGTCTATCCCTAATTGCCCTTGGTGAGCTGCCTTCTTGAACTACTGCAGTTGATTTGTTCCAGGAACACCCACAATGTGGTTAAGAAGAGAGGTCCAATATTTTGACCCAGTGACAGTGAAAGAACAACAATATATTCCCAAATTAGGGTGGTTTGTGGCACGGAGGGGAATTTGCAGGTGGCGGAGCTCCCATCCATCTACTGCCTCTGTCCTTCTTGGTGATAGAGGTCCAGGGTTTGGAAGGAGCTGTTGAAGGAGCCTTGGTGAGTTGCATCTTGTAGATGGTGCACAATGCTGCCACTGTGTTTTGGTGGTGGATGGAGTGTCAATCAAGTGGCTGTTTTGTCCTGGATGGTGTCAAGTTTCTTGAGTGTTGTTGGAGCTGCACTTATCCAAGCAAGTGGAAAGTATTCTATCACACTGCCTTACGGTGGACAGGTTTTGAGGAGTCAGGAGGTGAGTTACTTACCACAGAACTCCCAGCCTCTGATCTGCTCTTGTAACCACAGTATTTATATGGGCTAGTCCAGTTCAGATTCCGGTCAATATTAACCCCAGGATGTTAATAGGACATATGCAGCTTAATGGACCAAAGCCACAAAGCCTTAATATTCAATGTGCCTCAGGCCTTTCCATTCCAGAATAGGGATTGATTTAGATGCACTCCATCTCACCTCTATCAGCCCTTTTTATTCAGAGATGGTCCCAAGTATTTATGAAGATATTTTCACATCATACTGCATATATGTCATACACATCATACACGTCACTCTTTAAATCCTCAGACCAGAATTCTCTGGACATTCATGCCCCAACACTCCTGCCGATGAGAACAGAGAATTTGGCACTCATCTAAATCTCTGTTCACTGCAGCGGGACCGAGGAATCCCAGCTGCGGGCGAGGTTGGAGATTTCAGCCCACAGTTTTCTTTGTAAATAATAGAATCCCTGCAGTGCCGAAGGAGTCTAACAGCACCAGGTTAAAGTCCAACAGACTGGTGTTGTTAGACTCCTTACTGTGTTTACCCCAGTCCAACATCGGCATCTCCACATTGTGCCGAAGGAGGCCATTCAACCCATCAAGTCTTCACTGACAACAATCCCACCCATGCCCTATCCCATTAACTCCATGTATTCACTCTACTAATTCCCCTGACATTAAGGGGCAATTTAGTATTGCCTATCTACATAACCCACACATCTTTGGGCTGTGGAAGGAAACTGGAATACCCAGAAGAAATCGACCCAGACATGGGGAGAACGTGCAAACTCCACATAGACAGCGGCCCAAGGCTGGAATTGAATTCTGGTGCTGTGAGGCAGCAGTGCTAACCACCGTGCTGCCACACCGTTCACTCCATGTATTCAGTCACCTAGTTCACTTTTGAACTTCCTTTTGCATTATAATATTATTTCGCATCAGTATCCTTGAGTCTGAAGGCAGTCCTCATGAAAGCGACTATTCAGGTTGCTCTGTTGTTTATTCAAATCAGGTGCAGCTAAGGGAGAAATATTTTGTTGAAGCAGCTTTCTCAGAGTAGGAGTAATTCAATGAAGCGGTTTTGATCAATTGCATGACAGAAAGAACTATAAAGAAGTGTACAAGCATGGCAATGCTAGCAGTCATTCTACAGTGAACGATGTACATCCAACAAAACAGTTTCTCCAAGAAAAAGTATGTTGTGCAGTGGAGTTTGAAACTAGGTGCCATAAATACATGATAGTCACTAATAAATCCAATAAGCTATTCAAGTGAACTGTCTTTACCAGAGGGTGTTCAGAATGAGTTGCTCGCTGTCACATGAAGTCACTGAGGCGAATAGCATGGATGCATTTAAAGGGAAGCAGGATACGTAAATGAGAGAGATCGCATTCCCGCAGCAGCCTACAACCAAGATAGGGTCGCACAATAAGCGGTGAATACTCCTGCCTTGCTGATGACTGCAAGATCCGGGCCATTAAGTCTCCTAGATCTCGTTGAAATTCGTATTTAGCTACTTAAAATCTATCACACGTTCTACCCATTTATCTTCTCATGTACAATATTTTCCACTTCACCACGTTAAGTTTCAGCTGCCTCTGTCAGAGCTGGGGAATGGAACACTTTCCTCCTGGATAAGTAACGACATCAACAAGCACTCCGAGCTCAGGAAACTTGCTCTAATTCTACCCCAATGACATATGTGAACCCTGACCCTTACTGCAACAGTGCTTTCATTTTTGCTTCCTGAGTGATGATACTAATTTATTGCCAATTAATGCTGCATTCAGGGTGGTTTGGCACTGTGGGCCCATGAAGCACATTTCACTAATTATTGCTGTGCTGTATGAGCACTGTTTGAAAGTCGCTTAATTTTGTAGAGATGAAAAGATATCCGTGAATGCTGTAAATTTGGATCAAACTGAGAAAATGTTGAAATATGTAGCAGATTTGTCAGGAGTTGTGAATGTAAGTTAAATGGCACATCTGGGCCCATTCAATTCTGACAAAGGGTGACAGAAAACATTAAAGTGGGAGGAACGAAAGACTATGAAGCACCAAAATATGAAGAGCTTGCAGTTTTTATGGAACTTTTCATGACTTTAGCATGACCCAAACTGCTTTACAATCACTTTTTGAAGTCTACTCACTGATATAATACAGAAAATGCAACAGCCAATGTGCGCATAGTAACGAACAACAAAAAATGAATAAATTACCGTATCAACTGTCCTGGATGTTAGTGGCATGATGGCACAGTGGTTAGCACTGCTGCATCACAGCGCCAGGGACCCGGGTTCGATTCCCGGCTCGGATCACTGTCTGTGCGGAGTCTGCACATTGTCCTCGTGTCTGCATGGGCTTCCTCCAGGTGCTCCGGTTTCCTCCCACGGTCTGAAACACGTGCTAGTTAGGTGCATTGGCAATGCTAACTTCTCCCTCAGTGTCGGAGTGTGGCGACTCGGGGATTTTCACAGTAGCTTCATTGCAGTGTTAATGCAAGCCTACTTGCAACTAATAAATGAACTTAAAAAACTTACTCTGGGATAAAAATCGCCCGGCTTAGCTTCTCTTCTTTCAATATGGCCATTGAATGTTCAATGTCCACCTGAGCTTTCAGACAAGGCCTTAGAAAGATGGTGTCAGTGCAGCACCCCCGCAGTACTGCAGAAGTACCAGTCTAGATTATGTGCTAAAATAGGACTTGAATGCACAAGCTTCTGACTTGGAGCTGAGTGTGATACTGCTGAGACAATGTTGACACCACAAGGTCTGATGAAGACCCCTCAGGCTATTTTGTCTCATCCTTGCAGAATGCCAACTCTACCATTTTCCTATCAGCAACTCATCTCCTTCCTTTAAATCAATTTATTGTCCCATGCCAGCTGTTGGTCACCCTCTGTGGGATAAAGTACATCCAACAATTCTAACCTTGAATTTCAAAACTTTGGAACGGTCCAGTATTGTCATTCTGCTTTGGTACATCTGAAAGTGTTGTTTCACGTGTTCCACCAAAGGTATTAAGGGTTATTGGGCAAGAAAGGGTATATGGACAGATCAGCCATGATTTCATTGAATAATTGAACAGGTTGGGAGGCCAAATGGCCCACACCTATGTTTCTCGGAACTAACCAGAGGGGAGATTAAACAAAACTGTTGTATACTATGGCTGTAATATCGCATAGCACTGAGCGGCCTACTATTCTCCCACACTCCTGGTAGTCACCGTCTGTAATGCTTTCCATGTGGAGAAGAAGTGTCCAAGCGAGTGATATCAAATATCTAACCCACAACTTTTAAAAATTGATTTGTGCAGCAACATGAAGTCTAGAGGAATGTCCATAGCATTGCCAATTTTAAAAAGACAAGCGAGGTTGTGACATAGAAAGAGAGAGAAACAATGGAGGCCAATGATGAAAGAAAGTTTAATTTAGGAGGGACATTTTAGTTATTTCATCCAATGTTTCTAGGTCCTGCTACAGATGTTTGAGGCCTCAGATACGGGTTCGGCCGTAATGTATAATTTGGAAATTCTGGTGTTGTCTGTGACTTTATGCTAGCAATCTTGCATCTAAATCAAAAAGGTATCCACTGCTTGCTGAAGTCTAGGTCTGAGGCATTCAAGTCAGACGTCCCTGACCTATACAAGAAATCCAGATATGATACACGGAGATCCATCAAAGATGCCAAGAGACAGTGCCAGACCAAGCTAGAGTCCCAGGCTAGCCATACAGACTCCAACCGCCTATGGCAAGGTCTGCAAGACGTAACAGGCTACAAGATGAAGACATGTAAAATCGCCGTCTCCACTGCACCCCTCCCTGATGAGCTCAATACATTCTTTGCCCGTTTTGAGCAAGAGGTCAGCGAGAGTACGCCCTCCACTCCGAGAGCCTCGGCCGAACCCGTATCTGAGGTCACCATTGCAAACGTCAGATCAACTTTCTCGAAAGTCAACCCATGGAAAGCAATGGGCCCAGATGGTGTACTCGGACGAGCACTCAGATCCTGCACGGACCAGCTGGCGGGGGTATTCGCAGACATTTTTAACCTCTCTTTACACTAATCTGAGGTCTCTATCTGCTTCAACAAGAAGACCATCATCCTGGTACCAAGGAAAAACCAAGCAGTGTGCCTTAATGATTATCGTCCGGTGGCTCTGACACCCATCATTATGAAGTGCTTTGAAAGGTTAGTCATGGTATGAATTAATTCTGCCCTCTCAGATTGCCTGGATCCACTACAGTTCACCTACTGCTGCAACAGGTCCACAGCAGGTGCCATCTCCCTGGCCATGCACTCAATCCTGGAACACTTGGATAACAAAGACTCCTATTTATTGACTACAGCTCTGCTTTCAACACCATTATTCTTACAAAACCCATCTCAAAAACTGCATGGCCTGGGGCTCGGCTCCTCCCTCTGCAACTGGATCCCAGACTTCCTAACTCACAGACCGCAAACAGTAAGGATAGGCAACAACACCTCCTTCACAATCATCCTCAACACCGATGCCCCAAAAGGCTGTGTTCTCAGCCCCCTACTATACTCCTTATACACCTCTGACTGTGTGGCCAAATTCCTTCCAACTTGATTTTCAAGTTTGCTGATCATACACTGTAGTGGGTCGGATCTCAAACAATGACGAGACGGAGTACACGAAAGAGATAGAGAATCTGGTGAACTGGTACGACAACAATAATTTCTCCCTCAATGTCAGCAAAACGAAGGAGATAGTCATCGACCTCAGGAAGCATAATTGAGGACATGCCCTTGCCTACATAAATGAGGATGAAGTGGAAATGGTCAAAATCTTCAAGTTTCTAGGTGTCCAGATCACCAACAACCTGTCCTGGTCCCTCCATGCCGACGCTATAGTTAAGAAAGCCCACGAATGCCTCTACTATCTCAGGAGGGTAAGGAAATTTGGCATGTCAGCTACGACTCTCACCAACCTTTACAGATGCACCATAGAAAGCATTATTTTTGGTTGTATCACAGCTTGGTATGGCTCCTTCTCTATTCAAGCCCTCAAAAGACTACAAAGGGTCATGTACAAAGCCCAGTCCATCATGCAGACTAGCGTCTCATCTATTGACTCTATCTACATTTCCCGCTGCCTCAGAAAAGCTGCTGGCATTACTAAGGACCCCAAGCACCTTGGACATATTCTCTTCCACCTTCTTCCATCTGGAAAAAGATACAAAAATCTGAGAACACGTACCAACCGACTCAAAAACAACTTCTTCCAAACGACTCAAAAACAGCTTCTTCCCTGCTGCCATCAGACTTTTACATAGAAACATAGAAACCCTACAGTGCAGAAGGAGGCCATTCGGCCCATCGAGTCTGCACCGACCACAATCCCACCCAGCCCCTACCCCCACATATTTACCCGCTAATCCCTCTAACCTACGCATCACAGAATTCTAAGGGGCGATTTTTAACCTGGCCAAACAACCTAACCCGCACATCTTTGGACTGTGGGAGGAAACCGGAGCACCCGGAGGAAACCCACGCAGACACGAGGAGAATGTGCAAACTCCACACAGACAGTGACCCGAGCCGGGAATCGAACCTGGGACCCTGGAGCTGTGAAGCAGCAGTGCTAACCACTGTGCTACCGTGCCGCCCGATGGACCTATCTTGTATTAAGTTGATCTTTCTCTATACCCTAGTTATGACTGTAACACTACATTCTGCATTCATAGAATCATAGAATGATAGAAACCGTACAGTGCAGAAAAAGGCCATTTGGCACATCGAGTCTGCACCAACCACAATCCCACCCAGGCCCTACCCCCATATCCCTACATATTTACCCGCTAATCCCTCTAACCTACGCATCTCAGGACTCTTAGGGGCAATTTTTAGCATGGCCAGTCAACTTAACCTGCACATATTTGGACTCTCCTTTCTCTCCTTTCCTTCTCTACGTGGGTTATGCTTTGTCTGTATAGTGCGCAAGAAGCAATACTTTTCACAGTTTGCTAATACATGTGACAATAATAAATCAAATCAAATCAAAAAGTTATGGATTCAAGTCCTAGTCCAGACATGCAAGCTCAAATTGAGGGCTGCTATTTCAGTTTGGTACGCCATCCTTCTCAGAGGTTCCCTTGGTGCACCTAGCCCTCTCCATTAAATCCAGCCATTATCTGGTCATTATCATGTTTGGGGGTAGGCAGGATGCATTTTTTGAAGTAACTATCAGATCAGTGAGATCTTATTAAATGGTGGAATAGACTCAAGGGGCTGAATGGCCTAACCCTGTTCCTTGTTTGTATGTATGTGTTTGTAGGACCTTGATACATACACATTGGCTGCCTTGTCTCCTGCATTATAAGAGTGACTGAATTTCTAAGATACTCTGTCGGATTTAAGTGATCTGGAGGATGTCATGAGGTTGTGAAAGCTTCCTTTCTTCCTTCCTTGAAACCTCCCTCCCAATAGAAAAGAAGAGTCAGTTTGAGTCCATTCATAACAATGCATTAATGAAATGTTTTCAAACTAAAAGTTAAACTATTTTGTCTTTCAGATCGAACTGGACTCATTCATAGTTCCTGCCATTTTCATTTTATATTCCAGATTCCATGAATTTCTTCTGTCTGCTGAGTATAATTTTGACCCTTTCTGAACCCACAAAGTCAAACTTGGTTGTTTTTTTTCTAATTCTTCTGTCTGAGTTACTGTTTTTATTAATTTTCACTGAAGCAGGTGAGATTATGCTGCTTCTATCGATTACTGTTTCACTGTTACAGACAAACTCAAACAAAGACAGACCGGCGTTAATTAAAAAAAGGAGCCATCCATTTCCCTGTTGGGGATAAGATGGAGTGTAAACATTGCAGAAATTGGATTCTATTCCAAAGTGAACCAGATCAATTGTATAAATACAATTCATAAGATTCATATCATATTGGATTCTGTTTTAAAGATTAATTTACCACGGAAGCTAATACAGACAAAATCTCCTCTTAAAGCTGTACTGCATTCTTTTATTGTGCTTTCTGTAACTTGTTGATTTTAAAACAAAAATACTTACAGACCCATAGAGGTTTACAGCATGGAAACAGGCCCTTCGGCCCAACTTGTCCATGCCGCCCTTTTTTTAAACCACTAAGCCAATTGCCAGCATTTGGCCCATATCTCTCCATACTCATCTTACCCATGTAACTGTCCAAATGCTTTTTAAAAGACAAAATTGTACTCGCCTCTACTACCACCTCTGGCAGCTTGGTCCAGACACTCACCACCCTCTGTGTGAGAAAATTGCCCCCTGGACTCTTTTGTATCTCTCCCCTCTCATCACAAACCTATAACAAGATAACTTAATAACAATATGAGATTCTGCAAGTCCATGAGGACACATGAGGATGGCCTGAACCAGGATCTTGGGTTCATGTCACACTGTCAGTAACCCCCACAGCTTGCCTCCTGGACCTGCAGAATCTCACTGGCTGTCCTGTCTGGAGACAATACACATTTCTTTAACCTGTGCCTAATGCTCTCTCCACTCACATTGTCTGTATCTTTAAGACTTGATTAGTTGTAAAGATTCGCATTCTAATCAGTATTCTGTAACTTGAGTTTGTGTCTCTGTGTGCCTTGTTTATGAGCAGATATCCATTCCATCTGATGAAGGAGCAGCGCTCCGAAAGCTAATGGCATTTGCTACCAAATAAATCTGTTGTACTTTAATCTGGTGTTGTAAAACTCTTACTATAAATGAATTCACCAGACATTTTCCCAAATTTGGCCCCAGGTTTTACTTTCTGTTTCTCATGCTCAAGGTTTTCATTTTGTTTCCTCTTGCATTTAGGGTGGGGCATTGTCAGATCAGTGCATAAAGCGCTGCAGTGGTGAAGCAACTTAATTATTCCCCCTTTAAAGTCCTTGGTCATGAAGTCTGCGGTGGTCTCCTCTTCCCCTTCCATAACTTTGAAACCTTAAGCGGAATGGTATATATGGCTTTAAATGGCAGGGGTCTTACTTATCGACCTTTCCTATTGTGGCCACCACTATTCCTTTGGTCTGTTCTTCCTCCCAGCTCTGCATTGCCATCTCCAGAACTCCCCAAGAAACTACAAAGGATTGTGAACGTAGCTGAGTCTCATCACGCAAACCAGCCTCCCATTCATCGACTCCGTCAACACTTCCCGCTGTCTCGAAAAAGCAGCCAGGACCCCACCCACCCCGGACATTCTCTCTTCCACCTTCTTCCATCGGGAAAAAGATACAAAAGTCTGTGGACACGTACCAACCGACTCAAGAACAGCTTCTTCCCTGCTGCCATCAGACTTTTGACTGGACTTACCTCGCATTAAGTTGATATTTCTCTACACCCTAGCTATGACCATAACACTATATTCTGCAACCTCTCCTTCCCTTCACCCTGATGTACTCTATGAATAGTATGCTTTGTCTGTATAGTGCGCAAGAAATAATACTTTTCACTGAATGCTAATACGTGTGACAATAATAAATCAAATAAAATCAAAGCAAAGAACCATCCTTCCTTGTCCTGGTTAATATGACGCCCCTCTCTTTTGCTAATCTTAGATTTAAGTGGCAATCGTTGACACCCATCTTTATTTTTCTACCACTTCTTTTCACCTCATCTTTTCAGAATGTTTACCTACCATCAAATCCTGATTGACGCAGATCTTCCTCCAAGTGAGTAATGGGAAAACCAAAGCCTGCTTATCATGCTCAGGCCCATCCGTAACCTTAGCAACTTGTTTAATCCTAAATTAAACATCAAACGCCCAAACCTCAACTACTCATCCAGCACCAAAATTTATTCTACCTTTCTAATAATCCCTGCCTTTGCTATGAACTCACTCTCAAAAACATTGAAAAACTTATCACGTTTTTAGTACTTCCTAATAGCCAGCCTCTATTATTCTACCTTATGCGAGTTCTTGCCTGAATCTCTCATGTGTGTGTCAAGTCTCTTTCCACATCTCACTCACCCATCCTTCCAATCTCTATCTTTGCAATTTCAATTGCTCCTGATCCCCCAAAACACTCCAACCAAATTCCTCATCGTCGTGTACAATCATCTCCGTAGCCTTGTCTGACGATAAATTCCTCCAGCCCCATCTCCCCACCTGTGCTTTTTCAATCCTTTCACCAGGTCCTCTTGTGCATCCCTTATCATTCCCTACAAAAGTGGTGGGACAGCCTACAGCCGTGTGGGTCACTCCCTCCCAAACCCCTCCACACTTATTCGCCTCTCCCGATCTTCAAAAATTGTTCATTTTTACAATGTCCGTGAACTGTTCTCCCAATGCTTCCGCAAATGCTCACTACCCATTTCTCGCCATGTCTGCTATTTAAACGGTATTATATAAAAGCAAGGTGTTCCTCTCAGGTGGCTGAGAGACAGATTTTTGGTATCAGACACAGCAGTGGCAGACAGAACATCGATACAATCGTCAAGACAACGTTGACACATTTGCAACCTGGAAAGAATCACTGGCATCTGGAGTTTAGATCCTGCAATGATTTCCAGATTTTGCTTCGAACCAATTAGTGAGATTTAACTTTGTTAGTGCGTTTATTTGTCCTGAACTTCAATTGCACCATGTTTGATCTGGATCCCGTGACAATTTGGCCCTTTGAAATACAAGAAGCCTGAGGCCCAATTAGCAACTGACTTTCATTTTAATTTATGGCAAGAGGCAAGTAAATATGTCAGCAATATTAATAAAATAACTATTCTACTGAAAGTAATATATCAATAGCCTCAAAATAAACCAAATTCAGCACTCTGCAAATATAATTGCGAAGTTATCCAGTTGTTTTCACCTAAGCCATTTATATGGCTCATGGTATTATTGGAAGTGAAAATGATTTTCACACCTCAAGTTGCAAACTTACGCTAGGGTCCATTTCCACAGGCACTGTTAGTCCTATAGCTTGCAGATGGCAGGATTAGAATTTCAGCAGAACCTGATCGTGTTCTTTTCTGATGTACATGTCCTTTCCAATAGACAAAGAAATAAAGAACGTGAATTTCTATAGCACCTTTGACAAGCTCAGGGTGCCTCAAAGTCCTTAACAAGCAATGAAGAGCCTGTGTTGAATTGTAGTCAAGTTTGGGGCGGCACGGTGGCACACTGGTTAGCAGGTTAGCGCTGCTGCCTCCCAACACCAGGGAGCCAGGTTCAATTCCAGCCGTGTGTGACTGTCTGTGTGGAGTTTGCACGTTCTCCCCGTGTCACATGGGTTTCCTCCGGGTGCTCCAGTTTCCTCCCACAGTCCAAAGATGTGCAGGTTAGGTGGATTGGCCATGCTTTAATTGACCCTTAGTGTCAGGGACACTAGCAGGGTAAATATGTGGGGTTATGGGAATAAGGCCTGGGTGGGATTGCTGCCGGTGCAGGCCTGATGGGCCTAATGGCCTCCTTCTACACTATGGGGATTCTATGAAGTGCAGCAATCTGCTAAGTCTCCTTCAACACCGCCTGTCCAAACTTGTGACCCCTATCACCTAGAAGGACAAGAGCGGCAGATGCGCCACCACCTGCAAGTTGCCCTCCAAGTCACACACCCTCCAGTCTTCGAAGTCTCTCGCCGTTCTGGACCTCCCTTCCTAATGCACTGTGAGAATATCTACACCACATTGATTGCAGCAGTTCAAGAAGGCGGCTCAGCATCATCTTCTTAAGGGATGGGCAATAAATGTTGGCCTAGCTGGTGATGCCCACCTCCCCTGAAAGAATGAATAGAAGTCACTGTTGCAATGTAGATCCCGGCTTGGGTCACTGTTCATGTGGAGTTTGCACGTTCTCCCTGTGTCTGCGTGTGTTTCCTCCAGGTGCTCCTGTTTCCTCCCACAGTCCAAACATGAGCAGGTTAGGTGTATTGGCCATGCTAAATTGCCCCTTAGTGTCAGAGGGACTAGCTGGGGTAAATGCATGTGGTTATGGGGATAGAGCCTGGGTGGGATTGTGGTCGGTGCAGACTCGATTGGCCATGATTCTCTGATTCTATTAAAACACAGCAACCAAATTGCATACAATGAGGGCTTATAAATAACAAATATGATTAATGAGCAGACCATAGGGTTTTGAATAATGTTGATTGAGGGGTAAATATTAGAGCAGCCTTACAGAGTCTTGGATAAGTGTGCATCCAAAAGACAAGAGCTCGATTTTAAATGCCGATGTAGTTATGATCTGGTGTGGACAGGATTTGAAAGTTGTGGTCCCAGAGCTAGTCTCAGGATACCGGCAGTTCTGGGACAGTGTGAGATTTTTAGGTGAAGAGAGAATGGGGACCCTGCTGACTGCCAGTTAGCAGCCCTTTAGGAGCTTAATACTGGGAGGGGACACTCGGGAATGCAAATTTTATGCTTATTTTTGTTCTTAGTTCACAGTAGTTGGATTCTCTGTGGGGCCACAGAAAAGTTTTCATTTGAAGGTGAAATTTCTGGGCTCCTTAGTAATCTCTGCTGGAATGTGCGCATTACCTCATTTTGGACCGGTCACCCTCAATCTCATGCTTTTATCTTGTTGGCGCTCCAAGGAACCTGCCTGCTCTCTTTGGCAAGGCAGTGGCAGGCCCCAACATGTCCGCCACTGGCTTTTGCCACTGGCATTGAGCAGGCAGCTCCCACTTCCAGGATCTGCTCAGTGCCGCTGACCTTTGTTTCCTGCTGAATTAGATCATTCGCATTCAAAAATAACATAGCATTAATGACCCAGCTGAGTAACAGGGCCAGGATCCTGAATTCATCCTGGTGTTGGGTTCCCGATCCCACTTTAAAACTCCGGTCCAGCATTCCTGACAGAGTATCGCTCCATCAGTACTGCACTGAAGAGCCATTCTGGATCATGTAACTTGAATGCATAAACTTCTGACTCAAGAATGCTACCACAGAGCCAAATAGAATTACAAACAATGGACTGATTTTTCATTTCCCAGTGGATGTGGGATTGGAGATATGAGAGTGAAACACTTAGGATTTTGACAGCAAATTCCAATTTAAAGTACCTTGCTGACCCCATGCAATTTTTATGTGGCCTTTGCAGGTAGGGAAGGCTTTGAGTGTGAAACCCACACGCACCTCTTCTAAGGTCGAGTCACCATTGTGAGGACCAGAGGATATTTGAATTTTCTACCCCACGGTAGTTTTGTTTGCTGATGAGGGTTTTGGAGGTGGTAGAAAAACTTCCAGGTTTGAGAGTTTATGACCGCTGGGGGAAGTCTGCTGAGGAGTCTGGAACATTCTGGCAGGTAAGTGTCAAATGTCACTATGTTGTGTTGTAATGTATATGTGTTCTTAATGCAATGACTCATCATAGCGTCTTGTCCTGCAAAGCTATGTTGGCCATTCCATAGATCACCATTGTGCGAGTGTTGACATGCATTACAGTACCTTTTCCATTAAAGAAAGTGACATAATGTATTGAAAACTGTCAAAAGATGTGCTGGGAAACTTTCTTGGCACGTCTTGGACTGAGATTTAAATGTCCAGTGATATTTAGCTATGAAAATAATGGAACAAAGTACTGTTGAACCAAAAACAAAACCTAGGCACCTGTTGCACTCAATTCATTGACAGAGCATCTGCTTTGAATTAGAATCATAGAATCATACAGTACAGAAGAGACCTTTCGGCCCATTGCATCTGCACTGGCATGCGAGAAATGCCTGAACTGCCACCTAATTCCATTTACCAGGACTTGGTCCATAGCCTTGAATGTTATGACGTGCTAGGTGCTCATTCAGGTACTTTTTAAAGGATGTGAGGCAGCTCCGCCTCTAACCACCCTCCCAGGCAGCGCATTCCAGGCTGTCACCACCCTCTGGGTAAAAAGGTTTGTCCTCACATCCCCCCTGAACTTTCTGCCTTTCACCTTGAACCTACGTCCCATAGTGACTGACCCTTCAACTAAGGGGAACAGCTGCTCCCTATCCACTCTGTCCATGCCCCTCATAATATTGTATACAAATGAACATGATCTGCAGCTTTAGAAAAGCCCATCTGGTGTTTCATTTTCAAGGACATTTCTCAGGGTTTGTTTTGATAGCTGGGATACTATGAATGCTTGGTTGAGTTTCAAAACTTCCAGAACCACTTACCTCAGCATGGGGCTGTGTTCAGATTTTGACTGACAGTTTTAGGATCTTAATAAAGAATTATCTGTCTTGGATGTTGTAAGCATTTATTTGTTTTTACAATGGATTGACCATTTACATTTTTGAACAGGTTTTATGGAGGAGAATCCTTCTCAGTATGTAGTGTCTTTGAGCATGACAACTCTATTAGATTGCTAGAACATTATCCTTTTTAATGCACATCTCAAGGATATCTTGATGTCCGCCAATAGTGGATACTGGGTGATTGGGTATGAAGCATACATGGTGAGGCATGTGGGAGCATAGGGCGAAGTTTAACAACACCAGGTTAAAGTCCAACAGGTTTATTTGGTAGCAAAAGCCACACAAGCTTTTGGAGCTCCAAGCTTTCAGCTTGTGTGGCTTTTGCTACCAAATAAACCTGTTGGACTTTAACCTGGTGTTGTTAAACTTCTTACTGTGTTTACCCCAGTCCAACGCCGGCATCTCCACATCAGGAGCATAGGGCAGCATGGGATATGAGGGGACATGGACGATAGGAGACGGCAAGGAAAGGGCATGGGGTGGCATGGGGATATGAGGGGGCTTGGAAGAGCATGAATGGCATGGGGGATATGAGGCAGCATAGACAGGGTATGGGAGTGAGTGTGGGGTGAGGAGTGAGGGTTTGGGGGGGTTAAGAACTATGTCTCAATGAACTAAAATGGATCTTCTAACCAGCCCACCTTGGCATCGGCACTCCTCTAACATATCTTGGGACTCGGAATACCCAAACTCTGCCCACCCGCATCTCCAGGAGACAAAAATATGGTGGAGGTTGGCAGTGGTGATGGGCTTAGTTTACCAAGCTGTTAAATGGCCCATGGAATCCAGCCCAATAATGCTGCCTGATTTCCCCCTTCACCAGCCAAGGCACACTCTCACTGCAGCATTCTATCTGCCACCCTGAATCAGACAGACTAGGAACCAAACAAGAAACCACCTACTCTGTATGGCTGTATGGTCATTGACTTTACTAATGAGCCATTAAGTGAGGCAATGCTTGCAATAGACTTGAAGCTGTGATTCACTCTTGCAGTTTGTGATATGATCTGGAAACCCGGTTTGTGTTGCGTGACCTTGAAAGGTGTTCGTCTTCTCCAGATTGCTGATCCGCCTTTCTGCGGGAAATCTCACATTGCATCAACAGCTCCGAGGCTCTGTGCCAGGATTTGGACAAACAGCCAGTTAACTTACTGTTCCCTCCTATCAAGCCAATCAACTCTATCAGGAAGGGGACATAGTAAAGTAAGGCAATCAATGGTATACATAGAGTCATAGATTCATAGAGATTTACAGCATGGAAACAGGCCTTTCGGCCCAACTTGTCCATGCCACCCTTTTTTTTAAACCCCTAAATTAATCCCAATTGCCCGCATTTGGCCCATATCTCTCGAAACCCATCTTACCCATGTAACTGTCTGAGTGCTTTTTAAAAACCAAAATTGTACGCGCCTCTACTACTACCTCTGGCAGCTTGTTCCAGACACACACCACCCTCTGTGTGAAAAAATTGCCCCTCTGGACACTTCTGTATCTCTCCCCTCTCACCTTAAAACTATGCCCTCTAGTTTTAGACTCCCCTACCTTTGGGAAAAGATATTGACTATCTAGCTGATCTATGCCCCTCATTATTTTATAGACCTCTATAAGATTGCTGAATGCCTTCTTCACCACTCTATTCACCTGTAACTCCACTTTCAAGGAGCTATGAACATGTACCCCTAGATCTCTTTGTTCTGTAACTCTCCCCAACGCCCTACCATTAACTGAGTAAGTCCTGCC
Source organism: Mustelus asterias (assembly GCF_964213995.1). Classification (NCBI taxonomy): domain Eukaryota; kingdom Metazoa; phylum Chordata; class Chondrichthyes; order Carcharhiniformes; family Triakidae; genus Mustelus; species Mustelus asterias. Next base: position 30,375,341 of record NC_135807.1, on the reverse strand, counting down.
CTGGTTCAATCTACCAAAATTCATCACCTCGCATTTATCTAAATTAAACTCCATCTTCCATTCATCAGCCCACTGGCCCAATTGATCAAGATCCCATTGCAATCGGAGATAACTTTCTTCACTATCCACTTCACCACCAATCTTGGTGTCATCTGCAACCTTACTAGCCATTCCTCCTATATTCTCATCCAAATCATTAATATAAATGACAAATAACAGTGGACCGAGCACTGATCCCTGAGGCACACTGCTGGTCACAGGCATTCAGCTTGAAAAACCTCTACAACCACCCTCTGGCTTCTGTCAAGAAGCCAATTTTGTATCCACTTAGATACCTCACCCTGGATTCTGTGAGATTTAACCTTATGCAACAACTTACCATGTGGTACCTTGACAAAGGCCTTGCTAACGTCCATGTAGACAACATCAACTGCACTGCCCTCATCTACCTTCTTGGTTACCCCTTCAAAAAACTAAATCAAATTTGTGAGACATGATTTTCCACTCACAAAACCTTACTGACTGTCCCTATGCAGTTTAACCCATGTCTCATACATACCATAGAATCATAGAATCCCTACAGTGCAGAAGGAGGCCATTTGGCTCATCGAGTCTGCACCAACTCTCTGACAGAGCATCTTTCCCAGGCCTTATCCCGGTGACCCCACGTATTTACCCCTCTAATCTCCCAAACCACCTATCCTGCACATCTTTGGACTGTGGGAGGAAACCGGAGCACCCGGAGGAAACCCATGCAGACACGGGGAGAACATGCAAACTCCACACAGACAGTGACCCGAGGCCAGAACTGAACCTGGGTCCCTGGTGCTGTGAGGCAGCAGTGCTAACTAACCACTGTGCCATCGTACTGACGATATAGCTATGATAAAGCTGTCGATGCAGGTCAAGAGAAGATACTGGTCAGAAACAGTGGAAAATAATGACCAGGAGTTTTCACCTGATTGTTAGATTTTGACCCTAAGGTGTTTTCTTTACTTTTGCAACAAGCTCCTCTGCATCACAAGGGTGAGTCTGACTGAAAGGCAGGAATAATGTGCATGAAAGGTGGACAGGGATAGAAGAGTCACTCAATTAGTGATAGTGTGGGTGGGCATTGATGTGTACACTGTACTCTGTCGCCAGATATAGTAGCTGCATTGACTGTATTTGTGTGTATCAGAAGTCTTTTGCATATGGTGGTACTTGCACAAGCTTGAGAAGTCTATATAGACATGGAAACCCAGAGGCTACGGGACCAGGGGCATGTCAACAGTGAGGGATTCTACTCAGCATCAGTGGAAGCCTAACTTACTCCTATCATTGTGCTTGCAGGAGGAAGGGGCCACAACATCCAAGAGAGGGCAGAGATTAGAAGTCAAGGGGATGATATTCACCAGTGGCAAGATGGAAGTGCTTCCGTTACCAGGGGAGCAGGGAGGTTGGATCCAACTCAGGCGTTGAGTTTGGGATGACAGGGGTGGCAGAGTGAGGAGGAGTTTCAACCCTGGCTGCAAAGGGAGACCGCTGCAAGCATAGATGGCAGCAGAACATTCTCATGTGAGGCATCAAATTATTTCTTTTTTCTTTCCAGATGCTGCTGCAGCAGATAGCCAGGATCAGCCAGCCTGCAAACTCCTTACATCTCCGCTGAGGAAGATGGTTCTAGCATCTCATAGAGCCCAGACTCACTTTAATCTCCCACTCCAAGCACTAGCCCAGAGTCTAGCTCCTCAGTGGGGACATGTTTAGGATTCAGCCCTGGGGGTCACAATCTGGTAAGCATCTCACAGGTACACAGGTTCAGGTGACAGAAGCTGTGAGAACCCAGGCCACTCTCAATCGGAAGACTATTGGAGACCAGGCCCATGCTGCTGATGACAGGCTTCTAATGAGACACACTCAGCCTGCTGGAGTTGCAGAAGCACTTTAGACACAGAATTGTAATTTAGTTCTACCTCCCCTGAAACTGATACGGGTCTCTCGTGCCTTCAGTAATCCACCCAGTGAAATCTGTCCAGATATAAGTGAATTCCCTGACTTACCTTGACGGTCTTTTATTTATTTTTTATTCATTCAAGGGATGTGGCCTTCGCTGGCCAAGCCAGCATTTGGTGCCCATCCCTAATTGTCTTTCGTGTGAACGATAGGGAATTGTAGCAATTTTGTATAATTTATATAATTTATATAAATTTATATAAATGATCTGGAAGAAGGAGTAACTGGGGTGATCAGTAAGTTTGCGGACGACACAAAACTGGCAGGACTTGCAGACAGTGAGGAACATAGTCAGAAGCTACAGAAGGATATAGATAGGCTGGAAATTTGGGCAAGGAAATGGCAGATGGAGTTCAATGCTGATAAATGCGAAGTGATGCATTTTGGTGGGAATAATGTAGGGAGGAGCTACACGATAAATGGAAGAACCATAAAGGGTGTAGAGACGCAGAGGGACCTGGGTGTGCAAGTCCACAGATCTTTGAAGGTGACGTCACAGGTGGAGAAGGTGGTGAAGAAGGCATATGGCATGCTTGCCTTTATAGGACGGGGCATAGAGTATAAAAGTTGGGGTCTGATGTTGCAGATGTATAGAACGTTGGTTCGGCCGCATTTGGAATACTGCGTCCAGTTCTGGTCGCCACACTACCAGAAGGACGTGGAGGCTTTGGAGAGAGTACAGAGGAGGTTTACCAGGATGTTGCCTGGTATGGAGGGGCTTGGTTATGAGGAGAGATTGGGGAAACTGGGGTTGTTCTCCTTGGAAAGACGGAGGATGAGGGGAGACTTAATAGAAGTGTATAAAATTATGAAAGGCATGGATAGGGTGAACGGTGGGAAGCTTTTCCCCGGGTCGGTGGTGACGTTCACGAGGGGTCATAGGTTCAAGGTGAAGGGGGGGAGGTTTAACACAGATATCAGAAGGACATATTTCACACAGAGGGTCGTGGGGGCCTGGAATGTGTTGCCGGGCAAGGTGGTGGAGGCGGACACACTGGGAACGTTTAAGACTTATCTAGACAGCTATATGAACGGAGTGGGAATGGAGGGATACAAAAGAGTGGTCTAGTTTGGACCAGGGAGCGGCGCGGGCTAATTGTTCCTTGTTTCTCGTTTCAAGGCTTCATTCTATGAGAAGGCAGCCTGTGTGGAAAGGGACGACTTTGGACACAATGGGCGGGATTTTACAGCCTCGCTCGACCCGAGACCGGAAAATCCTGCCCGAGGTCAATGGACATTTCTATTGTCTGCCCCTCGCCCGCTCCGATTCTGTGGCAGGTGGGGAGGATAGGATTCCGACAAATGACTGTCATCCATTCATTGTTCCTTCTCTTGCACCAGTGCAGAAGCCTCCTTTGAGGGCACTGCCTCCTGGGTCACTGGCAGAGATGCTGGGCGGCTCCTATCAGCCCTTAGAGTGCCTTGAAAGGAGACCTCAAGCGTGTCCAGCTGCAGATACTCTCGCCTCTCAGTGCTAAATGGCACCTCCCTGCGGGTGGCAGGAAACTCATGAACATTAATAAAGGTCCATATATATTATTTCTCTGAAAAATGCATGGGAGGTGATCCTGATTGTTACATCAGGGACAATAAATGTTGGCCTAGCCACTGACGCCCACAGCCCGTAAATAAATGGAAAAAAAACACGTCTTCAGTGTTGGCCTCCCCATAGTGTCAGAGACATCGGCAACTCAATCTGGGACATTGTTCAAGAGTCTACCCAGCTCTCCGTGTAAGAGAATGATCCAGAAAGTGTGATTTTAAAAAAAGCTTACTTTTCTCCTGGCATACTGCCCTTCAAAAGTATACTCATCTTTCTAAGCTGGGGAATCAGAAACATCTGTATTGGCACTTCCTGCCCCTCGCTCTGCCCCTTGGTGCTATCAGCTTGTAACATGGAGGGGAAATGGGGGTGGGGGGGGTTGAAAACTCTGCTCTTTATAGATTGACTGGATAATCTTGGAGTTGTTGTGAGGGGGGCAGTGGGGAGGAGACGTCGTGTAACCATATTATCCCTGTTTCCAGCTGTTTTTTACTGGACTCCTGCTGGAGTAATGGCACCAGTCTGGTAGAATGAAAGTCCGTCTGAAAGCTAGGAAGTTGTGTAAACAATTAAATTTTCAAGAAAGTGATGGAAATATGCAAGTAAAATGAATATTTTGCTGGCAATGTCTGCTGAAGATTGTAAAAGAGTTCACAGCTGTTGAACAGAATGGAACCAGGAAAGCTTATAATCCATTGCCAGTTCTTTGTAGATAATCATAGAATCCCTACAGTGCAGGAGGCCATTCAGCCCATTGAGTCGACACCAACTCTCCGAAAGAGCATCTTACCCAGACCCATCCCACCACCCTATCCCTGTAGCCCCATGCATTTACCCCACTGATCCCCCCAACCTACACATCTTGGAATACTAAGGAGCAATTTAGCATGGCCAATCCACCTAACCGGCACATCTTTGGACTGTGGGAGGAAACCGGAGCACCCGTAGGAAATTCACGCAGACTCAGAGGAAAACGTGCAGACTCCACACAGACAGTGACCCAAGGCTGGAATTGAACCCGGGACCCTAGAGCTCTGAGGCAGCAGTGCTAACCACAGTGCCACCGTGCCACCCTTAAGCTCTAATGGGGCTCAAAACATAATCAATGTTTCCCTTCTGTCGAAGTTAACTTCGGCTTTTGCCTCCCCATAATTTTCTTGTTCAATCAGCCTAATGTCAGTTTCGTTAGCAGAAAACATCCCTCCTGATGCAAAATCTGCATCTTTTGCTCTCAGTCATGCAAACTATCACAGCCCAGATCCTAATAGTTCACCTGCTTTGGCATACATTGCTGACTGAAGTTCCATAGAATTCTCTTCCCTCTTTCAACAAAGTAGAAAATGCCATACATTACAGGTTCAAAGAACGAGCCAACTATATTTCCAGTGAAATGATTTAAAAGAAAAGAACTCGGATTTACACCGTACCTTTCATGACCGCAGGACATCCCAAAGTGTTTTGCAATGAAGTGCTTTTGAAATGAGGTCAGAGAGGGAGCACGGCAGCCATTTTGTGCATGACAAGGTCCTACAAGCAACAATCTGCCAAGGGTCTTTTGGAGATCTTGGTTCAGAGATGAACATCGGGCTGGATACCAGTCAGAATTCCCCTTCTCTTCTTCAGATAGTGCAATGGGATTGTTTAATTCCATCGTTGAGGGAAAACAGGGCTTCGATTTAACATCTCATTTGAAAGATGACACTTCTGACAGTGCAGCACTCCATCAGTGTTGCAGTGGAGTGCCAGCCTTGATTTCATAGCCAAGTCTCTGGAACAGGGCTGCAACCCAATAACCTTCTGACTCTATGGCAAGAGTTCTATTACTGGAGGCATAGCTGACAGAATGGAATTCCGGCAAAATCTATACAGCACGATGAATAACATGCAATGCAGACACTGAAAGCATACATTTAAAATTTTATTTTTTCCCAATAAATACTTAAGCTGAAACAGCAACTCAGGTAGAAAGTTAATTTTTCAAGTTTATTTATTAGTGTCACCAGTAGATTTACATTAACACTGCAATGAAGTTACTGTGAAAGTCCTCTAATTGCTACACCCCAGCGCCTGTTCCAGTACACTGAGGGAGAATTTAACATGGCCAATGCACCGAACCAGCACATCTTTTGGACTGTGGGAGGAAACTGGAGCACCCGGAGGAAACCCATGCAGACACGGGGAGAACATGCAAACTCCACACAGACAACGACCCAAGCCGGGAATCAAACCCAAGTCCCTGGTGCTGTGAGGCAGCAATGCTAACCACTGTCCCACTGTGCACAGTTTCACTCGCGCTATGTGAAACTGCATACTCATGAAGTTCTATCCTCAGAACCCACCACTGGAAATCTGAGTTCATTGTCAAAGTGTGAGGTCCTCTTTTCTTACACCTTTCTTTCTTTTGGGCAGCCGATTATTAACAATCAAAGGAACACAAAATTCCGATAAAAGTGAACGGCAATATCACGATGAAGATCCTGTGGAATGCTAATGGAAAGATAAACAGGCATTCGAATCTCAGTGCTCTGATATTTCAATATCCGCAGCTGCAGTAGCTTGATTTGGAGCCTATCATTTGGCTGATTTCCTGCATAATGGGTGGCTATTATTGGCACAAAACAATGAGGAAAGCACAATTATGTCAGACAGCAATCCATTAACAAACTGATTATAAGCAAAAGCTCCAGACACACCAATTTGCTTGCTGCTACATGATACAAAGTTTCACACGGCTGAGGACAATTCATTGCCTTTCAAAGGTCATTAGCTAATGATGTTAATTGGCCTGAGGTACTCGGGCGCCTTTGAAGTATAGTGGATTGTTGAAAACTCAGAAAAATCAATTAACCTAATTAACCCTTTGACAGCTCTTAGTGGTTTGAAATATACACAGGCACAAAATTCACAATCCATGGCAGCAAGTGTCGAATGTAAATTTACTTTCCAACCCTCTATACTCCAGAATTATTTTGCATCAATTTATCTTTTGCTTTTTTTCTCTTTCCCTCACCTGAAGGTGTTAGCTTCCAGATTAATATGGTTACCCGTTTGACAGTGTTTTTCCCAAGTGACCATTATTTACATACATGCATTTCCACAAGTGGATGCTGGATAACAATGAGGACGGAGCCCTTACCGTTGTTCTTAGCTTTAACTTGAGACCATTGACAGGGCCCTGCTTCCACTTCAGCTGAAATCGAAAGAAGTCTGCACAGATTGAAATTCGGATCACCTGAAGTGGCTGACGGGTGCTATAATTGCTCTAATGACCTGTAGATTGGCTTTGCTTTGGTCCCCACATAATTGAATAGCCAGGATAAATGGCAACATCAATGTGTATTAAGCACCTTCAGGATGGCTGTTAGTTCAGATTAATGTAGACCATAGAATCATCCCTACAATGCAGGAAGAAGCCATTGAGCCCACCAAGTCTGCAATGACTCTTCAAAAGAGTGTCCCACCCAGCTCTCCCCTCTCCTCCTCCCTATCCCCGTAACCCCATTCACCATGGCTAATTTACTTAACCTACACTCACCTGATGAAGGAGCAGCACTCTGAAAACTCGTGCTACCAAATAAACCTGTTGGACTTTAACCTGGTGTTGTGAGACTTCTTACTGTGCCTATCCCAGTCCAACGCCGGCAACTCCACATCATATATCTCTTTGGACAAGGGACAATTTAGCATGGCCAATTCACCTAACCTGCACTTCTTTGGACTGTTGAAGGAAACCAGAACACCCGGAAGAAACCCACGCTGACACAGGAAGAACGTACCAACTCCACACAAACAATCACCCAAGGCCAGAATCGAACCTTGGTTCCTGGTGCTGTGAGGCAGAAGTGCTAACCACTGTACTTCCGTGCCGACATACGGACCCAGGTTTGATCTACGTCTCTCCAATCAAATTTGAACAGACATTGGTATTTGCTCTAATTAATTAAACATTGTTCTCTCAGCCTTCAAAACCTCTTTCGTCTACTCGTTAGAAAAAAATGACACAGGGAGCAGTTTAAAATTCATCAAAGACATCAAAGACAGATCAAGGGATTAATTAAGAAGGGGAAAATAGAGTATGAAAGTAAGCTAGCGGGGAACAAAAACTGACTGTAAAAGTTTCTATAGGTGTGTAAAGAGAAAAAGTTTGACAAAGACGAATGTAGGCCCCTTACAGTCAGAAATGGGGCAATTCATAACGGAGATCAAAGAAACAGCTGAGGAACTAAATTTGTACTTTGTTTCTGTCTTCACAAAGGAAGACATGAATAATGTACCAGAAGTTCTGAAAAACACAAGTTTCAGTGGGGAGCGGAAGGAAATCAATATTAGTCGAGAAATAGTTTGGGGAAATTAATGAGATTAAAGGTAGATAAATATCCAGGGCCAGATAATGTTCATCCCCGAGAAATTAAGGAAATGGCCCTAAAATTAGTAGATTCATTGGGTCATCATTTTCCAAAATCTTCGGACTCCTGAATGGTTCCTATAGATTGGAGGGTGACTATTCAAAAAGGGAGGTAGAGTGAAAACAGGGAACAACAGACCAGTGAGCCTAATGTCGATAGTAGCGAAGTTGCTGGAGCCTATTATCAAAGATTTAATTGCACAACATTTGGAAGGCAGTGATATAATCAGACAAAGTTAGTATGGATTTATGGAAATGGGAATCATGCTTGAAAAATCTACTGGAATTCTTTGAGGATATAATGCATAGAGTTGACCAGGGAAAACTAGTGGATGTGGTTTATTTAGATTTTCAGAAGGCTTTCGACAAGGTCTCACATCGCAGATTACTATGTAAAGATAAAGCACATGAGATTATGGGTAGTGTCTTGAGATGGATGGAAAGCTGGTTACCAGATAGGAAGCAAAGAGTTTAAAGTTAAAGTATATTTATTAGTCACAAGTAAGCTTACATTAACGCTGCCATGAAGTTACTGTGAAAATCCCTTAGTCGCCACACTCCAGCGCCTGTTTGGGTACACTGAGGGCGAATTTAGCATGACCAATGCACCTAACCAGCATGTCTTTTGGACTGTGGGAGGAAACCAGGACACCCGGAGGAAATCTACGCAGACACGGGGTGAACGTGCAGACCCCGCACAGACAGTGACCCAAGCCGGGAATCGAATCCAGGTCCCTGGTGCTGGAAGGCAGCAGTGCTAACCACTGTGGCGCCATGCTGCATAAGTTGGCATAAATAGGTCTTCTTCCAATTGGTAGGATATGACTAGTTGATGAGGCCACACCTGGAGCATTCTGTGCAGTTTTGATGTCCTTATCTGAGGAAGGATGTCCTTGCTATAGAGGAAGTACAACGAAGGTTTACCAGGTTAATTTCTGGAATGCTAGGTCTGTAGCATGAGGAAATAGTAAATCGGTTAGGATTATATTCACTGGAGTTCAGAAGAATGAGTGGGGATCTCATAGAAACTTATAACATTTTAACAGTATTAGACAGGGTAGATTCAGAAAGAATGTTCCAGATGATGGGGAAGTCCAGAACTAGGGGTCATAGTTTGAGGCTAAGGGGTAAGCCTTTTAGGACTGAGTTAAGTAGAAATTTCTTCACCCAGAGTGTGGTAAACCTGTGGAATTCACTACTACAGAAAGTAGTTGAGGCAAAAACGCTGTGTGATTTCAAGAAGGAATTAGATATAACTATTGGGGCTAAAGGGATCAAGGGATATGGGGTGGGGGGGAGGGGGTGGAAAGTGGGCTCAGCTTATTGAATTTGATGATCAGCCATGATTATAATGAATTGCGGGGCAGGTTTGAAGGGCTGAATGGTCTACTCCTGCTTTTATTTTCTATGGATGTTTCAAATCAACATTCCTTTTCCAATATTGCCTTTCCAGACCATGAGTGTAGAATCACTCCCTAACTCATCTCTTATCTACCAACCTGCTAACTTGACTTCTTATTGGCTGGCCTTTCCACCTAGCTTCAGGTCTGATATCATTCTAGTTAAATTATATCTTGTGCAAAGTAATGAAGTTATGCCTCTCTTTGGTGACCATGCCACGCTCCTCCACCACGTCCCCTCCGAAGCCTCTTTGCATCAATATACCCAGCACATTGTTGGCAATGGTTCTCTTTCACAGTTGTGTAGCCATTTCTGACATCCTCAATCTACATGTTTTCTTTTTGGGATAGAATCCCTTGGGCTGTATGTGTGTGTGTGTTGTGAAAGTTTTAGAGAATAACCTTGGAACTCTTTCTTTCTCTGGTGCAGTTTCCGGGTCCGGCGGCAAAGCCCTGTGGGTCTTGTAGGAAAGCAATCAAAGTGGTTAAAGAGACCATCAAGAGTCTTGGTAACAATGAATTCCTTCTTTGTGTTGCATAGTCATTGCCCTCTCCCTCCTGCCCTTGGGAGATCTCACCTCACTGCAAACCCTCAGATTCCACATCAGGAACTCCAAGGTAAGAGTGAGAAACATGTGGTACCACCCTCCCAGGTCTCCTCTTGTGGTCACAGTGGCCTGGTGAGTTTCTGTAACCAAGCCATAGTCCTTTTAATTAGAAATTCTTCCTTTACAAAATAGATGCATCATCCTACTCGTCCTCGCTGATTGTTCGGAGAACCATAAGGAGGCATGATAATTAAATTCCTCTGGGATAGACCAATCCTAAGACATGCAAATCAGTTAGTCTGGTTCCTCGCTGGGAAATGGCTTAACTGATCTGGCAAGGTCCAAGCGAACACAAATTCGCCCATGGTGCCAGATTACATGGATATGATGACATGCACCATTTCTTCTGAATGAGTGTGTTCTCTGTTTAAAATCAATTTCTGAATGAGTCAGGATTTCATTCAGCTAAACACTGAGAGACCATCCTCTTTGGTTCCTGGACAGTGTATAAGCTTGGTAATCGCTTCGACCTTGAATTCAGTTTGAAAGTTCAGAGCCCAGAGAACCTAAATCTAATTCTAAAATGTTCGCCTTTCTGTCTTTCGTTCACAAACAATTCTAATCTGCACTTTCTCACTCGCATTCCTAATCTCCTCAGTGCTCTGCTCACAGGTTCCGCCATGTGTAAATTCAAACTCCTCTAGAATTGCAGTCCAAATTCTATCCCATATTAAGCCCTAGATGCAAACAACACCAGCTCCACATCACTCGTTGCTTTGGTATCAAATCCCTTGTCTTCACTTATCTCCATGACATCGGCCTATCTTACTTCTGATCCTTTTTCTGTTCCTGCTCACAACTTACACTATTCACTGTAATTGTTTTGATGTTAGAGCCTGGCATCTTGATTCAGTCTGAAACTCCTTTCCAAATCCTTTCTCCATCGTTTCATCTCTTCCCATCTTTAAGAACCTATCTCTTTGACTTGACCTTCACTTACATTCTCAGTTCCTCTCTGGAATCCTGATCAACACCATTTGCCACTCCTGGTGAAATACTGTGTCTTCATATTAAAGGTGAGATATATAATTGCAAATTGTTGTGGTAGGCTTAATGCTTTGGTAACAGCTTAGCATCTAAAATATTGATGCGATGCCCCAGGGCAGATGATAGCATGGCTTCCATGGAGCTTTCATCTTCTATCTTAAAAATGAGACTGCAATATCGTTCTGCTGCTGAGCAAATTGGAAATATGTTTTTAAAAGGGTGATTTGGATGCTTTCAAGGATGCATTTTTAAGAGGATGATTTATTTTCATTTTAGGGAGGTAAATATCTGAGCTGAAAAAGCTGTTGTTTCTGTCACAGTCGCGCTGCAGTGCAAGCTACGACAGAGGTTGCCAAACCCCTTGCAGTCCACGCACCTACTTTGAAAGGGGGATATTTTCCTCAAAGCCTAGGGGCTAACACATCCCCATGGCAGAGCCAGGAGAGGCAAACTGGGGCAGGGAAGAAAAGGTAGAAACTGTTTCAGCTCACAGGAGGGCCAGTAACCTGAGAACACAGATTTAAGATAATCAGCACATGAACCACGGGGAAGATGAGGAGAAATATTTTTACGCAGTGAGTTATTATGATCTGGAATGCAGTGCCTTACGGATGGTGAAAGCAGATTCAGTTGTAACTTTCAAAAGGGAATTCCAGAGTTCAATGTTCACCTGAAAAGGGACTGTAGGGGTTAGGAACTTGGGTGTGGTACTAACCCTTGAAAATAGAGAGCACAGATTCAGTGGCTCAAAATTATCTCTTGCTGTGTACTTCAATTCTCTGAAAAGTAAGTGAGCTTTGTCATATACTTCAGCATTTCTGTTTGTTTTTTCTCAATACAGTACAGAGGGGGTGTTGGGAGTGTGGGGTAAGGTTGCGGGAAAGTTGGAGGGGGTGTTAGGTGCGTTGGAGAAGTGGGGGGAAAGTTGGTGGTGATTTGAGTGCAGGTTCAGGGGAAGGTTGGAGTGGGAGTTATGAGGAGATTTGGGTGGGGTTAGAGAGGGTATGGGGGGTTGGGGAGGGAAGGGGTTGAGGGGAGGTAAGCTACAGAATTGAATCGTTTTGTAAATGTAGTGATTGTTTGGCAGCCACTCTCCTGGCATCAGTTGATTGCTCTGTGACTAATTATCCTGCGAGAATCAGCATTGAACCTCTAATTTCACAATCGTTACAGTCACTCTGCCTACTACATGCAGGTATAACGAAAGAAAGATAAAAACTACATTTACACAGTACCTTTCATCATGTCTCATATCGCTTTATAGACAATTAAATAATTTTGATGTGTAGTCACTGGTATAATGTAGGCAATGTTATCAAATAGCAAAGCAGTGGCAAAGAGCCAAATGGCCTTCCCCTGCTCATAATACATATGTTCACATGTCATTCTGGGATAGATGAGATGAACTGGCCTGAGATGAGATGGCCTTTATTATCCATAAGTATCTTGTGAATAGAGGATGGAATGATGGCTGGAGTTCTGTTTATTTTGTTGCTAATGAACATTTACTGTGAGCAGGATTTGTGGAGTGAGATTGTCAGTTCAGGAGTGTGTAATGGACCCATGTGGTCAGTAAACTGTTTTACACTGCACATTATTCTCAAGACAACTTCAGATGATTAGCTCTACTCCATCTCAACCCCTTTGTTTTCATTTTATTTAATGTTTTACTGTTCTCTACCTTTTAAATCTTTATTGTCTTTCTTCATTTTTCCTCCCCCACCACTCTCTCCCCCTACTTTATCCCCCATCCTTACCTTTTCTCCCCCTTTGCTTCCCCTCTCCCCTTTTTCTAAATGCTATCTCTCTCCCACCCATTCCCCCCCCCCCCCCCCCCCCCCCACATCTTCATTTGTCACAGCTTATCCTCTGATTTCAGCTTCTCTGCTGTTTGGCCATTCACACCCTTTATTCTCTCTAAGGACTGCCATTAACAGTCTTTTCCCCTGGTTTCTATGGCTGTGACTCATCCTTCATTCCCTCACCCTGCAGTAAAAATATCTCCCACTTTCTACGCCTTTTAGCTTTGACAAAGGGTCATCTGGATTCGAAACATCAGCTCTTTTCTCTCCTTACAGATGCTGCCAGACTTGCTGAGATTTTCCAGCATTTTTTCTTTTGGTTTCAGATTCCAGCATGCGCAGTAATTTGCTTTTATTCTCAAGAGTCTTTTCCATTGACTTCAATCTTGTTCCTTACCTATTATCCTACTTTATCTTGGTGTTTCTTATGAGTTTTCTGAGATATTGAAATATTGTAATACAGTTGCATTGTATAGTAAATATTGAAAATATATAGCAGTGAGAAGCAGGAATCAGCAGATTCTTCAAATTTGCCGATCAAGAAAACACAGATACAGTTGTGAATCGTTCAGTCTTTGTCTGTTGGCCTCTTAAAAGTTGTGTCACACGAAGACACCTGAGGGCTCCAAGACTTCTCACTAACAGTGAAGACCCATATTATTCAATCATTCCACTTTGTTGCTTTGGAGTCATTTTATCTTTTACACTGTGAAATTACAAATAAAATAGAATCTAATTACTTGTATGAAATAATTATATTGAATGATATCATGCATCCAGGCAGAAGAACGTCTCCTTCTACTTCTACAGAATGGAAAACATCTTGTGCAGTTTATCTGGGTTGCGAATATTGAGTGTATCCCATAATATGAATGTGCTATCATTGTGTCCGGATAATGCAATGTGCAGAACAGGTTAATGAGTTCTGAGTCTGTACTGAAATCAATGTAATCATCTGCACAATGTTATAAATAATTAATGGGATATTTTCCTCATAAATTAACAATATTGCACAATGCTGCTAAAGCAAAATTTGTACTTTCTGGTTAGTTTAAAAGACACGGTGGGATCATCTATAAGGCACACACAAAATAACACTGCATTACATTGTTGATGCTCTTACTGTTAATGACCCCACTTCTGCAAATAAATTGGGTCATTTTTGTAACCAGATGACAATGGGCAATTCTATTAATATGATAATATTCTGTTTTTTCTATTCTTCCAGCCAAAGTTGATGACCTTACATTTTCCCACATGATACTCAATCTACCAAATTTTTGCCCACTAACTTACCTAACTATAGCTCTTTGCAAACCCTTTAAAGCCTCTTTGATTTGATTTGATTTATTATTGTCACATATATTAATATACAGTGATATATATTGATTCTTGCGCCCTATTCAGACAAAACATACCGTTCATAGAGAAGAAAAGGCGAGAGTGCAGAATGTAGCATTATAGTCGTAGCTAGGCTGTAGAGAAAGGCTGACTTAATGCAAGGTAGGTCCATTCAAAAGTCTGACAGCAGCAGGGAAGAAGCTGTTCTTGAGTCAGTTGGTACATGACCTCAGATTTTTGTATCTTTTTCCTGAAGGTGGAAGAGAGAATGTCCGGGGTGCGTGGGGTCCTTGATTATGCTGACTGCTTTACCGAGGCAGTGGGAAGTGAAGACAGAGTCAATGAATGGGAGGCTGGTTTGCGTGATGGATTGGGCTACATTCATGACCTTTTGTAGTTCCTTGCGGTCTTGGGCAGAGCAGGAGCCATACCAAGCTGTGATACAACCAGAAAGAATGCTTTCTATGGTGCATCTGTAAAAGTTGGTGAGAGTCGTAGCTGACATTCCAAATTTACTTAGTCTTCTGAGAAAGTAGAGGCATTGGTGGGCTTTCTTAACTATAGTGTCAGCATGGGAGGGACCAGGACAGGTTGTTAGTGATCTGGACACCTAAAAACTTGAAGCTCTCGACCCTTTCTACTTCATCCTCGTTGATGTAGACAAGGGCATGTTCTCCTTTACGCTTCCTGAAGTAGATGACAATCTCCTTCATTTTGTTGACATTGAGGGAGAGATTATTGTTGCCGCATGAGTTCACCAGATTCTCTATCTCATTCCTGTACTCTGTCTCATCATTGTTTGAGATCCGACCCATTACGGTGGTGTCGTCAGCAAACTTGAAAATCGAATTGGAGGGGAATTTGGCCACACATTCATAGATGTATAAGGTATATAGTAGGGGGCTGAGAACACAGCCTTGCGGGGCACAGGTGTTGAGAATGATTGTGGAGGAGGTGTTGTTGCCTATCCTTACTGATTGTGGTCTGTGAGTTAGGAAGTTCAGGATCCAGTTGCAGAGGGAGGAGCCGAGGCCCAGGCCACGGATCTTGGAGATGAGTTTCATGGGAATAATAGTGTTGAAGGCTGAGCTGTAGTCAATAAATAGGAGTCTGACATAGGTGTCCTTGTTAACTAGGTGTTCCAGGGTTAAGTGCAGGGCCAGGGAAAAGGCATCTGCTGTGGACCTGTTGCGGCGGTAGGCAAACTGTAATGGGTTCAGGTAGTCCGGGAGACTGGAATTGATTCGTGACATGACTAACCTTTCAAAACACTTCATAATGATGGATGTCAGAGCCACCAGTTGATAGTTATTAAGGCACGCTGCTTGGTTTTTCTTAGGTACCGAAACGATGGTCATCTTCTTGAAGCAGATAGGGACCTCAGATTGTTGTAAAGAGAGGTTGTAGATGTCTGTGAATGCTCCCGTCAGCTGATTCGCACAGGATCTGAGTGCACGTCCGGGTACCCCATCTGGGTCAGTTGCTTTTCGTGGGTTGAAGTTCAAGAAAGCTGCTCTGACATCTGCAATGGTGACCCCTGATACAGGTTCATCCAGGGCTCCCAGGGTGGAGGGCATGCTCTCACTCATCTCTTGCTCAAAATGGGCGTAGAGTGCATTGAGCTCATCAGGGAGAGGTGTGTTGAAGCCGGCGATTTTACATGCTTTCATCTTATAGCCTCTTATGTCTTGCAGACCTCGCCATAGTCGGCGGCGGGTGTGGCTAGCCTGAGACTCTAGCTTGGTCCAGTACTGTCTTTTGGCGTCTTTGATGGATCTCCTTAGGTTGTATCTGGCTTTCTTGTATAGGTCAGTGTCACCTGACTTGAATGCTTCAGACCTGGACTTCAGCAAGCAGTGGATATCCCTGTTCATCCATCGTTTCCGGTTGGGGAACGCACGGATTTGCTTCTTTGGCACACACTTCACTGCTTGCTTTCCTCCCTATCTTTTGTATCATCAGCAAATTTGGCCACAATAGAGTTGGTCAGTAATAAGGATCATAAACTGTTGAGGCCTCATTACTGATCCAGTGACACTCACTCACTACAGTTTGCCAATCTGAAAATGACTCATTTATCCTGACTCTCTGTTTACCGATAATAAGCCAATCCTCCATCCATGTTCATTTATCGCTTCCATCGTAAGCTCTTATTCTGTTCAACAACCTTTTATGTGGCCCCTTATCAAATGCCTTTTGCAAATCCAAAACACAATATCTACTGGTACTCCTTGTGTGCCCTGCTTGTTACATCCTCAGCATACTTAACTTGGGGAATTTAGTGATTGATATAATTTTGCGTGGTGAGGGAAGAGGTGCGACTTTGATCTTTTACAGAACAAGAATTGGTTTGAGAGGGAGCGAGACAAAGTGAGACCTGAGGTTGGGGAGTTTTATAGTAGTACCTTAAACAAAGATACCAGTTTAACCTAGGACCAGGGAGATATAAGTACTGTGTTACTTTTATAGCTTAAATTGTTAAACTACTTGATATAACTACAAATAATCACTGAATAAGAACTTTAATTAACTAAATAAATAAGACCAAGCTAGTCTAAGATATGTCGACGCAGGTTGTGTGTCTGGGTTGCAGAATATGGAAGTTTGTGGATTGCAAGACTTTCCCAAGCAAGCACACCTGAAGGAGATGTCTCCACTTCAATCTCTCCGGCTCCAACTCATTGAGAGACTCCGACACATAAACAAGGAAATGAGCTTCCAGACAGTTTTATCCAGAATATGGCTGCATGCCAGGGGGAAACGCAGGTTCAGGATAGGGAGGCTGTGATTCACATGGAGCGAGGTTGCAGATATTTAAGAACTATTGAGAACAAGGTCCCGCAGGCACGGGCCCAGTCTAACAAGTACAATGTACTCACTGTCTGTGTGGACAAGAAGAACTGGAGGAAGAACAAACATAATGCAGACCAAAGCGTCATGTCTCAACAGGTTGCCCAGTAGAGGAGCCAGGAAGGATAGAATAGAAAGTTGGATTAATAGGCAACTCTGCAGCCATGAACAAGAGTCCCAAAGAGCATGTTCCTCACAGAACAAGGTAGAAGAACACAGGAAAGAATAAAGTAAGCGAGGTCTTTGATGTCAAGGGATTAAGTAGAGATATCGAATAAGAAAGATGAGTGAACATAAAGTGAGAGAAAATCCAATTAAAAATGAGTTAGAATGTCTGTGCAGCAATGCACACAATGTTGGTATTAAAACAGGGGAGCTACAGGGAGGAGTCAGATATAATAGGGAATACTGAGACATGGCTCCAGGAAAATGAAGAGTTGGAATTGAACATTGCAGGGTAATGCTTAATAATTTAAAACATAGATAAGGAAAAGGGAGTGGTGGTACAGCTGTACCTATTCAGAATAACATGATGACAATAGGATAAAGGGACACAGCTACAGTAAGACAAAATAGAATCCATTTGAATACAGATAAGAGATAGTAAAGGATCCATCACACTAATATAGTTGTCGTCTACAGACCACATAATAGTGGACTGGAGGTAGAGGACCAAATAACAGCAGGTCTCAGAGATAAGCACATTTAAAATAAAAAGAGACATATTGAATAAATTAAACCAACACAGAGGGGATAAAAACCCTGGTCTGGGTGGATTATATCTACTTACTTTAAAATAATCTAGGGGAGAGATAGCAGAGGTATTTCTACATTAATAATTCATTAGAGATAGAAATCTCAGCAGGTCTGGCAGCATCTGTAAGGAGTGAAAAGAGCCGACGTTTCGAGTACAAATGGTCAATAATAATCATGGGTTATTTCAACTACCTTGATGGTAATTGGGTAGAAGAAGTGGGTAAAAGGGGCTAAGGGGATGGAGGTCCTCTGAAGTCTATATGTTTTTTTCTAATCCAATATATCAAAGGCACAATGAAGGAAGACTTTCTATTGGGATTAATAAGGGTGAATAAACCAGAGCAGATAAGTGATGTAAAAATAAGGAAAATCTAGGCAATAGTGATCACAATATAATGCACTTTAAGTTGATGAAAGAGATAATAATAAGTATGATGAAAACTAAATTAATGGATTGGAGAAAAGCTGAATTGGGGGAGTCTAAGAATCAAACTCATGAAATTAAGTGGGCAACAACACTATCGAACTGATGTAGTTCAGGAAACATTTAAAATGATGTTCAACAGAGTGCAGGAAAAATATAATTTCACTAAAAGGAAAAAAAGAAATTAAACAGGAGTTGGACTCAATGGATGAATAAAGCCATAAAGGAACATTTGAAGGTTAGAAAAGAGGCATATATTAAGCACGTGGACAATGGAGGAGTGCAGGAGAAGAGAGAACAGAAAGGGATTAAGCGAGAAATCAGTTAACAATTTCGGAAGTTAAAGAGGGACTGTGAAATTAAATTATCAAGGAACACTAAAAAAAAGTAAAATATTTTACATGCATGCCAACAAAAGAAGGAAGGATGTGATGGGAGTACGGCCATTAAGTGGTGGACAGGTTAATACCACAGGTAATGATAGAGAGATGGCACATGTATTTAATGATTTTGCTTTCAGATTTGCCAGCAGGATAGAACAGGTAGATATAACAGTGAAATGATGAGATGAATAATGAGATAAGTACATTTAAATTAAAAAGGGATGTATTGAATAAATTAAACCAACACAGACAGGATAAAAACCCTGGTCTGGATGGATTATATCCACTTATTTTAAAAGAATCTAGGGAAGAGATAGCAGAGGCATTACCACCTTAATAATTCATTAGAGATAGATGAAATGCCAGAGGACTGGGGGATAGCTAATGCAATTCTGCTATTTAAGAAGGGAGACAGAACACCTTCAGAGAATTACTGACCAGTCAGCCTTGCATCGGTGATAGGAAAATTAATGGGATCCTTACTAAAAGGAGAGAATAGAAGAACATCTAGAAATGAAAAATATAATATTGAATAGTCAGCATGGATTTCAAACAGTAAATTCATGCTTGACAAACCTTTTATTGAGGTGACAACGGAGAGAGCAGACAATGGTAATACAGCAGGCGTGATTTATCTGGTTTTGCAAAAGGCCTTTGATAGGGTGCCCCATATTAGACTAATAAAGAAGGTCAGAAAATATGGGGTTGGGGGACATAAGAACATAAGAACATAAGAAATAGGAGCAGGAGTAGGCCATCTAGCCCCTCGAGCCTGCCCCGCCATTCAATAAGATCATGGCTGATCTGACGTGGATCAGTACCACTTACCCGCCTGATCCCCATAACCCTTAATTCCCTTACCGATCAGGAATCCATCCATCCGCGCTTTAAACATATTCAGCGAGGTAGCCTCCACCACCTCAGTGGGCAGAGAATTCCAGAGATTCACCACCCTCTGGGAGAAGAAGTTCCTCCTCAACTCTGTCTTAAACCGACCCCCCTTTTTTTGAGGCTGTGTCCTCTAGTTTTAACTTCCTTACTAAGTGGAAAGAATCTCTCCGCCTCCACCCTATCCAGCCCCCGCATTATCTTATAAGTCTCCATAAGATCCCCCCTCATCCTTCTAAACTCCAACGAGTACAAACCCAATCTCCTCAGCCTCTCCTCATAATCCAAACGTCTCATCTCCGGTATCAACCTGGTGAACCTTCTCTGCACTCCCTCCAATGCCAATATATCCTTCCTCATATAAGGGGACCAATACTGCACACAGTATTCCAGCTGCGGCCTCACCAATGCCCTGTACAGGTGCATCAAGACATCCCTGCTTTTATATTCTATCCCCCTCGCGATATAGGCCAACATCCCATTTGCCTTCTTGATCACCTGTTGTACCTGCAGACTGGGCTTTTGCGTCTCATGCACAAGGACCCCCAGGTCCCTTTGCACGGTAGCATGTTTTAATTTGTTTCCATTGAGATAGTAATCCCATTTGTTATTATTTCCTCCAAAGTGTAAAGACATGGCAGAATGGTTTTAAGATAGAAGGCAAGGGATTAAAGGATAATTATGTAACATGGCAGAAGTTGGGAAATGGTGTTCTATAAAGATCCGTGTTGCGATCACTGCTATTCACAATTTGCATCAACAATTTGGACTTTGAAATCAAATTTGTAGATGGTAACAGATTAGCGGGTGTTGGGGTGGTGCAGATGGTGCAAAATAACAACCATTTACCTCAACCTGCTGTTTTCTGTCCTTACTCAATACTGAGGAGGACCTCAACAAATTCCAGGAGGGGATTAATAGAATGGGCAAATAATTGCCAAATTAAGATCAACACAGTTAAATCTGAGGTAGTACAATTTGTTAGGAAGAATAGGGAGGTTATTTATTACTCAGAACTTGCAAGTGTAAGTGGGGTATGTGAACAATGGGACCTCTGAGTACAAATAGATCACTAAAAATTGAGCCATAGGTTAGTCAGGCCATGAAAAAGCAATAAAGAAAGAAGTATTAATGTGGAAAAATATCCCAAGGTGGTTCACAAACAAATTAAATGGCAGACAAGCCAAAGAAGGAAGGGGTGATGAGGTTATTGTCCCTTTGAGGGCAACACAGCAGAGTAAATGTCACCTCTTTGGCAAGAGGCATTCCATAACTAGCTGTAGCCATGCTGCTGCTCTTGTAGATCCTTGTAAACTAGGAATTATTGACCATAAAAAGGAACCAACAAAAATGATTAAAGCTCTAGAGAAAACATTAAAACAAGAAGATGAAATGGCTGAAGTTCAGAAGAAAGAAAAATTAATGGAGACAATGGAAAATAGACTGGACTCCATGAAAAAGCGCTAGAAAATAAAAAACAAGTCCAGTGAAGCATTGAATCAGGAGAATAAGAGCTTGAAGAAAGGACGCTTGACAATGAAAATTTAACTGAAGAAGTAAAAACATTGAAATTGACAGCAGAATCAGCAATTCAGACAGAGAAAGAAACAGAGATTATGTGCCAGAGCAAGATTGGGGAAATGGTTGCACTAATGGAAAAGCATAAGCATCAATATGATAAAATAGTCGATGAACATAGACTGAATTGAAATACTGGAAAGAGAAGAAATTGTATCACACAACCAAAGTACCAGAAACTCAGCACTACAACCATTCCTTGAGATGTAACAGACCGAGGTTGCGAAAGGACTGTCAAGACATAAGACTGTGTTATATTGTGATGGAAAGTAAACATTGTGTGTATTCTCTGTTAGAAGGGTAGACTGTTTTTGAAAAAGTAAGAGGGATGTGATGATATGTGCCGACATGCATTGCAAGGGTTAACGCGAGACTGGGAAGTGGCACAGTGTGATACCTGTAGTCACATGGTCAGAGAACAGTCCAGAACCAAACTCCAGAAGCAGCAAGCTTGCATGGAACAGCTCCTTGCAAGACCATCGTTGGAACTGTATACCATTCAAGCCTACCAATAAAAGTGTTTATATTTAAACACACAAAATCTGATCAATGAACTACCACCACTGCACCATAAAGAACCCAGATTAAACACACAATATGAAACTTCAGTAGTGGATCAAGTTGGATCCCCAGAATTATTGCCTCTAAGGCTGGACCCCTGTCATACAAAATGAGCGTGGAAGGATGAATCGTTTGAGTAGTAGAGCTAGTCCAGCGATCAGTGCTGCCATCAAGAAATGTTTCAGAACCAGTAAACACAAGTATTTGATTGACCTGTTATAGGCATAACCAATGTCTTCATGGAAGCAAGTAGTAATGAACCATCTGTGCCAGTTCCTGTTGGCATCAATCCTGTGGAAGCATCTCAGACTACAGAATTATTCCGCCCTGCAAGAAATAGAAAACTACCTCAAAGACTCAATTTATAATTGTCCAACTTATTCATATATAATGTCTTGTTAGAATTTAGGACTGAGTAAATTAGTTGTTGAAGATGGTATAAAGAAGTTAAAGGGGGAGGGATATGATGATTATTCCTTTAAGGGAAACACAGCAGAGTAAGGGTGATCTGGCCTGGGTGACCATTTGGGACACAGAGTGGGGAATCACCCAAGGGTTGGGGGGGGGGTGGGGAGCTCTCTTAGGCAAGAGGCATTCCAGAACTAGCTGCAGGTATGCTGCTGCTCTTGTCGACTGATATAAATAAATCTTTTGTTGTTCATGCATGGAAGTGCATCATTACAGGTGATCGAGAAGGTGTGAAAGTGGTGAGTTATAAGAAGAGTTGTAAAGGGGAGGAAGAGAGAGTGAGAGAATTTTAGACCATGGGATATGAATGGTTGGAGGAAAAAAAAACATTGTTTTACTTCATCTTCTCATGTACCTTTTGCCAACCTTTGCATGTTAGGTTTCTCAAAAAAAAAGCAAAATAACAAAGGTGATCTCAAGGTTCGATGATCGGTAAAATCCACTCCACCTTTGTTATTGTAACTTATGGTGTTCTCAGAGTCTTGAGATACATTAAATATCTTCCAGGAGCTTAAGTAATCAATATTTGCAATGACCTTTGCAGAGAATGCACCCCACCACCCAACCCGCTGTCAAAAACAAGGATAAAAGCAAACAGCAAATAGTTCAATCAGAATTGCTGTGTTGTGAAGATGCTGAGGATACCTGATGTCTGTAAAGCATTATATCAAGACAAATTAATTGCTTTTTTTTTCCAACAGAGTCAAATGAAATTTCAATATGTCACTGGGTGTCCAGGAGAAAAAAAAGCTTGGAGGTAACCTTGCAAAAGACAGGCCAAGATGAGTACAATTTCGATGTAGTCAAAGAGAAATGGAACAGGTTTCCAGAGACCAACAAACGCTGTGAAAGACATTTCAAATTGAACATCAGTGTAGAGTGAGAGGCAATAAAGACACACGTTGATATATTAAGAAATTTGACATTTCACTTCCTTTTCTCATTTATGCATGCCAAAGCATTCATTAAAATATTGAGATGGTTTTCTGGATCTTCGGAAAATCATCCGACATTAGGTGAGGTCGCAAATGCATTGATTTAAATGTGGCAGTTGCTGATTCTGTAACAAGTTGAAAGAGTTGTTGGATTGTAGATGTGATGCTGAGCATGGGAACAGCTGTGGCTCAGTTGGTCACGCTCCTGCTTCTGCGTTTGAACTTTGTGGGTTTGAAGTCCTGCTCCGGGACTTGAAAGCAGCAATCTAAACTGATGCTCTAGTGAGGGACAGCACAGTCAGAGATGCCCCTTCAGGTGGATGTAGAAAGTCCCATGTAGGGGATTTATCCCCAGTCTATTGGCCAATATTTATCCCTCGGGCAACATTACAAAAACAGATAATCTGGCATTATCACATTGAGGGAGTTTGGTGTGTATTAGGTCTCATATTATTCACATTACAGCACTGACTACATTTCAAATCTGTAAAATGCTGTGGGATGTCTAATGGTTGTGAAAGGCACTGTATAAATGCAGGCCTGAACAGATTTTAGACTACATGCATCCATGGGGTGATCTTGGATCCATAACTTCCCTGATTGCTCTTTCTGCTGGAGCAGTGGTTTCATAGAATCACGGAATAGTTACAACACAGAAGGAGGCCTTTCAGCACACCGTGTCTATTCTAACACCCTGCATGTGCACTGCCCCCCCCCCCCCCCCCACCATTGCTGGTCTCCCAATGTCTTCCCCGAGCCCCCACCCTGACAACCAACCCCAACCCCCACCCCTTCCCAATCGCTAGCCTCCTGATTTCTTCCCCGATGCCCCCACCCGATCGCCAGCATCCTAATCTCTTCCCCGAACCCTCACTCCCAGCCCCGACCACCGGCCCCCCTATATCTTCCCTGCCCCCTTCTCCCATCCCCTGGGGTCGTTAATGGCATGGAAATTGGAATTTCAAGATTGTAATCAGCCTCGCGCTATTTTCCGGATGATAACACCATAAAAGCTGACCTGAGAAAGTCGCGACCAGCTGGACGGCGGTTGCGAATCTGGCTACACTCCCCGCCCCTCCCCCACCCCGCTGACACTTCCTGGCCCTCTGTGCTGCTTGAGTAGCCAGGAAAATCATGCCCGTGAAATTCTATTAATGATCATTCTTCCCCAGAGGATCCCTTACTGTGAAATTACTATTGAACCCTATCTCATTACACAAGGTAAGATCTGAAATTTCCCCTTTGCTGTTTGATTTCTGATTGTCCTAGGGAACTCAATTCCATTCTCATGAACTTGCCCTCCAAACTAATTTTGCCAATTTGATTTGTCCAATCTAAATAAAGAATAAAGCTCCCCCACAAATGTTGCATGCTTTTGTTAGACGATCCTTTTATTTCTTACACTTTGTCTATCAGTTTCGCTATGGTGAGGGAACCTATGAACTGCTCCACCAATGCTTTCTGCCCTTTGCTTTTTCCTTCTCTCCATCCATACTGATTTGACTTTGTTACCTTCTGAGCCAAGATTCTTCCCATCACTGCGTTTACATTAGCTTTCCTTTACCAGAGCTCCTTCCATTTTTCTTCACGTTTGTCTTTGTGAAACGTCATGTATCCTGGAATATTTAGTTTCCAAAGCTAGTTGGCAGCTGCCTAACAAATGAATTTGAGAAAGGATTGCGACGAAAATAGAATCCTTGATCTAGAATTAATCAGATGACAGGTACCTTGAAGGGCAAGGGGCATTTTATATGCTAAATGCGATTGAGGCACACAGACAGAATTGTGTTTTTTTATTGCAGTCATGTGCCAAAAATAGAACATGAGTCCTTTTGGAAGATCCTGTTTGAGCCATATTCACATTGTCTTTGAAGGTGATAAAATGAGTTAACAATGTGATTGTCTGGCTGTTGAGAAAAAAAAATCATTTAATCTCCAGAAGAAAGATAACCTAATGACTCTCTCGTGTTCTTTAGTCTTCTATTTCTCCAAGGCTTTATGAAAAGTGTAGAATGGAAGCTCAATAAGCAGTTGTCACATAAAATCACTGTCAAAGATTGTTGTTACCAAGTGTTTGCTGTGAGAAATATCAAAAATCTCAGAGCCTGCCTTTTCTTATTTAGGAAACCATGTTTGCATGATATGGATGGATTATTTTAGATTATTGTGCTGGGCCTACACACCTTACTGTGAATTTTATCCTTCTGTGTTCCATTGAATCAAATTTGACAAAATTAAACTTCATTGTGCCTTTTCTGGAAGAAACCGGAGGCACAAAGTATCACTTTTGAGGGACAACTTCCTAATCTTAAACAATGTCAGACACCATGTTGGTTCCAGTGCTGTTAAACTACCCTTGAGGTCAGACAAAGGCAAGTGTTCGGCCCCTTTAGTATCCTTATAGTTGTGAATAACTAATAGCTAACTGGTGGCCATGCTTTCTGTTACGTAGGCCCCAGGCTCAGGAATTGCCTACTGATACCCCTCAGCCTCTTTACCTCACTTTTCTTCATTAAGGCACTCCTTAAAACTTTGACCAAGGTTTTGGTCACCCGATCTAATGTGCCCTTGTGTGGCTTGTGTCATACTTTATTTTATAATTCTCCTGTGATGCTTCATTTCATTAAAGGGGCCATATACATATATGCTGTTGTAATAAGCAGCCAAACCCCAGCTGGGGGGCCCATTCTAGAAAATAATTTGCCCAAAGTTGAGAAGGCTTCATTCAAGATTGCTTGATTTACATTCAGCCTCAAGGCTGCTGCTGATATAGTAAGATTACCTTTTATAAACTTGACTAATATAGAGGCAGGAGGAGCAAGAGTGTTTTCACTCCCTCACCCCACCCTCAGCTCCTTAGCATTACTTGTGGGACACACGCGGGCAGCCCCTATCAACCCAGTTCCATCTCATAAGACCTATCTGAGGGATATTGCCTGAGTTCAGTACCTTCATATTCATACTTTGTCAGTGAGGTGTTTTCAAGTGCACAATATCTATCCACAGCTCGCTGGTCTTATTAAAATAGATCCGACCTCTACCTGTTCTGGTGTAGGTGTTGATTCCTAAGTTCAATTGATACTGGCCTTGACTCATATCTACCCTTCAATCTGGACATGGAAACTGTGTCTGGCTGTGAATGACAGTAACATGCTGGGAAAAAGAAACACCAACAAAGGTAAAGAAGACTGTTGGAGTGAAAACAAAATCCTCTGCTGGACAGGAAGGGGAGGGGAATCTGTTTGATCATAACTGAATTTGAATGCCCTTTTCTAGAATTGAGGACAATTATGCTGAATTCGATTGTCATTCTGGTTTATGCAGGCTCCATTACTCAGATCCCTCAGGAAGAAGTCTCACAACACCAGGTTAAAGTCCAACAGGTTTATTTGGAATCACGAGCTTTCGGAGTCACCTGGTGAAGGAGCAGTGCTCCGAAAGCTCGTGATTTCAAATAAACCTGTTGGTCTTTAACCTGGTGTTGTGAGACTTCTTACTGTGCCTACCCCAGTCCAACACCAGCATCTCCACATCAGATCCCTCAGACACAGTTTGAGTTGTACATTATTCCATCTTGATATTGGGCTGAATATCACCTTTTGATTTCACTGCTGACTGGTTTTTTTTCAGTAACTCAATCCAAAATCAATTAGTTTTATTTAATAAAAGTATTATTTTGATTTATTGAAAAGGCAAAAAACTGAAAATTGAACACTTCACCAAGGCAAGAAATAACATTCAACTTATCAACTCATAGCTTCCTATATAGTAATATTTTATTTTACTCTTCTGCACTGGTGAACAATCTAAAGTTATAAAGATGTTTTATTTTAAAACAGTCAATTCAGCATCCTGGATCCACAGCTTGGAGGGAAATGGGTGGAGGGATTGCAGTGCAATGGAACTGAACCAGTATCATTTCTGGGCGATAAATGATTGTTACTGTACAAGTCTCAAATAATCAACTCCTTGGAAAATTATTACCAGAAGGGTTGCTCCAGGTTTTTGATAAACAAGTCAATGATGCATTGAATATGTGACTGATCTTAGGCAAATATTTGAGACATTTTTTTGACTTCTGCAAGTTTTCGACTGAGGCACAAAGCATTCACTACTTTGGATTCTCTCATGACCCTTCGTGACCTCCGAACTTCATGGTTAGCTTTGTTCTATTTTATGTACAATGGGGAGCCGATGGCCTAGTGGTATTATCATTAGACGATTAATCCAGAAACTCAGTTCTGGGGACCCGGGTTCGAATCCTGCCACGGCAGATGGTGGAATTTGAATTCAATAAAAAACGTCTGGAATTAAGAATCCACTGATGACCATGAAATCATTGTCGATTGTCAGAACAACCCATTTGGTTCACTGATGTCCCTTAGGGAAGGAAATCTTCCCTCCTTACCTGGTCTGCCTTACATGTGACTCCAGAGCCACAGCAATGTGGACGACTCTCAACTGCCTTCTGAAATGGGCTAGAAAACCACTCAGTTCAAGAGCAACTAGGGATGGGCAATAAATGCTGGCCAGCCAGCGACACCCATGTCCCACGAATAAATAAAACAAAAATATCCTTCTGAATCTGCATTAACAACATGAGGAATCAATGAAGGTCACAAGGTGGCACAACAATTTAGGAGTTGTTATTTTGTCTCATGGTCCTTATTTTAAAACTGGCTCAGACTGATAATTTGTACTATTTAGACCGCCATCTAAATTCAGGTTGGGGGAGGCATGGGTAAATCTTGCAATGCATCCTCCCATTTTCAGGATGCTCTTGAAGTGGGGGGGGGGGAGGGGGAATCTGGGGTTCACCAGGGAATTCTTTCCTTTACACTATGAAAGGCCTCAGCTGAGATGAGCAACCTATTGAGGCCTTCTGAAGCCAGGGGGGAATTCTCTGGCCCCTAGCTGCATGTTTCGCGGTGGCAGGAAGTGGCACATAGTTTGCTGGCAGTAGGTTTCTCTGGTCCAGCTGCTGTCAATGGGATTTTCCATTGATGTCACCTCACCCAGCCAGGAAACCTGGGGAGGGGGTGTACTGCCAGCGGGACAATCCTGTCTGCATGAATAGCCAGTGAATTCCTCCCACGTGTCAGCTGTGGCTCAGTTAGAACTAGCCTTCCTTCTGAACATATCAGGTTCTGAGTTAAAGTCCCACTCTAAGACTCACATACAAAAATCTAGGCTGATTCTTTAGGATGGCAAGGAACACGCTCCTTCTGAGTCTGTAATAACTCCACAGAAGTGAAAGTCCCATCACCAAGTTACTTTATTTACACCATACATCAGTATACAGTCAGCTCTCCAGTTGTTTCCTGCTGAATGCTGACTGGGAGTCTGACACACCTGCTTTAAATAGGGAGCATGAGGCTCCCTGATTTAACCATCAATTAGGACTCATCAGGTAGCTCTTTTAAGGTACCAACGTAATAAACTAACTCAAACTAACTTAGGGACAAAGTAAAAGGGGGAGCTCCCCAAAAGGAAGGGGGGAACAGCCCGAACCAAAAACAAAGTCAAAAGGAAACTTAAAACATCAAACCAAAAGGTGATTATCAGGGTCAATAATACACCCCAGCCCCTGCGGTGCCCAGCGGTCGAAGACTCATCAGGTATCTCTTTTAGGTACCAACCAAATAAATGAACTCAAATTAACAAGACTCATCAGATAGTTCATACTCTAGCAAGCCGACTTCATTAGCCTGGCTGAAGTCATCACAGAGTCCTAGAGTCCGGCTGCCATTTTACTCTCTAATGAGCATTTATTGGCAGTAAACTTGACCTCCATCCCTCACTCAGGAGGAAATCCCAGCTTGGACAGTTGCCAACCAATCAGTTTGTCTGGCAGTTCTGTGATCCCTCCAGGAACAGTGCTGTGATGGCCAGAAGAAGCACTGCAAGAAGCTTCCTGAGTCTAAGTCCAGGGAACCAGAGATAAAGGTAAATGTGAGGGGTCCAGGTGCAGAGGGTAGAGAAGACCTGGGGGGATCATGAAGGGTGCAATTCGGATCTTGGTGGATAGGCCGGCAGGAGGGGAGAGGGGGTGGAGGGAGGGAGGCCCACAGGTGGGGCAAGGACGGGCTTCCCCTCAGGCCTTGCCTGCCCTAGTAGCAAATTGCTTTCAGACCTGGGCCAGAGGGAATTTCTTCCATGTGATTTCACACTCCCCAGTCTCAGAACCTGCATTTGGTGGTGGGGAGGAGGAGCAGAGCATAACGTTCTGGCCATGCAATTTAGGAACTTCTTTGTATATGTATCTCTCTAGCTCCACTCACAAGCTTAAGAGATCAAGCACAGACAACTGATTAACATAATCAAACACAGATTAATTAAAACATTGAGCACTACAATGAGGGTTCTTCATCTAACTCATCCATGACAGGAAGCTGTGAAAGAGCATCAAGCGTGAATTGGGGAATGTCTTTCTCATTGGAGTACAACTCACAGTAGTGTTCAGCCCAATGAGATATCTGTTTACCTCCATTGGTGAGTGCTTCACTCTGCTGGCTTCAGGGTAGTAACTTTGATGATAATAGGCCCATTGTTCTCTTGATCTCTTCTTACATCGTTTGTAGCTTTCCATTGCCACAGCCCTATAATCTCCCTCAGTCTGAAATATAAGGTTTTGAAAAAGGGGTATCATACGAGTGTGGAGAGGCACTGGCGTAAGAGTCAAGTTAAATTGCCCTCAATTTCCAAGGCTGGCTAAAATGGACTTGAATTGGTATATGGCACAAATTTGTCTGCATTACCAATTCAGGAACAAGACCACACCAGATTTTACAGTGAGGGAGTTCTTCCCCCAAATTTGAATTAGTTACTGGCAGATTTAAAAGCTGATTCAGAGGCCTCAGCTTGTAGTGTTCTTGATTGGATAGCACAGAGTCCAACAGAGTGGCATCTTCTAGAACTACAGTGTCTGGAACTGCAGCTTGAGAATCTTAGGCTGTTAAGGGGGAATGAGGAGGTGATAGACAAGAGCTATCATCAGGTGGTCACACCAGGGCCACGGGTGGAGGCCAAGTGGGTGACGGCCAGGAAGGGTAAAGCTCGGGTGATTGAGAGCACCCCGGTGGATGTGCCCCAACACAACAAGTACTCCTGCTTGAGTACTGCTGGGGGGGGACAGCCCGCCTGGGGGAAGCAGCAGTGGCCGTGTCTCCAGAGTCGAGTCCGGCCCTGTAACTCACAGGGCTAAGGAAAAGAGGAGGAAGGCAGTGTTAATCGGGGACTCGACAGTAAGGGGGTCGGACAGGCATTTTTGCGGAGGCAGGCGGGAGTCTCGGATGGTGGTCTGACTCCCTGGGGCCGGGATCAAGGATGTCGCTGGTCGAGTCCCAGAAATCCTGAGGTGGGAGGGAGAGAAGCCAGAGGTAGCGGTACATATTGGTACCGCTGATGTGGGTAGGAAGGGGGAAGGGGTCATGAAAAGAGAGTATAGGGAACTAGGGAGACAGCTGAGAAGGAGGAAAGCAAAGGCAGTAATCTCAGGATTGCTGCCTGTGCCACGGGAAGGTGAGGGCAGGAATGGAGTGAGGTGGAGGATGAATGTGTGGCTGAGGGACTGGTGCAGGGGGCAGGGATTCAGGTTCCTGGACCATTGGGACCTCTTTAGGGACAGGTGTGACCTGTACACAAAAAACGGGTGGCACTTGAATCCCAGGGGGACCAATATCCTGGCGGGTAGGTTGGCTAAGGCTACTAGGGAGAGTTTAAACTCGATAGGTTGGGGGGAGGAGATCTAGACGAGGTGACTGGGAGCGAGGAAGTTAGCTCGCAAACAGAGAAGGGTTATAGACAGTGCAAGAGGGAGGATGGACGGGGGATAGAGAAGGAGAGAGCTCAGACCAAAGGATTCAGATGTGTTTACTTTAATGCCAGGAGTATAGTGAATAAAGGGGATGAGCTCAGAATGTGGATCGATGCCTGGAAGTGTGGTGTGGTGGCCATTACGGAGACTTGGATGTCTCAGGGACAGGACTGGATACTCCAGGTGCCGGGATTCAGATGTTTCAGGAAGGACAGGGAGGGAGGCATGAGAGGGGGTGGAGTGGGCACTGCTGATCAGGGATAGTGTCACAGCTGTAGAGAAGGTGTATGCTGTGGAGGGATTGTCTACATAGTCTCTATGGGTGGAAGTTCGGAGTGGGAAGGGGTCGATCACTTTGCTGGGAGTTTTCTATAGACCGCCCAATAGCAACAGGGAGGTGGAGGAGCAGATAGGGAAACAGATCCTGGAGAGTTGCAGTAATAGCAGAGTTGTTGTGATGGGAGACTTTAATTTCCCTAACATAGATTGGAATATCCCTAGGGTAAGGGGTTTGGATGGGGAGGAGTTCATTAGGTGTGTTCAGGAGGGTTTCCTGACACAGCATGTGGCCAAGCTTACAAGAGGAGAGGCTGTACTTGATCTGATACTGACCAATAAACCTGGACAGGTGTCAGATCTCTCAGTGGGAGAGCATCTTGGGGATAGCGATCATAACTTTATCTCCTTTATGCTTGCATTGGAAAAAGAGAGGATCAGGCAAGCTAAGAATGCGTTTATATGGAGTAAGGGGAAATATGAAGACATAAGGCAGCAAATTAGAGGAGTAAGTTGGAAGGAGGTATTCTCGGGGAAATCGACTGAAGAGAGGTGGCAGTTTTTCAAGGAATGTCTGTCTAGAGTTCCACAGGACAATGTTCCGAGCAGACAGGGAGGAGTTGGTAGGTTAAAGAAACCGTGGTGCACGAAAGCTGTGCGGGACCTAGTCGAGAAGAAAAGGAAAGCGTACAAAAGGTTCAGAGAGCTTGGCGAAGATAGGGATCTAGATGAGTATACGGCTTGTAGGAAGGGACTAAAGAAGGAAATTAGGAGAGCCAGAAGGGGTCACGAGAAGGCCTTGGCAGGTAGGATTAAGGAAAACCCTAAGGCGTTCTATAAATATGTGAAGAGTAAAAGGATGAGACGTGAAGGAATAGGGCCTATAAAAGGTGAAGGTGGGAAAATCTGTACGGAACCAGTAGAAATGGCAGAGGTGCTTAATGAGTATTTTGCCTCGGTTTTCACAGAGGAGAAGGACCTGGGTGGATGTACTGCTGGCTTGCGGTGGACTGAAAAGATTGAGTATGTGGACTTTAACAAAGAGGTTGTGCTGGAATCTTTGAATGGCATCAAGATAGATAAGTCACCGGGACCGGATGGGATGTAACCCAGGTTACTGTGGGAGGCGAGGGAAGAGATTGCAGAGCCTCTGGCGATGATCTTTGTGTCATTGATGGAGACGGGAGAGGTGCCGGAGGATTGGAGGATTGCGGATGTGGTTCCTATTTTCAAGAAGGGGATTAGGGATAGCCCAGGAATTACCGACTGGTGAGTCTGACCTCAGTGGTTGGTAAGCTGATGGAGAAGATCCTGAGAGACAAGATTTATGAGCATTTAGAGAGGTTTAGTATGCTCAAGAATACTCAGCATGGCTTTGTCAAAGGCAGATCGTGCCTTACGAGCCTGGTGGAGTTCTTCGAAAATGTGACTAAACACATTGACGAAGGGAAAGCGGTAGATGTGGTTTATATGGATTTTAGCAAGGCGTTCGATAAGGTCCCCCATGCAAGGCTTCTAGAAAACCTGAGAGGGCATGGGATCCAAGGGGCTGCTGCCCTGTGGACCCAGAACTGGCTTGCCCAAAGGAGGCAGAGAGTGGGTATAGATAGGTCTTTTTCTAAATGGTGGTCGGTCACCAGTGGTGTGCCCCAGGGATCTGTTCTGGGACCCTTGCTGTTTGTCATTTTCATAAATGACCTGGATGACGAAGTGGAGGGATGGGTTGGTAAGTTGGCCGATGGCACGAAGGTTGGTGGGTTTGTGGATAGTCTGGAGGGATGTCAGAAGTTACAGAGGGACATAGATAGGATGCAAGACTGGGCGGAGAAGTGGCAGATGGACTTCAACCCAGATAAATGCGTAGTGGTCCATTTTGGCAGGTCAAATGGGATGAAGGAGTACAATATTAAGGGAAAGACGCTTAGTACTGTGGAGGATCAGAAGGACCTTGGGGTCCGGGTCCACAGGACTCTAAAATCGGCTCCGCAGGTGGAGGAGGTGGTAAAGAAGGCGTATGGTGTGCTGGCCTTTATCAATCGAGGGATTGAGTTCAGGAGTCCGGGGATAATGATGCATCTATATAAGACCCTCGTCAGACCCCACTTGGAGTACTGTGCTCAGTTCTGGTCACCTCATTACAGGAAGGATGTGGAAAAGATTAAAAGGGTGCAGAGGAGATTTACAAGGATGTTGCCTGGATTGAGTGGCATGCCTTATGAGGATAGGCTGAGGGAGCTCGGTCTTTTCTCCTTGGAGAGATGTGGGATGATAGGAGACCTAATAGAGGTATATAAGATGTTGAGAGGCATAGATCGGGTGGACTCTCAGAGGCCTTCTCAGGGTGAAAATGGCTGCTATGAGAGGACACAGGTTTAAGGTGCTGGGGGGTAGGTACAGGGGAAATATTAGGGGGAAGTTTTTCACACAGAGGGTGGTGGGCGAGTGGAATCGGCTGCAGTTAATGGTGGTGGAGGCAAACTCAATAGGGTCTTTTAAGAGACTCCTGGATGAGTAAATGGGACTTAATAGGATGGATGGTTATAGGTAGGCCTAGAAGGTAGGGATATGTTGGACACAACTTGTGGGCTGAAGGGCCTGTTTTGTGCTGTAGTTTTTCTATGTTTCTAAGATGGCAGCTTACTATTCAGGAACATATTGTGGTATTGATAGAAAAGCTTTTCCCCATGGTGTAGTGGAGAAATGTGAACAGTTTCTCTACCTTTGAGGTTGCAGATCCAACAAAATAATATGGCATCATTTAGGCTGCAGGTCACTATCCAGTAAAAGCACAATTACCAGTTGGGATATTCCCAAATGTATCAATACCGTCATATAAGTCACTTGTATTTAGTTGCAAATGAAGAAGCTTTTTAGTATCAGGAGTTCAGCAAAGATAAATAAATCCTCAGTTTTGCTTGCATTCTTTGAAGATCCATCAGTCATGGCACAAATCTAAGCTGCAATTCTGGCAGTTGCCGTTTGAAGCATTTGTACACGTCAATTTCTTGATCCATCAAAGCTGTAATTCTCATGAAGATAAAGTGCCTCTTAATTGAATGCAAAATCACAGGGTAAATTTTCAGGACCCCTGACAACACATGCTTGGAAAATGTTGCCCCCAATTCAGCCAGAGGCTACATTTGCAGGTTAGGTCCTGCAATGACTTTAATTCGGCAATTAAAGTGGGCCTGGCCAAATTGATGGGCCAATTAGGGAGTTTCTTGCTTTGTACTTAACCAGAAGTGTCAGTTCCTCTGGGACTCCTAGTGTAGACTGCTAACTGAAAGCACTCTGTATGCTGTTGTCAGACTTGTAAATAAAGGGATTTTGGTGAAGGGACTTCTGTCTCTGAGGACTTATTACTGGCCCCAACCCTGGGGCTGGATTTGCATATTTAAAGAGGGCGCTCAGACTTTGGAGTGGGTGTCCTTACTTCATGATATTCAAAATTGCAGTCAGTTAGATCGGGCTGAGGGAAAAGCACCTAAATACCTAAGGTGAGTAACTCACCTCCTGACTCCCCAAAGCCTGTCCACCATCTACAACGCACAAGTCAGGGGTGTATTGGAATGCTCTCCACTCGCCTTGATGAGTGCCATTCAAAAAATACCCAAGAAGTTCAACACTATGTCCTTTGATTGAATGAAAAGGAAACTTCTCTTGATCTTTTCCAGGAATTGTGTTTGGGTACGAATGTGGGCACGAAGTCCAATCTGACCAGAGCACAATATAAAGTAGCATCTTTAGATTCTATTAGATTAGAAAATAGTGAATGTAACTCCTTTATTCAAAAGGGGAGGGAGACACAAATTAGGAAGCTATAGAGCAGTTAGCTTAACATCTGTTATTGACAAAATGTTTGAAGCTATTATAGCTGGGCACTTAGAAAAATTCAGGGGAATTAGGCAGAGTGAACATGATTCTGTGAAAGAGAAATCATCTTTAACCCATTTATTGGAGTTTGTTGAAGAACAAACATATGCTGTGGTTAAAGGGGAATCGGTGGATGTACTGTTGTTAAATTTCCAGAAGGGATTTGAATAGGGTCCGCATTAAAGGTTACTGCAAAAAATAAAAGCTCATTAGTGTAGGGGTAACATATTGTCATGGACAGAAGATTGGCTAGATAACGGGAAACAGAGGGTAGACATAGATAGGTCTTCTTCTGGTTGGCAGGTTTATAAGGATGGTGCGCCACAGGCATCGGTGTGGGTGCAGCTTAAATATGGCAGCCACTAAAATGAGCTGATGAGTTAATAGTGGAGCAGAGGAATCGTGGTGCACCTCGCCACAGGATCTAATGTGCATCAGGATCATGCATATTTAATGAGCTGAAAAGCAGACAATCTGACGCGGTAACCCACTATGGTGGTGGGCGGGTTCCACGTCCCCTTCCCACCCACCACAGCACTTAGTTTCCGGAGAGGAAAATTCCATCCTCACATCCTTTTAGTTCTCCTGGAAAACCATTCAATTATGCTGCATAAAATGAAGGCATCGACTTACCCCTCTGGACCTTTCCCTTTCTGCCATGTCCCAGTGTAAACTTGCTCTTTTGAGTGGGCAAGTAGAACCCCTTCTTTAACCATACAGATTGGGTCACTATGATGTCTTCTGGACCCAGTCTGCAACTTTAGTCCAGGCCTGAATGAGGGTGCAACTGTGGCTTCCCCGCAAGGCCAGTTAGTTTGAATTTCAGTTTT
Organism: Mustelus asterias; assembly: GCF_964213995.1. Classification (NCBI taxonomy): domain Eukaryota; kingdom Metazoa; phylum Chordata; class Chondrichthyes; order Carcharhiniformes; family Triakidae; genus Mustelus; species Mustelus asterias. The sequence continues at coordinate 30,339,622 of NC_135807.1, read as the reverse complement.
ATTTTTGAGTTCCTTGTTCTTGGGAGTATGCCATTAAAATCGGCCAGGCCTTGAAGTTTTAGATACACCCGGAGTCATTGCCTGCATCAGGGCTCACTCGATTAAAATCAGGGCAGGACTATTCAAGTAAGAAATACAGGATTCCTAACTCCGGTCCTTGAGCACCTTACCCTAACAAAACCCTTGTATCAAACACATGCATCCTCCTTTCTGCCAGTCAGTTATACCACGTGCAGGATTCACCCTAAATGCCAAATGCTTTAATTAACCATTCATGAGGAACATTAATAGAAACGTCACCACAGTGAGTGGCTGTGGGAGAAAAAAAACAGAAAAAGTAGGAAAGATGAATTGCATATATAAAGATCATTATGGTAATGTGGAGAAACATGCCTAAAAATGGTTTGCCGTGACCTATTTTTGTGCTTCTCAGAGCTGAGCCAAGTTTCCAAAGATTCCAAGATTGTTGAAACTCTTCAGCTGCTGCCTGATAACTTAGCCCCACTGAGCCTAAATAGAGTGAATCAGTTACTGAGGTTGGTATCGATTCTGAGACCGAGTTGCAGAATAAAATAAGGGTCAGGGAACAATGCTCCACCCCACTGAACACTTGCATTCTTTCAGCTCTGTGAAGCCAAGCTGCAGCACAAGCCTTGAAACTAGGGAGGGTGGGCAGGCACTTAAACTGGAATAGGGAGGCTTTCAAAAAAAAATTATGGGGTGTGCATGTCGCCAGCTAGATCAGCATTTACTGCCCAACCCAAATTTCCCTTCAGAAGGCGGTGATGAGCTGCCTTCTTGAACCGCCGCAATCCCTAAGTTGTAGATACACCCACAGTGCTGTTAGGGAGGGAATTCCAGGATTTTGGCCCAGCGATAGTGAAGAAACGGCAATATATTTCCAATTCAGGATGATGAATGACTTGGAAGGGAAACATCCAGGTGGTGACATTCCCAGGTATCTGTTGTCCTGCTGAAGATAGTAGTGGTCGTGGGTTTGGGAGGTTCTACCTAAGGAACCTGAATATTATCCAGGTCTTACTGCATTTGGACATGGAATGTTTCAGTATCCGAAGAGTCACGAATGGTGCTGGACATTGTGCAATCATCAGCGAACATCCCCACTTCTACCTTATGGCAACAGAGTGGCACAGTAGTTTGCACTGCTGCCTCGCAGTGCCAGGGACTCAGGTTCAATTCTCGACTTGGGTCACTGTCTGTGCAGAGTCTGCACATTCTGCCCGTGTCTGCATGTGTTTCCTCCAGGTGCTCCAGTTTCCTCCCACACTCTGAAAGATGTGCTGGTTAGGTCCATTGGCCATGCTAAATTCTCTCTCAGTGTGCCCGAACGGGCGCCGGAATGAGGCAACTAGGGGATTTTCACAGTAACTTCATTGCAGTGTTAATGTAAACCTACTTGTGACACGAATAAACTTTAAAGCTTTAAACTAATGGAAGGGAGGGCATTGATGAAGCAGCTGATGATGGTGAGGTTTAGGGTGCTAACCTGAGGAACTCCTACAGTGATGTCCTGGAGTTGAGATGACTAACCCCCAACAACCACAACCATCTTCTTTTGTACTAGGTATGACTCCAACCAGCAGAGAACTTTCCCCTGATTACTATTACCAATTTTGCTAGGGTCCCTTTATGCCATACTCTTGTCAAATGCTGCCTTGATATCAAGCACAGTCACTCTTACCTCTTTAGTTGAGCTCGTTTGACTATGTCTGAACCAAGGGTGGAATGAGGTCAGGAGCTGAGTGGCCTTGGTGAACCCAAACATAATATCAATGAACATGTTACTGCTAAGCAAGTACTGCTTGATAACACTGTTAATGACTCCTTCCATCGCTTTACTAATGATTTACTAAAGGGTAGACTGATGGGGCGGTAATTGGCTGGATTGGATTTGTCCTACTTTTTGAGTGCAGAAGATACCTGGGCAATTTTCCACATTGCCAGCTCAATGCCAGTGTTGTAGCTGTACTGGACCAGCTTGACTAGGGATGTGGCAACTTTTAAAAAATGTTTTACTCAATTCTCAAAGTTACAAAGCCAATGCTCGGAATGGACCGGGCAAATCCGAATCCATTCCTTGCTTGCTCCAAAAACACAATTCAACATTCAGTTGAATCCAATTCGAGGTCCCCACAAGGGAGACAAACAAGATCCAAGGTGACAAGATGAGGCAATGCACCCCATCTTGTGTTTGATCTGACACTTAATCAATCTTCAGAACCATTGCCAAAATATTGTCAGGGCCTATAGCCTTTTCAGTATCCAATGCGTTCAGCTATTTCTTGATATCACGTGGGGTGAATCAATTTGGTTGAAGACTGGCACCTGTGACTCTGGGGACCTCCGGAGGAGACCGGGATGGAACATCCATTCGGTACTTCTGTCTGAAGATTGTTGCGAATGCCTTAATTTTTCACTGAAGTCATGAGACAAGTACCGAAAGGAGACATTCATTGATTCATGGGCAAAACACAGAACGTAGTTTCTTTTGCAAGAGAAACAATTTTCCTGTGTCCCCCAGGCCCCAAATTATTTTCATGTGGTCTTTTTGTGGGTCTAGAAGACCCTGGATGCAAAACCACTCTGAGGTTGAGGTCGCCATTGTGAAAGTCATGGGAAATTGTGTTTTCTCCCGCACACTATTTTTGTGTGCTGGTGCGTATTTTGGAAGCTCGATAAAAAGTACTCCCTCGGAGTGTTTGTGACCATTGAGGGAAGTCTGCTGAGGAGTCAGGAATATTCAGACAGGTAAATGCAAAATATTGTGACACCTCAAATGACACGATTAAATGGTGTATTGTAATGTTGATATGTTTTTCATGCAGCGATTCATCATGGAGCTCTGTCCAGCACAGGTAAATTGACTATTGAAATGAAGAATGGGTTTTTGAAAAACTCTCAAAGAACAAAGAACAAAGAACAGTACAGCACAGGAAACAGGCCCTTCGGCCCTCCAAGCCTGTGCCGCTCCTTGGTCCAACTAGACCATTCGTTTGTATCCCTCCATTCCCAGACTGCTCATGTGACTATCCAGGTAAGTCTTAAATGATGCCAGCGTGTCTGCCTCCACCACCCTACTTGGCAGTGCATTCCAGGCCCCCACCACTCTCTGTGTAAAAAACGTCCCTCTGATATCTGAGTTATACCTCGTTCCTCTCACCTTGAGCCCGTGACCCCTCGTGATCGTCACCTCTGACCTGGGAAAAAGCTTCTCACTGTTCACCCTATCTATACCCTTCATAATTTTGTACACCTCTATTAGGTCTCCCCTCATTCTCCGTCTTTCCAGGGAGAACAAGCCCAGTTTACCCAATCTCTCCTCATAGCTAAGACCCTCCATACCAGGCAACATCCTGGTAAACCTTCTATGCACTCTCTCTAAAGCCTCCATGTCCTTCTGGTAGTGCGGCAACCAGAACTGGACGCAGTACTCCAAATGTGACCTAACCAGCGTTCTATACAGCTGCAATATCAGACTCCAACTTTTATACTCTATACCCCGTCCTATAAAGGCAAGCATACCATACGCCTTCTTCACCACCTTCTCCACCTGTGTTGCCACCTTCAAGGATTTGTGGACTTGCACACCTAGGTCCCTCTGTGTTTCTATACTCTTGATGGCTCTGCCATTTATTGTATAACTCCCCCCTACATTAGTTCTTCCAAAATGCATCACTTCGCATTTATCTGGATTAAATTCCATCTGCCATTTCTCCGCCCAATTTTCCAGCCTATCTATATCCTGCTGTACTGTCCAACAATGTTCATCGCTATCCGCAAGTCCAGCCATCTTTGTGTCATCCGCAAACTTGCTGATAACACCAGTTACACCTTCTTCCAAATCATTTATATATATCACAAATAGCAGAGGTCCCAGTACAGAGCCCTGCGGAACACCACTGGTCACAGACCTTCAGCCAGTAAAAGACCCTTTGACTGCTACCCTCTGTCTCCTGTGGCCAAGCGAGTTTTCTACCCATCTAGCCACCTCTCCTTGTATCCCATGAGCCTTAACCTTCTTAACCAACCTGCCATGAGGGAATTTGTCAAATGCCTTCCTGAAATCCATATAGACGACATCCACGGCCCTTCCTTCGTCAACTGTTTTTGTCACTTCCTCAAAAAACTCCACCAAATTTGTAAGGCACGACCTCCCTCTTATAAAACCATGCTGTCTGTCACTAATGAGATTGTTGCGTTCTAAATGCACATACATCCTGTCTCTAAGAATCCTCTCCAACAACTTCCCTACCACGGACGTCAAGCTCACCAGCCTATAATTTCCAGGGTTATCCCTACTACCCTTCTTAAACAACGGGACCAAATTCGCTATCCTCCAATGCTCAGGGACCTCACCTGTGTCCAAAGAAGCGACAAAGATTTCCGTCAGAGGCCCAGCAATTTCATCTCTCATTTCCCTGAGCAGTCTAGGATAGATGCCATCAGGCCCTGGGGAATTGTCAGTTTTAATGTTACCTAAAAACCTAACACTTCCTCCCTTGTAATGGAGATTCTCTCTAACAAGTCAACACCTCCCTCTGCGACACTCCCAGTCAACAAGTCCCTCTCCTTTGTGAATACCGATGCAAAGTATTCATTTCGGATCTCCCCTATTCCCTTGGGTTCTAAGCATAATTCCCCTCCTTTGTCTCTGAGAGGTCCGACATTTTCACTGATAACTCTTTTGTTCCAAACATATGAATAAAATGCCTTAGGATTCTCCTTAATCCTGTCTGCCAAGAACATTTTGTGACCTCTTTTTGCCCTTCTAACTCCCCGTTTGAGTTCTTTCCTATTCTCTCTGTATTCCTCCAGAGCCCCATCTGTTTTCAGTTGCCTGGCCCTAACGTACGCCTCTCTTTTCTTTTTGATCAGATCCTCAATTTCCCTGGTTATCCACGGCTCTCGAATCCTACCTTTCCTATCCTTCCTTTTTACAGGCACATGCCTGTCCTGCAGCCTTATCAACTGTTCCTTAAAAGACTCCCACATGCCGGACGTGGACTTACTCCCGAACAGCCTCTCCCAATCAACAGCCACCAATTCCTGCCTAATCCAGCTATACTTAGCCTTCCCCCAATTTAGCACCCTACCCTTAGGACAACACTCGTCCTTGTCCATTACTATCCTAAATTTAACAGAGTTGTGGTCACTATTTGCCACATGTTCCCCTACCGAAACTTTAATGACCTGACCGGGCTCATTTCCCAGAACTCGATCCAGTATAGCCCCCTCTCTAGTCGGGCTATCTACATACTGTTCCAAAGAACCTTCCAGTACACATTTTACAAATTCCTCCCCGTCCAGACCCCCAGCCCTAAGCACTTTCCAGTCTATACCAGGGAAATTGAAGTCTCCCACTACAACAACCCTGTTTTTTCTGCACATATCCAGAATCTCCTGACATATCCGTTCCTCCACTTCCTGTGGGCTGTTGGGTGGCCTGTAGTATACCCCCAGCATAGTGATTGCACCTTTCCTGTTTCTGAGCTCCACCCACAGCGACTCATTACATGACCCCTCTAAATTGTCCACCCTCTGCACCGCTGTAATTTGCTCCCTAACTAATACCGCTACTCCCCCACCTTTTGTAGCCCCTCCTCTGTCTCGCCTAAAACACTTATACCCCGGAATATTCAGCTGCCAGTCCTGTCCTTCTTTTAACCATGTCTCCGTCACCACAACCACATCCAAATTCCGCGTAAGCATTAAGGCCCTAAGTTCGTCTGTCTAACCCGTTACGCTCCTCGCATTGAAGCAGATGCACTCCAGACCTCCAAGCCCACTCAGGTCATCCTGATCCAGAATGCTCTTCTTCTTAGCTAGCCTTGCCCTGGCCCCCAGCTCGACCCCAGCCTCAGTACTTACTGACCTACTGTTTTGATCCCCACCCCCCTGCCACACTAGTTTAAACCCTGCTGAAACACTCTAGCAAAACTCCCTGCCAGGATATTTGTGCCCTTCCGGTTAAGGTGTAACCCATCCTTTCCGTACAGGTGCCATCCTCTCTTGAAGACTTCCCAATGATCTATGAATTTGAAACCCTCCCTCTTGCACCAGTCCTTTAGCCACGTGTTCAATTGTAGAATCTCCATGTTCCTGGCCTCACTAGCACTAGGCACTGGGGGCAGTCCAGAGATTGCTACCCTAGAGGCCTCTCATGTCATTTAATAAAGGATGGAATGCTATTTTGGAGAATCTGGAAGCTTTTAAATTGGATGATCTACACTGGGTGGAATGGTCTACATCATTTTTGTTGTTGTATGATATTCAAATTTTCATAGAATCATAGAATCAGTGCAGAAGGAGGCCATTCGGCCCACAATTTCACCCAGGCCCTATCCTCCATGCATTTCCCCGAGCTAGTCCCTCTGACACTAAGGGGCAATTTAGCATGGCCAATCCACCTAACCCACACATCTTTGGACTGTGGGAGGAAACCAGAGCACCCAAAGGAAACCCATGTAGACACAGGGAGAACATGCAAGCTCCACACAAACAGTGACCCAAGCCAGGAATTGAACCCGGGTCCCTGGCGCTGTGAGGCAGCAGTGCTAACCACTGCGCCACAGTAGCTGGAACTGCTGCCTGACTTTGAGATTTGTGAAAGGTACAATATTGATTTAGCCACCCATTACATATCCCACCAGATTTGGGAAACAAGTAGATAAACCAATATCGCCCACTTTGCTTTTTCATTCAGAGCCAACAATTACCCCCTTTTAGTTAATCTGTTGCAAATTTTGGGCCTACGAAAAGTAGTCAAAATACTCAGTATAAGAGCTCCATTGCGCCCCTTTTACATCAAAGAGTCTCACAATGCCGAAAATTCCTGCCAATCTTTTCATTTAAGCAGGTTTTCCGTATGCACCCTTTGCAACCGCATTTCCAGCAGCTACCTCAATTCTCTTACACACAAGGTACCTAACTGAGCTTCAGCCTCTTACTTATCTAGCTCTATAGATTAATAATCGGCTTGTCGAGTATCATTTACTCACGTCCGCCCAGCCCATTTACCCCCATAGCACTTGTGAAAGTTTTCTTTTCACTCTGACTTTTTCTCGGTTAATTTCTTCTTTCCAGATGTCTAGCAAGTGCACGACCGTAGTTCTCATCGCCAGTTTCTGTTCTGTATTGGGGATGTGATATGTGGGGCAGACTCTGGTTAAAAACAACTGGAGTTTTCTTTTTTAAGAAGTTTTTATTGAAAGTTTTCATTTTACATTTACCACAGGACACAGCAAGTTCCCAAGGTCCAGTACAGTACAGAGTAATCATTATTCCACATACAAATACAGAAAAAAACAGTAAGTATTCATGCAAATGATTCAAGTTATCAATCGTTGTGATCATTTAGTTGGTGTCTCCTCTCTTACATATAAAACAAGATACCTGAAAAGATGGGGTTCTCAGGATAACAGGGTAAATCTATGAACACATGATGCATTCCAGCTCTACAGTGTAACAGAAATAGAGCTACACAATATATAGGATCCTTTATGGAGTAATATACAACTATCCAGGGCCTTACACAGCATTCCAGGACCTCCACGCAATAAAAGGATAACCCAGAAAAGGGGAACATCAGGATGCCGCCATTGATACAGGATGTGACGTGGAAGCATACGCTCTCATGTACAGGGTCCAGTAAACCAAGGATTCATATACTTTTCCCAGGCTCGCAACACAACAAACCTCCCTCTTCTCCAGTCATATTAAAGACACAAATCAGGCTCCCCATCACTGAAGAATTTAAACCATATTCCACCAACAAAACCCTACTGTCAAGGAGAAGATAAATCTTCAAGACATCCATCAACAAGTTGTCTCGGGGACAGATATGACCTTCCTCCTCCCGACAGGATAAGGAAACCCATCCAAGATTGAGTATTACAAATTGGAGCCTATGACAACACCCCACCTACCTGGATAAAGAAAGAAAGCTCCAAGGGGATAAGAGCATCAGGATTATTCAATAGACACCAGATGCAGTCTTGCAGCATATACTTTTGCAGCAAAGATACCAGGAACAGAACAGTGTAATTCTCACAAGGAACTGGACAACGCTGAATCAAAGCTCCCAGGCCCCGCATCCAACAGGACTCTACATCCCCGGGGGAACAAAATCTCAAGAAGGAGACTTCAAGAGAGGATGGCACCTGTACAAGAAGGACGGGTTGCACCTAAACTGGAGGGGTACGAATATCCTAGCTGGGAGTTTTGCTAGTGTGGCTCGGGTGGGTTTAAACTAATGTGGCAGGAGGGGTGGGGATCAGAACAATAGGTCAATAAGCATAGAGGCTGGGGACGAGGTTGGGGCCAAGACAAGGCAATCTAAGAGGAAGAGCATTCTGGGGGAGGATGACCTCAGTAGGCCTGGAGGTCTGGAGTGCATCTGCTTCAATGCAAGGAGCGTCAAGGGCAAGACAGACGAGCTTAGAGCCTTAATGCTTGCGCGGAACTTGGATGTGGTTGCAGTGACGGAGACTTGGTTAAAAGAAGGACAGGATTGGCAGCTGAATATTCCGGGGTATAAGTGTTTTAGGCAAGACAGAGGAGGGGCGAGGAGAGGTGGGGGAATAGCAATGCTGGTTAGGGAGCATATTACAACGGTACAGAGGGTGGACAATATGGAAGGGTCAGGGAACGAGTCACTGTGGGTGGAGCTCAGAAACAGGAAGGGCGCAGTTACTATGCTGGGGGTATACTACAGGCCCCCCAACAGCCACGGGAAGATGAGGAACGGGTATGTAAGGCGATTCTGGACAGGTGCAGAAAAAATAGGGTTGTTGTCGTGGGAGACTTTAATTTTCCTTGTATAGACAGGAAATCGCTTAGGGCTGGGGGCCTGGACGGGGAAGAATTTATAAAATGCGTACAGGAAGGTTCTTTGGAACAATATGTTGACAGTCCAACTAGAGAGGGGGCTATACTGGACATGTACTGGGGAATGAGCCCGGTCAGGTCATCAAAGTTGCAGTAGGGGAACATGTGGCAAATAGTGACCACAATTCTGTAAACTTTAGGATAGTAATGGAAAAAGATGAGTGTTGTCCTATGGGTAAGGTGCTGAATTGGGGGAAGGCTAATTGCAGCCGGATTAGGCAGGATTTGGTGGCTGTTGATTGGGAGAGGCTGTTCGAGAGTAAATCCACATCTGGCATGTGGGAGTCTTTTAAGGAGCAGTTGATAGGACTGCAGGACAGGCATGTGCCTGTAAAGAGGAAGGATAGGAAAGGTAGGATTCGAGAGCCGTGGATAACCAGTGAAATTGTGGGTCTAATCAAAAAGAAAAAAGAGGCATACATGAGGTCCAGGCAGCTAAAAACAGATGGAGCACTGGAGGAATACAGAGAAAGTAGAAAAGAACTCAAACAGGGACTTAGAAGGGCAAAAAGGTGTCACGAAATGGATTAAGGATAATCCTAAGGCATTTTATACATACGTTAGGAACAAGAGGGTTGCTAGGGAAGGAATTGGACCTCTCAGGGACAAAGGAGGGGAATTATGCTTAGAACCAAAGGAAGTAGGTGAGATCCTAAACGAATACTTTGCATCAGTATTCACAAAGGAGAGGGACATGTTGACTGGTACTGTCTCAGAGAGATGTGTTGACCCGTTAGAAAAAATCTCAATTACAAGGGAGGAAGTGTTAGGTTTTTTAGGAAACATTAAGACAGACAAATCCCCAGGGCCAGATGGCATCTATCCTAGACTCCTCAGGGAGGCGAGAGATGCAATTGCTGGCCTCTAACAGAAATCTTTGTCTCTTCACTGGACACAGGTGAGGTCCCAAAGGATTGGAGGATAGCAAATGTGGTCCTGTTATTTAAGAAGGGGAGCAAGAATAACCTGGGTAATTATAGGCCGGTGAGCTTGACGTCCGTGGTAGGGAAGTTGTTGGAGAAGATTCTTAGAGAGAGGATATATGCGCATTTAGAATGGAATAATCTCATTAGCGATAGACAGCATGGTTTTGTACGAGGGAGGTCATGCCTCTCAAATTCGGTTGAGTTTTTTGAGGAGGTGACAAAAACGATTGACGAGGGAAGGGCCATGGATGTCTATATGGATTTTAGTAAAGTGTTTGACAAGGTCCCTCATGGTAGGCTGGTGCAAAAGGTTAAATCTCACGGGATAAAAGGTGAGCTAGCTAGATGGGTGGAGAACTGGCTTAGCCATAGAAGACAGAGGGTAGCAGTGGAGGGGTCTTTTTCCGGTTGGAGGTCTGTGACTAGTGGTGTTCCGCAGGGCTCTGTACTGGGACCTCTGCTGTTTGTGATATATATAAATGATTTGGAGGAAGATGTAACTGGTGTGATCAGTAAGTTTGCGGACGACACGAAGGTTGCTGGAGTTGCGGATAGTGATGAACATTGTCAGAGAATACAGCAGGATATAGATAGGCTGGAACATTGGGCGGAGAAATGGCAGATGGAATTTAATCCAGATAAATGCGAAGTGATGCATTTCGGTAGATCTAATGTAAGGGGGAGCTATACAATAAATGGCAGAACCATCAGGAGTATAGACACACAGAGGGACTTGGATGTACAAGTCCACAGATCCTTAAAGGTGGCAGCACAGGTGGAGAGGGTGGTGAAGAAGGCATATGGCGTGCTTGCCTTTATTGGACGGGGCATAGAATATAAAAGTTGGCATATGATGTTGCAGCTGTATAGAACGATGGTTAGGCCACATTTGGAATACTGTGTCCAGTTCTGGTCGCCACACTACCAGAAGGGCATGGAGGCTTTGGAGAGAGTACAGAGAAGGTTTACCAGGATGTTGCCTGGTATGGAGAGTCTTAGCTATGAGGAGAGATTGGGTAAACTGGGGTTGTTCTCCCTGGAAAGACGGAGGATGAGGGGCGACCTAATAGAGGTTTATAAAATTATGAAGGGCATAGATAGAGTGAATAGTGGGAAGCTTTTTCCCAGGTCGGAGGTGACGAACACAAGGGGTCACGGGTTCAAGCTGAGGGGGGCAAGGTTCAACACAGATGTCAGGGGGACGTATTTCACACAGAGGGTGGTGGGGGCCTGGAATGCACTGCCAAGCAAGGTGATTGAGGCGGACACGCTGGGATCGTTTAAGACTTATCTAGATAGCCACATGAACAGACTGGGAATAGAGGGATACAAAAGAATGGTCTAGTGAGCACATGAGCGGTGCAGGCTTGGAAGGCCAAAGGGCCTGTTCCTGTGCTGTATTGTTCTTTGTTCTTTGTTCTTTGAGACCAGTTTAGAAGCTCCGAGAAGGGGATGTGACACATTGGGGAAGGGCAACTACTCTCCCGTCCAACTTACTTTCCGCCTGACCCAGACAAACACAGCCGCTACTGTAGCCTGCTCAACAACACACAGAATAAGGGCCTCAGAACCAGATAATATGTCCGCCATACATCCCATGAGTCAAACAAGCAAACAAACCAAAATAGAAGTTCAACCTAACAACGTTAGACATGTAAAGGTCAGTCAACTAAGCCTGGGCGTGCACCAAAAGATAATTCCCCCATTCCAATAACATCAGACACTCCCACAACAAAAGCACAGAGGATATATAATATGTCTGCACTTTCTCAGGAAACAAACAACGATTCCCTAATCCCAAGATAACAAAAACAAAAAAAAGACTCAATTCCAATAGTTCTCATGGGGGATTTTTGTCACCCACAACCAGGGCTTATACGGCCATACCTACACTATCTCTACACCAAACCCACCACTCTGCTGTGGCACTACTCACCTCATCAAAAAATACAGTGAAGGGTGCTAAAAATTGTACTTGCTCAGTGTAAATGCAAGGATTGCAGTACAGAAAAGAAAAAACAAACTAGGTAAATATCACACAACTCTCATGTTATGCAACCAACTCAGAGCACTCTCCAGCAGAAAGAAGGAGACCCACAAACAATTAAACTACGGTACCCTCGTTCCACCGTCGGAGCACACTGGTGGACAAATACCATCAATATGTAAAAACAGACAATCCTGATTTTAAAGCTTATTTATTAATGTCACAAGCAGGCTTATATTAACTCTGCAATGAAGTTACCGTGAAAATCCCCTAATCGCCACACTCTGGCACCTATTTGGGTACACTGAGGGAGAATTTAGCATGGCCAATCCACCTAACCAGCCTGTCGTTTGGACTGTGGGAGGAAACTGAAGGACCCAGAGGAAACCCACACAGACACAGGGAGAACATGCAGACTCTGCACAGACAGTGACCCAAGCCAGGAAACGAACCCGAGTCCCTGGCACTGTGAGGCAGCAGTGCTAACCACTGTGCCACTGTGCTGCAATATAACAGGATAATAGGCAACAAATGCCTCTGTGCTCATATATCATACACCATTGTCAGGATGAAAGACAGGATGAGAAAATCCGGGTTATAACCATAGGGAACAAAGTTCAGGATTGATGATGAACTGCAGGATAATATAACTATTCACTGAGCTTGGAAAGGCCAAAGCCATGACAGGGTCGTCGAGCAACATCCAGGATCCATCCAGAGTTTCACCAAAGCGTCTGCACATCTCCCATGTCATCATCTCAAAGCCCCAGCAAAGAAAGGTCCAGGCCCTGGCGGGTGAAAAGGACCCGACATGTCTAGTCACCTCTAACCTTTCTCAACGAAAACCGAGGACAAGGCAACGTAAGACCAGTGGTCAGAGTCTTCAACCGACCCCAAGCCTCGAAGACCAGATACGATGTGCCTCATTGGACTCAAGGTGCCCAGTCCTCAAACCAAGATTGTGAACGCATGGTAGCCAATTCTCAAATCTGGCCAGGAATTCACCCCCAGCACCGCTCGGGAGACCGGGTGCACAGCTACTCCTTCTCCGTTCCCATCTCCCCGAGTCAGTCAGGGTGTACAGCACACTGTGCCATAGGATTTCCAAGAAATGAAGGTGGGCCTTCAGTGAGGATACTGCCCTCTCCATTGACAGGATTCTCATCTCCGCTTCATCCGTTCTCTTGATATCTTGCAATTCATCAAAATGTGCACCAAAAATTTGTGTCGGGGAGCCGAGACCGTCATCCACACCTTCACTCGTAATGGTGGCCATCAGCTTGACACCAACAGCATCATTGAAGTATAGGCCCGCTCACACGTGAAACCACCATTGTGAACTGTGTCCCACCCCGGCCATCTCCCACTGCTTCAATTAAACAAGGATTTGCTTGACTTAACTCGTCCCCCCTTTGTCAAAATTCAGCCAGGAACATAACACAGATAAAACACTTCAGGGTCAGATAATGATGAGTTGTGTATCAGGATTAAAAACAGATTAAATGACGAGTAGTACCTGAGGTTGCGAAAACACAGCCAATCCCGCATTTGCATCACATGACCCCCTCCTCCTCCAACATAGCTTTATTAATGGAGTGTTACCTCCTCGAGGGCTGCTTCTTCTCTCTGTTTCCCGCTTCTTCTCTCTGCTTCCCGCTTCTTCTCTCTGCTTCCCGCTTCTTCTCTCTGTTTCCCGCTTCTTCTCTCTGTTTCCCGCTTCTTCTCTCTGTTTCCCGCTTCTTCTCTCTGCTTCCCGCTTCTTCTCTCTGTTTCCCGCTTCTTCTCTCTGTTTCCCGCTTCTTCTCTCTGTTTCCCGCTTCTTCTCTCTGTTTCCCGCGCTAGGTTTAGTACATCATTCCCAGCACTCACATTAATACAGCAGAGCTCCAGTGAGCCAATAGGATTAAACACAAATACATAACAGATAGGAATGTAGAACTTGAAACACAAATAGATCAGCTACAATCTTATCAAATGGCGGAGCAGGCTCGAGGGGCCGAATGGCCTACTTCTGTTCCCACATGTTGATAACTCTATCTTTATCACTTTGCAATACGTTCCCATTATCTCTCTAGTTTATGGAGGTTAAATTGATACTTGGTGAAAGCAAATGGGTAATCTAACTTCGATTGTGCCTGATCTTCCCAGAAAGGATTGGTATAAAAGGTCAGGCAGCGTGTAAATCAGGCTAACAATTCACTATTGTCTGTCATGCACTTTGGTAAAAGACCCATTTCATCTCCAACATCTTTTTCTGGTTTCACTTGTTCACACCTATCTGCATTGTTTCTTTCCCGCTACCTATGCCTTTCTGTACTCGTCTTTCAGCTTATTTTACAGCCTGTACCGGCATTCCTATTTTATCCTTACACACTACACTCTGAGCCTCTCAGGACTGGGTCGTAATAAGATTGTGATTTTCTTTCTGAATGACACGGCTGCCAGTGCTGTTTCAAATTAACATTCTGCATTAAACATGACTTGGGTTCCTGTTGGCCTACTTACAGATTTTATTTTCTACAGGCCCTTGGAACATAATAAAAGAAATAGCAGCAAAAAGACTTATGCCATAGCACTGAAATCAAACCATTGTGTCCACATCAGCAAATGAAAATAAGTACAAGAAAAACTGTAGTGTCCACCGAAACAAGTAGACCCACCACAACAGGACACAGGAGCTGGATTAAAATGAAAGCCAAAGGAGAAGCTGGGCTCACGCTGAATGATATATGTTGACACGAGAGTTATGTGAACACATTAACACCAGGGCCACTAATAAGCCACTGAATCAAATCATCAGAGTGGCATCTCACAGCTAAGCGAACAACAGTAGTAGAATGATTAACAACTCAACCGTCTCCAGGGTAATAAACCTGGAATTGTTCAAAGTACCTTTTCTCTCTGTGAAAGAAAGTCAGGTTTATTAAAATAAAGTAACAGGTTAGGAACACCACTGCTCCCCACCCCAATAAAAACTACACTCTACATAGGGTGAAGGCATCCCTCAATACATTCACCGACAAGACATTTTTACTGTTCTTCATTTCAAGTGGAAATTAAAATCAATCTTGTTCTCATTTAATAACTAAAATCAACAACTTGTCGGCATTAGTCTTTAAAATTCATTGGAATGTTACGGCTATTCACGCCGGCGGGATTTTCCCATCCCACTGCAGTGAACGGAGATTTTGCTGGGCGCCAAATTCTCCGACCTCGCTGCAGCGGGAGCGTGGCGTGAGCGGCTGGTAAGATCGCGTCAATTTTGTTTTCTTTAGCCAAGAGAAGAATTTCAATACATTTCCTCAGAGTAAATCACGAAAAAGAAAATTACATGGAGAATATGCCAATGAAATTTAAATGAGCTTCCCATAGATATTTGCCACTGGAGATGATAACATTCTCAGCCAGTCAGAAGCTTTCACTACGACAGGTGTTTGTACACATCTGTTCATACACACATAAACACACTCAGCAGGTGTATACACACGCACACAAATTCATCTCCTGACTTAGCAAAATAAATTTGGAGAAATGTTGATTGAAAATAAAAACCCTGAATCATAGTTCATAGAATCTCTACGGTGCAGAATCAAGCCTGTACGGACAACAATCCCACCCAGGTCCTATCTCTATAACCCCCACCTATTTATCCTGCTAATCTCCCTGACACCAAGGGGCAATTTAGCATGGCCAATCAACCTAACCCGCACATCTTTGGAGTGTGGGAGGAAACCAGAGCACCCGGAGGAAACCCACGCAGACACGGGGAGAACGTGCAAACTTCACACAGTCACCCATGGCTGGAATTGAACCCAGGTCCCTGGCAATGTGAGGCAGCAGTGCTAAGCACCAGTGCTAACCACTGTGCCAATGTGCTGTCATTGTTTGGAACTGCTGCATAACCTTTGTTACATATTATTTAAGAAAGGGAAAGAACTCAAAACCTTTTCTCCGACAAAAAAAAGAAAGGTGGACAGGCAAAAGAGGAAGTAAAAGTCTGAGGGGGCGATCTTATCAATTAGAGGGGCCCTGAGGAAAATCTTCTTCACCCAGAGGTGCTGAGTGTTTGGAATTTGCTGCCTGGTTTGGTGATGGAGGTACAAACACTTAACTCATTTAACAGGAACTGAATCAGCACCTCATGTGTTGTAACCTGCAGGACTACAGACCAGGTGCTGGAAGGTGGGAATAGAATGGGCAGCTAATTTTTTCTTTTTCCTGTTTTGACTGGCACAGACACAAGGGCTGAGTGGCCTCTTCCTGTGCTGTAATTTTTCTATTGTTCTATGGTTCTGTTGTTACCTCATGGGGGTCAAAGATTTAAATGGCACAGGCATTCAGGTCCTGCAAGCCAGCATGATCAGTCTGGCTGTCTGAGTGAACATCTTGACAATACAACTGATGCAAGAACCTTCTGACACTCCCCCACTTTGATAATCCCAACTGCAGCTAACATCTGCTCATGTTTCCAACCTCCCTTCACCCCTTCCCTTCTTCCACATCCCCCTGCCCTACCCCACACCAGATAACTTCAACTGCTGCTCCTTCCTCAGTCACCTTTGACCTTCTCTCCCTCAGCCTCAACCCTTACTCCATCACCTTTGACCTGTTACAAGCGAATCGCTTGGGCAGGCGATGGCCTAATGGCATTATTGCTAGACTATTAAGCCAGAAACTCGGCTTATGTTCTGGTGACCTGGGTTCGAATCCTGGCACGGCAGATGTCAAATTAAAAAAATCTGGAATTAAGAATCTACTGATGACCATGAAACCAGTGTTGATTGTCGGAAAAACCCTTCTGGTTCACTCCTCACTTAAGGGGAGGCGATGGCCTAGTGGTATTATCACTAGACTATTAATCCAGAAACTCAGCTAATGTTCTGGGAACCCGGGTTCAAATCCCACCACGGCAGATAGTGAAATTTGAATTTAAATAAGAAATATCTGGAATTAAGAATCTACTGATGACCATGAAACCATTGTTGATAATCGGAAAAGCCCATCTGGTTCACTAATGTCCTTTAGGGAAGGAAATCTGCCATCCTTACCCGGTCTGGCCTACACATGACTTCAGAACCACAGCAATGTGGTTGACTCTCAACTGCCTTCCAAGGGCGACTAGCGACGGGCAATAAATGTTGGCCAGCTGGCGATGCCCATGTCCCATGAATGAATAAAAATTAACGTTCTTTAGGGAAGAAAATCTGCCGTCCTTACCTGGTCTGGCCTACATGTGTCTCCAGGGCCACAGCAATGTGGTTGATTCTCAACTGCCCTCTGAAATAGCCTAGCAAGCCACTCAGTTGATCAATCGCTCAACCCGCAACATGTAGATTGCAGTGTTTCAAGAAGGCAGCTTACACTATCTTCTCAAATGCAACAAGCGATGGGCGATAATTGCTGGCCAGCCAGCGATGCCCATGTCCAATGAATAAATGAAAAAGCTCCACTACCTCCCTAAGACCTCCTTTATTGTCTTCCATCTTCTTTCTTGGATGTCTTTGCAGCTCACAGAATCTCTGCTAAATAGGTTAGCATGGCAGTTACCTCAGTACAGCCCTATAATTGAATATTAGGAGTGGTCCAGGCTGAATTGTCACTGCACTGTGAGAAGTCCCCATTACTGCAATGTGCCAACAATTGGAGGGGGGCACATTGCTGTACACAGGATCTCACATTTAGAACCTTACTCGTGGACAGTGGGTCATTTAAAAAAAATGCATATGCAAGTTCCTGCTGCTTATGAACAAGATTTATCAATAGTTGTGCTTATTTTGGCCAAATGATGACCAATAGTTTGATAAAACCTTGGTCAAAAGACGTTGGTAAGTTAATTGATCAGAACAATTCCACAGCTTTGCTTCTTTAATTACACTTTCAGCATCAAATTTTCTGAGGCCCAAATTCCTTTGGACCTGTTCTGTTTATGGGGGATCTTGCTTTTTTGTAGCTCATCCAGTGTGAGTAACTGTGTTCTAATCAATGCTCACAGCACTGTGTTAAGTCACACTGCTGTAACAGTGTGGAAGATAGCTTTGTTGTTTTCTCATTAGCTATCCCAGGTTATGTGTGGTTCCTTTAGTGTTATTAATGAAGTCAAAACAAGACAAGACTGCTCTTCCCATATGGATAAGTTTTGACAGCAGGATCTCTTGCTTATGCATGCTGTATCCATGTTCCCTGGAGTGCAGGTTGTATTCAGGCCAGATAATTTAAACAGTTCCACTTACTTTTTCTGAAATGTAATAGAAACATATACAGCTGCACTCAAAAGTGCAACTCTGCATTAAAAATTGTTGGCCTACTTAAACTATTTCTTGTGTACTAGTTTGGTTGGTGACATGCCTGCCTATAGAGATATGTTAGGATGTACATGACAAGGGTAACATTCTAACTTTGGGCTGACAATGGGCAGCAATTGGGTTCTCATATCAAAACTTTGGGTACACTTATTTCAATGCAGGTAGACACTTTTCTCCCACATTTTACTGCTTTTCTTGTCTTTGCCATTTGCTAATGACAACATGTATTTATCTACAACTCCCAACAAAGTAAAACATCCTAAAGCACCTCACAGGATCGGAATCAGACAAATATTGACTGGCCGAAGAAGGAGAAGTTAGGAGAGGTAACCAGTTTGGCCAATGAGCTAGTTCTTTTATTAGGGTTGTCTTCAAGGAAGAAAGAGCGGGTAAGAGGGGGAAAAGCTTAGGGAAGGAACTGCATGAGAGTTGAATGTAGCCGACAAAGGGCAGGGACACCAAAAGTGGGCAAAGGAAGCGGTGAAGGCTCAAGAGGCAATACTCAAGATGAACCAATGGAGAGTGCTCAGAAGATTGTATGCATGGAAGTGGTTACTGGGGTGGCACAGTGGTTACCACTGCTGCCACACCGCACCAGGGGCTCGGGTTCGATTCCCCAGCTTGAGTCACTGCCTGCGTGGAGTCTGCATGTTCTCCCCGTGTCTGTGTGGGTTTCCTCCGGGTGCTCCGGTTTCCTCCCACACTCCAAAGGTGTGCGGGTTTGGTGGATTGGCCAAAATAAATTGCCCCTCAGTGTCAGGGAGACTAGCTAAGGTAAATGCATGGTGTTACGGGGATAGGGCTTGGGTGGGATTGTGGTCAGTGCAGACTCGATGGGCCGAATGGCCTCCTTCTGCACTGTAGGATTCTATGGAAAAAGAAAGGGCTGATGCCTTGAGAGATTTGAACACGAGGATGAGGATATTCTAATTGCAGTTTTAGTTGACTGGGAATCCTTGTAGCTCAGGAGTGTACGTTAGGGTCCAAGCTCAATTTTCTGGAGAATGTAAGATGGGAGGCTGACCATGGGGAGAGAACTGTGACGATAAATTATAATGCCTTTTTCCAGTGCACATTTCCAATACCCGCTACCAGCGAACAAGCATGTTCAAAGTTGGAAAATGACTGCTGACATTCTGATAAGTAACGGACTTACACCAAAACAAATTGAAGTGTTCCAGGAATAAGATAGTAAAATTCTTGTATCTGACATCATAAGGAAGTCAATAACATTGCATATTTTAGTTTAATTTGGAGATGCATGCAGGAGTATTTTGATTGCAAAGTAATTCCTTTTCATTTCATTCTTAATTATGCCACACTTCAAAATGGAGATACGTGCGCTGAAAAGGATACAGAGAGAGACAGTAAGAATGATCACAAGTGTGAAAAGGATGAATTTTCCCATCCTGCCCGTGGTGGCAGGTGGGGGCAGAGAATTTAGTGGGAGCCAAAAAATCAGAAACATGACTAAAATTACATTGCAACTCTCCCAATGGCTGGTTAATGTCATTTCTATACACCTCCTGAATGCTCATTGAAACAGCATCCCATCATGCCTTTCAATCTAACGTCAAGCCAGCGTGAAATTACATCAGTCTGAAACCCGATTGATAATGACTGGTGAGCACAAGGCGGCCCTCAGTTTGCCAGAGACTCCGAGGTGAGTGTAACAACTTTCTACCATGGTGCCGCACTGCTCCTGACGCACTGTTCACCACTCTGCCAGGGCATATCAAATGGTAGGATTGGGTGAAGTGATGGGGCTGGGATCCGCATTAGCTTGTTGCGGGAGGCCCAGCTCCGCTTCACCACAGGAAGTTAAAGTTAAGTTAAAGTTAAAGTTTATTTATTCGTCACAAGTAAGGCTTACATTAACACTGCAATGAAGTTACTGTGAAATCCCCCAGTCACCACACTCCGATGCCTGCTCGGGTCAATGCACTTAACCAGCACATCTTTCAAACTGTGGGAGGAAACCGGAGCACCCGGAGGAAACCCACACTGGCACGGGGAGAATGTGCAGACTCCACACAGACAATGGCCCAAGCCAGGAATCAAACCCGGGTCCCTGGCGTTGTGAGGCAGCAGTGCTAACCACTGTGCCACTGTGAACTCTCCCTGTCCTCACTGGCAAGCTCTGCCGCAGCTTCCTCAAACTCAATGCCATCCCTCCACTCGGTCTGAGCTCGCTCTCATTTATTGTGCGCAGGTTTATCCTGTATGGAGACAAAAGAAGGAGATGCGATCAGAAGGCATGGAGCAGAGGTTGGGTGAAATGCACGTCCCCTGTGTGGTCAGCCCTCCCCAGATGGCCCAGAGATTGGAGTTGGAGCAACAGGATAGGTAGGCTGGTGCTACTGTGAAAGTCTTGTTGAGAGAGTAAGTGTTGATCTGTGTCCCTCATGACTGAATGTGTGAGATTCATGAAGCGAAAAGCCATTTGAGTACATGATGCCATGATGAGAGTTCGACAGTGGAGAGGGCTGAATGAGGACTTACCCTGGCAGAGTGGACGAGATCATTCATCCATCCCTGCACTGGATGGCATTTCGAGGGCAGGTGGTAGCCATGCTGGCCTCCTGGGCAATGGCCTCCTAGGTCTGGAGGTGCAGTTGGTGTGCTTTCTCAAGTCATCCTTCGGGTAGAGGACATGTTGGTGGGCCCGGACTCCCCAAATAAGTATCTAAAGCTGGTGCCGCCTTCTTCTTGAGGCTACTAGCCTTTTCCCTCTGGATTTTGGACATTCTGAACAGTCTGGTGAAGACAGGTGGGTTGGAGAGTGTGATATGAGTGTGCTGAAATGGTGTTTAAATTTGGCGCTGGGACATTCGAACCCACCAGCTGATAGAGTGCATCCGCTGTTGGCCCACTCGGTAGCTAGGAGGGGAATACATGTGCGCATAATTAATGAGGTTCCAAGCGGAAAATCTGGCGCAGAGTCCTACCATTCTGGCCAGGGGGAAAGGCGCCACCAGAGCTGCCCGCTACTGCACTTCGTCTCAAAATGGGAGAATTCCGCCCCACATGTCGGTAACTTAGGCAAGCCGTTGGCACCTGTTATTCCTCGACTTGCCCATTTGAAAAAATAAATATGGGGTGTTGAAAATATAATTAAAAATAATCTTATTTCCTATTGGTGGCTATTGCTTAAGCACAAGGCCTGACAACCTTCAGCAATGTTTCAGGCCATGACGCTTACCTGTAAATTAGTTTGGGCTACACTTAGTAAATTAGTTTGGGGTGGCACAGTGGTTAGCACTGCTGCCTCACAGCACCAGAGACCTGGGTTTGATTCACGGCTTGGGTTACAGTCTGTGTGGAGTTTGCACATTCTTCACATGTGAGTGTGGGTTTCCTCTAGGTGCTCCAGTTTCCTCCCACAGTCCAAAGACGTGCTGGTTAGGTGTATTGGCCATACTAATTTGCCCCTCAGTGTACTCGAACAGGCGCAGGAGTGTGATGACGCGGGGATTTTCATAGTAACTTTATTGCAATGTAAATGTAAGCCTACTTGTGATAAATAAACTTAACTTTAACTTCTACTAAAAAAGGTAATGCCTTTTGCAACGTACGCTAAGTGCTCAAGAGGTAGACGTAGCAAGATGCGTTGGTTCCACACTGGATTTCCTTGTGGTACCCACTATTCTCCCAGGTGGTGGGAACCTGTACGTCGCCTGCTTGTCCCCTCTGGACTTCCAGAATGGAGCGGTAGATAGCCCACCAGCTAGGTGTCGCACCTACCCTTGGGCTAACTGAGGCCTTTAAGTGGTCAATCCATACCCTTGCCCCCACCGCCACAGGTATTTTATTAGTGGCAGCTGTGCCCATGCTAAGTGGCAAAGCCATCAGTTCAATCTCGGCAGTCTAGCTGCAGTCTTGGGATGGGGCCTCCTGTTTGTGTACTATATGTCCAATGGAGACTTTCTTCCAACAGTTATTTGTGCCTCTACTTGTCCCCTGGCCTCCCAATTGCACCCTGCCCGTCCCCAACCCCACACCCAGAGACGTCATCCCGACATCCTTTAATCCAGCCCCCTCACACCATGCTACCCAGTTTTATGTGTGTCCCTCAGCTTCCTTCATTTATGTTATACATAAAAATATAAGGATTTAAAAGTTGAGAGACCATGCAGACGCTACGACAACGGATGAATGAACACCGCTCGACAATCACCAGGCAAGACTGTTCTCTTCCTGTTGGGGAACACTTCAGCGGTCATGGGCATTCGGCCTCTGATCTCCGGGTAAGTGTTCTCCGAGGCGGACTTCACGACACACGACAACACAGAGTCGCTGAGCAGAGACTGATAGCCAAGTTCCACACACATGAGGACGGCCTCAACCGGGATCTTGGGTTCATGTCACACTATCTGTAACCCCCACAACTTGCCTGGACTTGCAAAATCTCACTAACTTTCCTGTCTGGAAACAATACACATCTCTTTAACCTGTGCTTAATGCTCTCTCCACTCACATTGTCTGTACCTTTAAGACTTGATTAGCTGTAAAGACTCACATTCCAATCATTATTCATGTAAATTGAGTTTGTGTCTTTGTATGCCCTGTTTGTGATCAGAACTCCCACCCACCTGACAAAGGGACGGCCTGTTCCGAAAGCTCGTGGCTTTTGCTACAAATAAACCTGTTGGACTTTAACCTGGTGTTGTGAGACTTCTTACTGTATTCATCCAGTAGCAGGGCCACTACCTCTGTGAAAAATTCTGGTTCACATCTGTCTTCTAATTTCTATTTCCCCTCCAACGATCGTTTTCTGGCCTCCTACCATCTCTCTGTATATGTGGCCACATTCCTCTTGATCCCATTAATTCCATGCCATTAGCTTTACCACATTTTGGCTGTGCGGTTCCTTAGCAAATGCTTTTCGAAAATCAATGTAAACCACATGGACAATAGATTTGCTTTCTCTATCATTACTTGCGCAAAGAATGCTACATTGTTGGTCAAACATCAGCTACCTTTTGGCAATAAAAAATAGAAATTGTTGGGAACACTCAGCAGGCCAGGCAACATCTTTGAATGAGAAAGAGGTCAGATTTTCATCTTCAAGAAGGGAGCCAGAGTTGGGAAATTTCAGCAGAGCCCCACTCCTATGATGAGAGGGGAGGGGTGGGAGCGGGGAGGGGGAGTTGGGGGATGAGGAGTTGGGGAATGAGGAATGGTGTTAATGTGGGTTGGATTCAGACCTGCCAACCCTGGAAGCAGATTGGAGGCGGTTATTGAGGTGGCCAAATGCCAGATGGGCCTCAGTTCCCAGTTGTTTGCTCAAATTTTAGGCTTTTTAGCCCTCAGGCCTGGCACCCCCATTCCCTCCCCATGTGACCTCCATGTCAACTGTTGCCAACTGATGTTCCTTATCCATCCATTATAACCTCCATGTCAACTCATGATACCTCAATGTCTATTCACCTGATATACACTGCACAAAACTGATAAACCCTATAGTAATAATAGCATGTGTAGAATTGCTTAAAAAACACAAATTTGTGATTCTCTTTTAAATAACTACAATTACTACATCCCTGCAAAAGTATTAATCAAAAGTATTAAAAGATCTCTAAAATATCAATAACAGAGGCCATACACACTTGACATTTCTTTCCCTTGTGCCTCTTTATGCATGCTTGATTGAGAGGCCTGATTCCCATAAAAGGTTTTACTTCGTTGATACAACTGGGGAAAAGTGAAAATTTACTTGATTGACAGCTTTAGGATGTCATAAGAAGCTTTTTTTTCCTGTGTTTTCCCCCCCCAATTGTTCAATGTTGGGTAGGGGGACATGAATGGGCATGGAGGGGCATGGTCAACGCCTTTTGAACTTACCTTTCAAAAGGTTCCCGAATGCAAACTATGGTTCACAACACCTCTGAGGATCCATGAACTATTAGTCATGGAGAAGCTGGTCCAATTCCATGGAAGTTGTGAAGGGGCTAGGAGATGCCTACCCCCAGAATGGAGACAGCCATGATGAGGGTCCAGGGTGTGGGCTCGCCCCACACACTCTCATCCTGTGCCACCAAACGTTGGGGGTCAGAATCCTGAAATAGTGCTCCCTCTTCCATTTTCTAGTCCTTCCCACCTCCGTTCCCATAATGCTCAGAGCCATGAAAATCCAGGCCAACCTTTCAGGTTGATGTCGATCTAGAAAATGTTGGATAATAATGAATTTTACGCAAATATGGAGGCAGGGAAGGGGAGGAAAGAACAAAAGCAAAGGTGTCAGATAGGGTGGGAGGCAGGAATGATTAAGGGATGATGGTGCAAGACAAAGGGAGATGGCAATGGGACAATCGAAGATAAGGAAGACGAGTTTCGATGGGCCGTAAATGTAAAGCTGAAACATTACCAGCAGCTGCCTGTTCAAAGTAAATGGGAGCATTGGTTATGGCCTGAATTTATTGGACGCTATGTTGAGTCTGGAAGGCTGTAAAATGCCTAATCAAAAGATAAGTTGCTGTTCCTCGCGATTTCAATGAACTTCATTAAAACACGATAGGAGGCCGAGGACAGGGAGGTCAGAGCAGCGCTGGAGATTAAAACAACAAGCAAAGGTAGTTCCAGAATTTTATGATATTATTTTAGGTTTCCAACATCCACACGTAAAGCAAGGGCAGGTGAAGATGGGTGCGTGCTGGTTGCATGCAACATTGACTGTGAGAGCTCTCTCTGCGTCCAAACAAAGTGTACTTTGGTTTTTACAATTTGAATTTGATGGCAATTCTATCAATATATAGATGAATGGTTAAACATTTTCCATAACTCGTGAAGAAATATTTGGTGTGTATAAAATATCTTTAATCTTATTTGTGGGGGTCACGGTGAATGGACCTGCCTGATTTCAATCTTGTGACCACTGAGATGAAGGAGGACCACTCATGCCGCCTACTCCTCAGCCCAGGTTGCCTCTCACTACTCTGCAGTATTTTGTTTTCATTTTAGAAATCTGTGCTAACTTGCTGTGATTATTTTGGCAAGTGGTTAAAATACCATCTCACATTATAGTTGCGCTGAGCTGCCTTTTTAAAGCAAAGTCCCCGAAGGCACAACAAACTGTGACATTTGCAATATGGCGTTTGGAGTGTGACAAGCGCATGCTGAATAAGAGGCTTTGTGAAGTATAAATAATCAATTCTACAACATTTCCCTTCTTATTATCAATAATTATAACAGTGAACCAATGAGCCTTTCATGCAATACTGAGTGATAACATTTCAGCGTGTATTTCTTGTCAGTACAATTACTTCAAGGAATAAATAGGACAGAGCATCTTTGCAAAATGTATTATTAATGGGCAGGACAATATGTGAGAAAATAGCGCAATTCAAAAGATGCCCTGGACATTTTAAAAGCTGTGTATTTGATGCTCACACAGAAGAATAATTTCAAATACAGACAATAATGTCATGACGATATTTTTTCCTCTGGTGGGGCTCACCGTTCGAAATAAACAGCAGAATCTCTGGCTGACCTTCCGCTCGCTAACCAAAGAGCAGTGAATATGACACAGACTCCTCTGGGAGACAATGGCAGCCGTTAATATTGATTAATTCAAATGCAAATTAGATAGATTTCTTTCAGAAAATAACATTTTGGGATATACATATGAGTAATCTGAAACATGGCTTGCGGTAAATGGAGTATACTTAGGAGGGAAAAGGTGACTTTGGACCTATGGTTTCCAAAGCCCTCCAGTAATGGGGCTGGAATTCTCCAATCTCACACGCCCCACTACCGCTGCTAATGTGAACTAAGAATTTGACGTTCAGCCAAATCTCCATCCACTGAAGCAGGACTGGGGAATTCCAGCTGCGGGCAAGGTCAGAGAAATCCGGCCTGGGCTGTTCCTAGTGCCTAGTCTGGGTCTGTTATAGATTATTTGTTAGAGTAGTGAGAGGCAACCTGGGCTGGGGAGTAGGGGGCATGAGTGACCCTCCTTCACCTCAGTGGTCACAAGATTGAAACCAGGCAGGTCCACTCACCATGATCCCCACAAATAAAATTAAAGATATTTTATACACACCAAATATTTCTTTACGAGTTATGGAAAATGTTCAGCCTTTCATCAAAAATTGATAGAACTGCCATCAACTTCAAATTGTAAAAACAAAAGTAATATTTATGATTTGTTTGGATGCAGAGGGAGCTCTCACAGTCAATGTTGTGGGCAACCAGCACACAGCCCATTTCACGTGCCCTTGCTTTACGTGTGTATCATAATCGTAGGAAAAAAAACGATGTGCTTGGAAACCAGAGGAATGTGGCAACTCTGCGCCTGGGCAAGGGTCAACAAAATGTCTTGTGGGCGCAATTAGAAACCTCTTGGGATGCATGTGGCCCGACTCCCCTTATCCCCCTCCAAACCCCCACCTCCCCTTTGCAGGCCACAGGCTGCCCACCGCTGTGTAAGAGAGTGATTCCTTATGATTCAACAAATCCCTCACTGTTGTGTGGTGTATCTGATAAAATGATAAAAAGCAAACTAGACAGGCCTTAATCTTACATCATCTGGAAACTCCTATGTTTCAATGAAATCCAGCAACATTATGATAACTTTATGTTGCATCTTCTCTGTTTTCTTCTCATCCTTCATAGTGTGAAATTTAAAACTGTACACAATACCTCAATTGTGGTTTATTAATTTATGATCTAGATTCACCATTGCAACTCAACTTTTATATTCTATACACTACATTCCATCCATACTTGCATTGCAGCTCATCCTAATCTGTATTCTATTACATATCAAGTATCAGCCACACATCTCTCCTGCCCTTGACCTTTCTCTCCTGTTGATCTATTCCCAGTTCTCTAAAATATTCAATTTAACATTCTTTTATGCATATTTAAATCATGTCCTTGACCATCCTTACCTCTGTAACTTCCTCCAATTCTGCAACTGCTCAAACTCGGTTATCTAGCACATCTCTCTCCTGGTGGTCATGCCGTCACTTACATAAAGCCCAGATTCTGGAATTCTCATCTTAATTTCTTCCAACTTCATTTCCATGAAGAATTTTTAGTAAAACCTATCCATTTCACTCAACCTTTGACCACCACTCCTTAATTTTTCCTTTGCAGGTTCTGAATCAATTTTTGCCTGATTACAGCTTTTTGAAGCACTTTGGAGTGTTTTTCTCCGGTAAAAGGTCGTTATAAAGGGCGGCACGGTAGCACATTGGTTAGCACTGCTGCTTCACAGCTCCAGGGTCCCGGGTTCGATTCCCGGCTCGGGTCACTGTCTGTGTGGAGTTTGCACATTCTTCTCGTGTCTGCGTGGGTTTCCTCCGGGTGCTCCGGTTTCCTCCCACAGTCCAAAGATGTGCGGGTTAGGTTGATTGGCCAGGTTAAAAATTGCCCCTTAGAGTCCTGGGATGCGTAGGTTAGAGGGATTAGCGGGTAAATATGTGGGGTGGGATTGTGGTCGGTGCAGACTCGATGGGCCGAATGGCCTCCTTCTGCACTGTAGGGTTTCTATGATAAAGGCTCTATGTAAATGAAACTTGTTGGAGTTGGTTGAGGGATGAATATTGGACAGGGGTTTGGGAGAATGTCTCTGTTTCATTCAGTATGATGGGAATTTCTGCATCCTTACCTGGTCTGGTCTATATGTGACTCCAGAGCCACAGCGATGTGGTTGACTCTCAACTTCCCTCAGGCAACTAGGGAAGGGCAATAAATGCCGGCCAGCCAGTGACGCCCATGTCCCACGAATTAAGAAAGAATACCTGAACAGGCAGATGGGGCTGCAACTTAATATTTTACCAATAGGGCCGTGTCTACATAGTTCCCCAATTTAATGGAATCTTGGCTGATCTGTACCTTAGCTTTGTTCTATCAGCTTTAATACCCTTGCCTAAGAAAAATTTAGCAGTCTCTATTTTACATTTTAGTTGGTCTATTCTCAACAGCTTTTTAAGGGAGGGA
Organism: Mustelus asterias; assembly: GCF_964213995.1. Classification (NCBI taxonomy): domain Eukaryota; kingdom Metazoa; phylum Chordata; class Chondrichthyes; order Carcharhiniformes; family Triakidae; genus Mustelus; species Mustelus asterias. Next base: position 30,311,555 of record NC_135807.1, on the reverse strand, counting down.
GTTCCAGATTTCCATTGGCCCTTTATGGGAAAGAATGTTTCCTGAATCATCTAGTGCGAATTTTAACATTGTGCCCCCTTGTCCTGGACATTCCCATCAGACTCAATAGTTTCTCACAAGCTATTCTCTCAAATCTTCTAGTCATCTTAAATACTTGTTCAATTAGATCCTCCTTTAACCTGCCATATTCAAGGGAATCCAGCAATCCTCAGCACTATACTGTATGCAACAACTTGCATTATACACTCAAGTCTTGGAGTGGGGTTTCCATGCAAGACTATGGGTAAGACTGGAGCTCGCAAATCCCAAGAGTCGAGGCCTAACACATAGTCTCCAACTCTCAAACCCCTACTGCCATTTAACGCTCACTTGAGCATTGATTGGAAGACTTCCACCCACTCTTGGAAGGAAATCCCATCTGTTGGAGCTGTTGACCAATCAGATTGACCAATCGCTCTTCAACCAATCCAGGCACAGTGGTACTGCAGTGGTCTGCCTGTGACTTGGAAAAGTTAAACCCCGGGGGCCCCGGGAACTGGAGGGTAGGGGATGCCCGGTGCAGTCGGGAGAGGGCCAATGGCAACATTAGGGGGTAGGCCAGAGGTGAACGTGATCCCTGAGCTCCAAAGTCTTGGGGGGGAGGGTACCCGAACTCTGACGGGGTCTTCAGAGTGCGGCGCTCTCCCCCTTCCTGCCCGAGATGGGGAAAAGTTTAAATGTCACTTTCCCACTGTACCCACACCCACTTCTGCCAGCCTAAAAATTGAGGCTGGGTGGGATAAGAACACTAAGTGGGCACTTTGGGACCTTAATAGGTGAATGGGCGGGTTTCCCGCCAAGGCCCTCCCAGGCGCAAAATTACATCTGGGTTTGGGCGGACGAGTTCCTGGAGGAATTCCTGTCCATTCAATTTAAACTCCCCTCCTGCCTCAGAAGACACCATGGGAAGAGCGTAAAATTCTGTCCATCTAACTTTGAGGTGCAAATGTTCTCACAGAATCAGCCGACACTTGATTATAAAATAAGACAGGAAGTCTGGTGGGACTTTTTAAACAAGGCTAATTGGTTTGACAAAGAGTTTATTAGAGAAGGCCACTGTTTCAACAGATTGACGAAATTAGACTCCTCCAGTATCATTGTATGAATACTTATCAGTATTCAGTTCAGACAGTATTACATTCCCTGCAATTTAAACGGAGGCACCAACACATTAATTACAAAGAAATTTCACACAAATACTTCATTCATTCATTGCTGCAGGCAGATTTCTCAGTCATCCCTCATAACCTCAGCAGAAAATTGGCAGAAATTGCAGCGAAACAGCTTCACCAACCATTTCTCGGAGTTTCCGCTGATGTTCTGCCAAAGTTATGGTGGGAACCCTCTGAGAAATTCCACCTTATTAAGCATTCAGACACTCACACTGAGATTACAAAGACACCTATGTCAGACTCCTATTTATTGACGACAGCTCAGCCTTCAACACCATTATTCCTACGAAACACATCTCCAAACTCCGTGGTCTGGGCCTCGGCTCCTCCCTCTGCAACTGGATCCTAGACTTCCTAACTCACAGACAATAATCAGTAAGGATAGGCAACAACACCTCCTCCACGATCATCCTCAACATCGGTGCCCCACAAGGCTGAGTTCTCAGCCCCCTACTATATTCCTTGTACACCTATGGCTGTGTGGCCAAATTCACCTTCAACTCGATTTTTCATGTTTGTTGATGACACGACTGTAGTGGGTCAGATCTCAAACAATGACACGTCAGAGTACAGGAATGAGATAGAGAATCTGGTGGACTGGTGCGATGACAATAATCACTCCCTCAATGTCGACAAAATGAAGGAGATAGTCATTGACTTCGGGAAGCATAGTGGAGAACATGCCCCTGTCTACATCAATGGGGACGAAGTAGAAATGGTCGAGAACTTCAAGTTTCTAGGTGTCCAGATCACCAACAACCTGACCTGGTTTCCCCATGCCGACATTATAGTTAAGAAAGCCCACCAATGCCTCTACTTTCTCAGAAGACTAAGGGAATTTGGCATGTCAGCTGTGACTCTTGCCAACTTTTACAGATGCACTATAGAAAGCATTTTTTCTGGTTTTTCGCAGCTTGGTATGGTCCCTGCTCTGCCCAAGACCGCAAGAAACTACAAAGGTCCATAAATGTAGCCCCAGTTCACCACGCAAAACAGCCTCCCATCCATTGATTCTGTCTACACTTCCCACTGCCTCAGAAAAGCAGCCAGCATAATTAAGGACCTCACGCACCCCGGACTCTTCCGCCTTCTTCCATCGGGAAAATGATACAAAAGTCTGAGGTCATGTACCAATTGACTTAAGAACAGCTCCTTCCCTGCTGCCATCAGGCTTTTGAATGGACCTACCTCACATTAAGCTGATCTTTCTCTACACCCTAGCTCTGACTGTGACACTACATTCTGCACTCTCGCCTTTCCTTCTCTATGAACGGTATGCCTTATCTGTATAGTGCGCAAGAAGCAATACTTTTCACTGTATACTAATACATGTGACAATAATAAATCAAATCAAATCTAAACATTCCAAGAGCCTAATTGCAATATGGAGAGAGAATAGCTTTAGGAATTTGCTGAGGTGTGGGTAAAAATAGATGAGATTGGTCAAAAAGGGAATTGGCATTGCCAGCTGCGGCTCAGCTAATAGTACTCTTGCCTCTCAGTCAGAGACTTTAGTTTCAGCCCACTCCAGATACTTGAATATATATAATCTAGGCAGTGCAACAATGAGAGAGCGTTACACTGTGTTGTGGGGTAAATCGAGATGACCGGTACTGTCTTAACTATAGACAATACAAAACTAGCGAGGCAGATATCTCTGTACAAAGATGTAACATGAAACAAGCAGCTGCAAGGGGATCATCAAAAGTGTTAAGTAGCTCTGCAATGGAACCTCTCCGATGATTCTGGCGTATACAATCAAAAACAAATCAATTATAGTGTTTCTTATCAATCATTCCCGCCTTATATTAGCTTAAAATCAATTACATTCAGTATACACACATCAATAATAATCCCTGGCATTCACCTCAGCCAATTGCATTTTACCATCCAGCATAATGATATCTTATTCATCCATTTAATCTGGATGCTAACTCCCATTTTGGCCAAAGTCGCATCCGACTTTAGCCAAAGATGTGCGGGTTAGTCCAAAGATGTGCGGGTTAGGTTGATTGGCCAGGTTAAAAATTGCCCCTTAGAATCCTAAAATGCGTAGGTTAGAGGGATTAGTGGGTAAATATGTGGGGGTAGGGCCTGGGTGGGATTGTGGTCGGTGCAGACTCGATGGGCCAAATGGCCTCCTTCTGCACTGTAGGGTTTCTATGATTTCTATGATTTCCTTGTTGCCTGGTTACCCTAGATGCTTACCAAAGGGGTCAAAGTGGGCATTCCCACTGGATCATTGCCAAACTAGATAAACACATGATCCTGCATCCGGGCACATCGCTACCCTAAGTCTAGACAATGAATAAACCTATTCATTAATGTTGCAATATGTGTTCCCGCATGAGAAACTTTCTGTTATGAATTTCTCTAACTACAGGGGTTCCCAGGCCTTTGGCTCTGAATGATTTGGCTTTACCATCATCCCTTGCAGCAACCTGCTTTCAGCTGAAATGAACAATGATTCATACAATACTTATAAAACTTGAAAATATCAATATATATGTTTTAAAATCATAATTACTTGCTTAACTCTCTTACTGCATTCATATATTATTCTCTCATTAGTTTATTAACTTGTTTCAAGAATCATTTAACTCTTTACTAGTAGTCCTGTCAGTGCCTTATGTATTCTGTCTAAAACCTTATTAAGTGGTTAGAAATCTCTGACATCATACTGAGAGAGGATGCCTTCTTTCAGGCAAATCCAAACTCTGTGCTCTGAGGAAGTCATAAAAGATCTCATGGCACTACTTAAAGAAGCACAGGAAAGGTCTCCCTCTGTCCTGCCCAGTATTTGTCCCTCAACCAATACCTAAGACAAATGACCTGGTGAATTCATTTCATTGCTGTTCGTGAGGACTTGCTGTGAGCACTCTGGCTGCCTTGTTTCCCACATTACGGCTGTAATTCTCCCAAAAGTGCAGAATTGGCGGGAAAACTGTTTTAGATCACGACTGTTTTTTCAGCGCAGCTTCTCACTCGAATCTCCCCACTCTGTGCATTATTGGGGTCCTAATCGTGAATCTCATTAAAAACCCAGGGGGCGGGGCCTATTTGCACCGGAATCTGACAGTTCTGCAACTCTGCGCATGCGCAGTGGCCCCGATCTGTCAGTCTCCCCATTTTCTGGCCAGCTCGATTGCTGGCCAGTCCGGGATCCCCGCAGTGCTGCCCCTCCAGCACCCCCCCACGGCCCGATCGCGGCCCCACAACAACTCCCAGGCCAGCCCTGACTACCCCCTGCCCCCGAGTGCCCTGATGTCCAGCCCACCACCCCCAGCAGTGGCAATCCCTCCATCCCCGTCACCCCTGCTGACCACCTGCCCAGGGTCAGACCCCCCCAGGAGGCAGGCTACCCCCGGCAGACCACCTCCCCCCCCCCAGCCCCCCCCAATCGCTGCCCTCCCTCCAACCCAGACCGATCCTATCTGCAGAGTGGCAGTGGGACCCCCCAACCCCACCGGTCATCCCCTTGGCTCTGCCCACAATAGCCCTGCCCCCTTGGCACTGCCCAATGCCCAGTAGGCATTGCCAAGGTGCCCTCTGGACATGGGAATTTTCCCCTTGGGCAGTGCCAGGGGCACAGGCTGGCACTGCCAGGGTGCCCATGCCCAGGGGGGCACCACCCCCCACCGCCTGACCCCCTGGGGGGCCCTGATTGCCCCCCTTTCATTCCGGCAGGTTCTCTTCCTGCTAGTTCCCCGAACGTGGGGAGCTATTCAACCCCGCCGGAATGAAGTATTCCTAGCGGGATGGGAGATTCAATCGGAACCGGCAAGTTCCTGATAATTACATTTAAAAGACGTTCAAAACATATTAAAAAAAGATTCAAACGACTTACCTGCCTTCCCGCCGGTTTCCAGCCTGGTCTGACCTGCCACTGTTCGCCGGCTCTGGGAGATGTGCATGCGTTCCCGGCGCTTGTGCAAATCCCGAAACAAAGCCGGGGCAACGTGCATCTCCCACCCCGACCCGCCAGAAAAGTTGTAGGTCGGGATGGGAGAATCGTGGCATACAGTTCTGATGCAAGGATTGAAACGTTGGCTGGAATTTAATACCCCTTTGGAGGCCAGCTCAGAGGCGAAGGAGTCAATGTGATCAGGTGGGAAGCAGCACAATGGAGGTCTCACCACCTTCCCTTGTCTCTCTGATTAAGTCTGCTATGTAAAATGCTTGTGGGTAACCTTCCTGCCCAGAAGCCAATTGGTATTCAACCAGTGACAGGTGGGGAATTTGCCAGTTAGAAAGGCTCCCCAGCAAACCCTGACAGGATTCTTTGTGGCCTACTAGGGGCAGAGAGCTCCTTCTTCATGGGACACACTGTGCCCAATCGAGCACCCAGCATCGGGATGAGGGTGTCCCGCAGAAAGCCACAATCCCTACCCCTACTTCCAACACTCCTCCACCCCCGTCATCAGTGACCCACTCCCCATGACTCTCATCCCACCCACACTCACCTCTATCTGGGAATCGATCCAGTGGGAGGCCGCACTACAGCGGTCAACACTCCCAATGGTACCACTGGTTCTGGAGATCTACTGGCCTTCGATAGGCTGGCAGCTCTCGAGGGGCCTGATTATCTCAGAATAGCAGTAACGATCTGAGATCCCTATCTGTTTCAAGAAGACGACCGCCATCCCAACCTAAGAAAAACCAAGCAGCGTGCCGTAATGACTATCGGCTGGTGGCTCTGACATCCATCATTATGAAGTGCTGTGAAAGGTTAGTCATGGCACGAATCAATTCCAGCCTCCGGACTACCTGGATCCACTACAGTTTGTCTACCACCGCTACAGGTTCTCAGCAGACACCATCTCCCTGGCTCTGCACTCAACCCTGCAACACCTAGATAACAAAGGCACCTATGTCAGACTCCTATTTATTGACTACAGCTCAGCCTTCAACACTATTATTCCCACAAAACTCATCTCCAAGCTCCGTGGCCGAGGCCTCGAAACCTCACTCTGCGACTGGATCCTGAACTTCCTAATTCACAGACCACAATCAGTAAGGATAGGCAACAACACCTCCTCCACGATCATCATTAACACCGGTGCCCCACAAGGCTGTGTTCTCAGCCCCTTACTATACTCCTTATGCACCTATGACTGTGTGGCCAAATTCCCCTCCAATTTGATTTTCAAGTTTGCTGATGACTACACTGTAATGGGTCGGATCTCAAACAATGATGGAATGAGATAGAGAATCTGGTGAACTGGTGTGGCAACAATAATCTCTCCCTCAATGTCAACAAAATGAAGGAGATTGTCATCGACTTCAGGAAGTGTAAAGGAGAACATGCCCCTGTCTACATCAATGGGGACGAAGTAGAAAGAGTCGAGGGCTTCAAGTTTCTGGGTGTCCAGATCACCAACAATCTGTGATGGTCCCCCCATGCCGACACTATAGTTAATAAAGCCCACCAACGCCTTTACTTTCTCAGAAGCCGAAGGAAATTTGGCATGTCAGCTACGACTCTCACCAACTTTTACAGATGTACCATGGGAAGCATTTTTTCTGGTTGTATCACAGCTCAGTATGGCTCTTGCTCTGCCCAAGACCACAAGGAACTACAAAAAGTTGTGAGTGTAGCCCAATCCATCACGCAAACCAGTCTCCCATCCATTGACTCTGTCTACACTTCCCGCTGCCTCGGCAAAGCAGCCAGCATAATTAAGGACCCCACATATCCCGGACATTCTCTCTTCACTTTCATCTGTCGGAAAAAAGATACAAAAGCCTGAGGTCACGTACCAACTGACTCAAGAATAGCTTCTTCCCTGCTGCTGTCAGATGTTTGAATGGACTTATCTTGCATTAAATTGATCTTTCGCTACACCCTAGCTATGACTGCAACATTACATTCTGCACTCTCTCATTTCCTTCTCTATGAACGGTATGCTTTGTCTGTATAGCAAGAAACAATACTTTTCACAGTATGCTAATACATGTGACAATAACAAATCAGATCAAATCAAATCAAATGAAAATCAAATCATTGATCCTCTGGAGATAAGCGAAACCGGGTAGCCATGGATCTACAACTGTTGAGCAAGACCCCGATCATCCCCATTAAATTCCTGCTGTTAATTCTGTTTCCTTTTCACAGATGCTGCCAGACCTGCTGAGTGTTTCCAGTATTTTCTGTTCTTTTTTCTTTCTTTCTTTGAATGTTGTTTTCCCCATGCCTAAAATCTCTTACATTTTTGCATAATTACCACTGAGATTTGTCGTTCTAGATATGATGAGCATTCCCCCTTTAAGATTCCCTGAAATGGGTAAATTGGTCACCAAACAAAAAAGGCTGATTTGTAAATGAACTGAACTTTTCTCTTGGTATTTCCATAACTAAGCTACCAGCTTTGAGATTTGCTTTGAGAGATCCTGGAAGAGCAAGGAGGACATTTCAAAAACTCTGTAGGATTAAGTTTGTTTGGCAGTCTCCTAAACAGAAATCTGAGAGGATTTACGGTTTGCCCTGCAGGATATGTTCCAAAATCACATAAGGCTTCCTCTAGTTGAATTGTAGCTTACAAGCAAGACTGTTAACTTGTTTGCAGCATTCATTATGAGTAATGAACATCCCAGAATGCGATGAGGAACCTTCCATTAGAGGAAGTGAAGAGCTTTGAGGGGAATGGAAGAAGAGTGATTGAAGATTATATGGGGATTTACATTTCACATAGAGTCATAGAGTCATAGAGGTTTGCAGCATGGAAACAGGCCCTTCGGCCCAACTTGTCCATGCCGCCCTTTTTTTAAATCCCCTAAATTAATCCCAATTGCCTGCATTTGGCCCATATCCCTCTATACCCATCTTACCCACGTAACTATCTAAATGCTTTATAAAAGACAAAATTGTACCCTCCTCTACTACCACCTCTGGCAGCTTTTTTCCAGACATTCACCACCTTCTATGTGAAAACATTGCCTTCCTGGACACTTTTGTATCTCTCCCCTCTCACCTTAAACCTATATCCTCTAGTTTTAGACTCCCCTACTTTTGGGAAAAGATATTGACTATCTAGCTAATCTGTGCCCCTCATTATTTTATAGACCTCTATAAAATCACCACTCAGCCTTCTATGCTCCAGAGAAAAAAGTCCCAGTCTATCCAGCCTCTCATTATAACTCAATCCATCAAGTCCCGGTAGCATCCTAGTAAATCTTTTCTGCACTCTTTCTAGTTTAATAGTATCCTTTCTATAATAGGGTGACCAGAACTGTACACAGTATTCCAAGTATGGCCTCACCAATGTCTTGTACAACTTCAACAAGACGTTCCAACTCCTGTATTCAATGTTCTGACCAATGAAACCAAGCATGCTGAATGCCTTCTTCACCACTCTGTCCACCCGTGACTCCACTTTCAAGGAGCTATGAACATGTACCCCTAGATCGCTTTGTTCTGTAACTCTCTCCAACGCCCTACCATTAACTGAGTAAGTCTTGCCCTGGCTTGATCTACCAAAATGCATCACCTTGCATTTGTCTAAATTAAACTCCATCTGCCAATAGTCAGCCCACTGGCCCAATTGATCAAGATTCCGTTGCAATTGGAGATAACTTTCTTCACTGTCCACTATGCCACCAATCTTGGTGTCATCTGCAAATTTACTAATCATGCCTCCTATATTCTCATCCAAATCATTAATATAAATGACAAATAACAGTGGACCCAGCACTGATCCCTGAGGCACACCGCTGGTCACGGGCCTCCAGTTTGAAAAACACCCTCTACAACCACCCTCTGGCTTCTGTCAAGAAGCCAATTTTGTATCCATTTAGATACCTCACCCTGGATCCCGTGAGATTTAACCTTATGCAACAACCTACCATGTGGTATCTTGTCAAAGGTACCGCATGGTAGGTTATTGTTATAAAATGGAAATTATGGGCGGAATTTTCCCAAACTGACGGCGAGTAAACCAGACCGCAATCCTTCCACACTTAGTGCGCTGAATGAACCCTTACTTGAAGCTCGCTGGGATGGAGTCCCCAGGCATGTGACTCACCCAATCTGGCTCGCAGCTGAACACTGTTAACAAGAGTGAGCTGCATTTAAACACTCCCTCTGCACTCTCACTCAGTCACACCAGGAGGACGGCAGTGAGGAGAGCAGTGCCCTGCTTCACGGAGGCAGACCTCAGAAGGCATCTGGGCACAGCGGAGGAGAGGTGGGCCATCCTGCAGCCCTGAGTAGGTAGACAACCCAGAAGCAGGAGTTGAATGCGGCCTGGAATGCAGTGGCTGTGGCGGTCAGTGCCAGCAGCCTGACACTGAGGGCTGGCGCCCAATGCTGCAAGAAAATGAATGACCTCATTCGAGCTGCAAGGGTGAGTGGCCATCTGTCACATCCTGGCATCAGTCCCATCTCACACCCGGAATGTCCACATCAATCCACTTCCTGGCAACCACAGCCTTCCAGCATCCGATCTCCCAGCATCGCCCGCAAATTTGTCTGCCACGCCTCTTCACAACCCCTGCCTGCTGAGGCACAGTAGCTGCTCCCCCCTCCCACTCCCTTTGTCCTCACAGGAGAAAAGAGTAAGAGAAGACTGGCGGGGGAATTCCTGAGTGCGTCTGCTATCCCCCTATGTAGAGTGAGCGATGGAGCTCTCAGGGGAGGGACAGGAGAGAGCTGTGAGTGCCTGTGAGGTCAGCACACATCGCGGAAGTGAGGATCCACACAACTTTCATTCATTGTCTCAAGTTAGTTCCAAGCTGCCCAGCCACCTGTCCCTCCCTTGCACTTGTGGTGAACCATCGTTGGTTACCACTGTGGGGTTATTCCAATGTTGCTGTTGGGTTAGGGTGTTTACACTGTGGGATTAATATACCTGTGGTGGATGCTGTTATGGCACATCCCGGTCGGGCCCCGCCTCCTGGGAGAGGTATAAGACCCTCTGCTCAGGCGGGACCCCTCCAGTCTGGAATGGTGTACTCGTGTTTAAATAGTTCCATTGTTTGTCAATAAAAGCCTTCAATCGCTGAAGCCTTGTACCTCGTGCTTGATTGTTGCGCATCAATTTTATTGACAAACATGAAACTCTCGACAGTAAAGAGAGTATGGAGCAAATGCTGAAACCAGAGCGTCTGACGCTGGACCCACGTGCGGTCGGCGCCTCTAACACCTTCGACCACTGGCTGAAGTGTTTCGAGGACTACCTGGCAGCCTCTGCAGCAGTTACTATGGATAACGACAGACTCCAGGTCCTCCATGCGAGGGTAAGCGACACGGTCTACTTCGCGATTCGTGCGGCCACCACTTACCCGAGGGCCCTCGAGCTCTTGAAAAAGCGATACACGAGACCACCCAACGAGATCCACGCTCGTTACCTCCTCGCTACACGACGTCGGCAGTCGGGCGAAACCATGGAGGACTACGCCAATGAGCTCTTGCAGCTTGCCAGGGGCTGCGACTGCAAAGCTGTGTCGGCTGAGCAGTACATGTACGACCTCGCCCGAGATGCGTTTGTGGCAGGGGTAGGGTCTTCGTACATCCGGCTCAAGCTGTTGGAGAAAGGGAATCTCAACCTGACCCAAGCGATGGAGATGGCTGAGATGCTGGAGGCGGCGTCGAAAAGCTTGGCTCTGTATCCAGAAGACCACGTGGAGACAACGTGGCAGGAGTAGTCACAAATCCCTCCTCGCCCCACGGGCTCGTGCTCCCATATCGACCCGACGACGGCGGCAGCCCCAGGTGGCCCGCGGTGCTATTTTTGCGGAGGAGCCAAGCATCCACGGCAACAGTGTCCGGCTAAAACAGTGATCTGCAGTCAGTGCGGTAAAAAGGGGCACTGCGCGAAAGTCTGCAGATCGAAGCCCAAGAACGGCAGTGCAGCCTGTGACCCTCCAGAACGGAGACAATCTCCATCGGCGTCGCAGTACCCACGAGGTCCGACCACGTGCGAACCCAGGACGACGCCATTGTGGCTGGCGGAGGAGGAGGATGACCACCAGGAGTCGCTACGCTTGACGCCCTCACCCACGTGCGATTCATGGGGGCGGCCATCTTGGTCGACGACGACCAGGAGCGACCAGCAGGGGTCCTCAGCATCAACCTCGGCTGCCTGCAGTGACGTCCAAGGGCCAACGGTGGCGTCGATCACCCTGGACCAGGCTAAGCATCACAGGCTTGACTGTTCAATGATGAGCATCAAGGTAAATGGTCGTACTGTGTATTGTCTGTTTGACAGTGGGAGCACCGAGAGTTTTATTCACCCTGACACTGCAAAGAGGTGTGGACTCCGGGTTCTACCTGCCAAACAGACAATTTCTATGGCATCACGGTCCCGGTCTGTACCGATCCAAGGACGATGTATGGTAACTCTTGAGGTACAGGGCACAATTTACGAGCGATACAGGCTCCTTGTGTTGCCGCATCTTTGCGCGCCAATTCTTCTCTTATTATGCGCAGTGGGTCCCCAACTACGCGGACAAAGCCCGTCCGCTCATCAAGTCCACGACTTTCCCACTCACGCCGGAGGCCCAATTGGCCTTCAAGGCTTTGAAAAGCGACATTGCGAAAGCCACGATGCACGCGGTGGATGAATCCATCCCTTTTCAGGTGGAAAGTGATGCATCGGATTTCGCCCTGGCCGCCACACTAAACCAGGCAGGCAGGCCCGTCGCGTTTTTTTCCCGCACCCTTCAAGGTCCCGAAATTCGGCATTCAGCGGTGGAGAAGGAGGCCCAGGCTATTGTGGAGGCCATCAGACACTGGCGCCATTACCTGGCGGGGAAGCGGTTCACCCTGATCACGGATCAGCGATCCGTGGCGTTTATGTTCAGTAATACGCAGAGGGGCAAGATCAAGAATGACAAGATCTTGCGGTGGAGAATTGAGCTCTCCACCTATAATTACGATATTATGTATCGTCCAGGGAAACTTAATGAGCCCTCGGATGCCCTCTCGCGCGGAACATGCGCTACCATGCAGGAGGACCGCTTGAACGCCCTCCATAATGACCTGTGCCATCCTGGGGTCACTCGGCTCTACCACTTCATAAAAGCCCGCAACCTGCCCTACTCGGTGGAGGATGTCAGGTCAGTAACGAGAAGCTGTCGGATTTGCGCGGAATGCAAACCGCACTTTTACCGACCTGACCGGGCACAATTGGTCAAGGCCACTCGCCCCTTCGAGAGGCTAAGTGTGGATTTTAAGGGCCCCCTTCCCTCAACGGACCGGAACGTGTACTTTCTCAATATCATAGATGAATACTCCCGGTTCCCGTTTGTTGTCCCCTGTGCGGACACGTCGACTGCCACGGTGATCAAGGCATTCCGTGATCCTTTTACCCTGTTCGGGTACCCCTGCTACATACATAGCGACAGGGGCTCGTCGTTCATGAGTAACGACTTGAGGCAATTCCTGCTCTCATACGGGATTGCCTCTAGTAGAACCACGAGTTACAACCCTAGGGGCAACGGACAGGTGGAGAGAGAGAATGCTACAGTCTAGAAGGCTGGCCTATTGGCGCTGAAGTCCAGGGGCCTTCCAGTCTCCCGTTGGCAGGAGGTCCTTCCAAATGTGCTTCATTCCATTCGCTCCCTCCTGTGTACGGCAACCAATGCTACTCCCCACGAGAGGATGTTCTCATTCCCTCGGAAGTCGTCCTCGGGGATATCTTTACCAGCCTGGTTGACGTACCCAGGACCCGTCCTTCTGCGGCGACATGTAAGGGCCCGCAAGTCCGATCCCTTGGTCGAACCGGTCCAACTCCTCCACGCCAACCCTCAGTATGCCTATGTGGCATATGCTGATGGGCGAGAGGACACAGTCTCGATTCGAGACCTGGCGCCCGCAGGGGACGTAGCAACTCCTGTCGCTCCCATACCCCCTGTCACGAATCCCCTATCACTTATTTCTTCCCCGGACGTGGCGCGGTCAGCACCGGGACCAGTGCATAACAGTTATACTCCCATGTACAGCTTGCCTGAGACTCGGAGATCGGCGCCACCACAGAAGGTACCGGGATCCCCTGCACCACCGCTTCACCAGGGTCAACCGGCCCGTGAGTCCTCGAGGGGACAGCCGGACGCTGTTTTGGAGAGAACGCCACCGCAAGCACCTGCTCCGGTGTCACAACCGGTGTTGAGGAGATCACAGCGATGGTGCGGTCCTCCAGACCGTCTGGACTTGTAGATTTTTTGTATATATGTAGTCTGTTTTCGCACCCCGCCGGCCTTTGTTTTCAAAGGAGGGGTGAATGTGGTGAACCATCGTTGGTTACCACTGTGGGGTTATTCCAATGTTGCTGTTGGGTTAGGGTGTTTACACTGTGGGATTAATATACCTGTGGTGGATGCTGTTATGGCACATCCCAGTCAGGCCCCGCCTCCTGGGAGAGGTATAAGACCCTCTGCTCAGGCGGGACCCCTCCAGTCTGGAATGGTGTACTCGTGTTTAAATAGTTCCATTGTTTGTCAATAAAAGCCTTCAATCGCTGAAGCCTTGTACCTCGTGCTTGATTGTTGCGCATCAGCACTGAATCATGTTTCTTGCCTTGCTGGACCACCAGGAGTCAGCGCCCCCACTGCGACCCCTGCCTGCAGCTCGGTGGAAAGCTCGGAGGAGCTCACTGACCAGGCGTCACACGCAGCACCCTGCACCTTCCACCAGCGCAGAGACACGCACCTCAGTGGGTGCAGTTAGCAGACAGGCTTCAGCCTCACTGTCTGGTGAGCATCACACAGCTGATGATGCACATCAGGTGGAGGCGAGATTGGAGAAGTAGAAATGGAAAAATCGAAATAGAAAAATAGAAGTAAGAATGAACGGTGATACAAATGGATGAATGAGATGTAAAGAAGAAATAAAATAAAATAAACATGGTGAAGGTGGAGGGAAGAGTTTACGCTCTGAAGTTGTTGAATTCAATGTTCAGTCCGGAAGGCTGTAAAGTGCCCAGTTGGAAGATGAGGTTCTGTTCCTCCAATTTACATTGGGGTTCAGTGGAACATTTGAAAAGGCCAAGTCACTCAGTTTAAGAGCGCTTAGGAATGGCCAACAAATGCTGGCCTTGTTGGCAGCGCCCACATCCCAAGAACGAGTAAAGAGAAAAAGAACAAGCTACTGTTGAATTTGCTGCCACCAACCTTTCAAGCAGAGCATTCCGGAATCTCAGTAACTGTGGCACAAAATTTCTCATGTTCTCCTTAAATCTGCCAATGATCCAAAATCTAAATCCTCTGATCAGCAACCCATCAGCCATTGGAAACAGGGGAGATGGTGGTGTAGTGGTCATGTCACTGGACTAGTAATCTAGAGGCCCAAGCTAATGCTCTGGGTATTAGGGTTCAAATCTCACCAAGACGGCTGGTGGAATTTAAATTCAATTCAATAATGCTGGAATATAAAGCTGTCTCAATAATGGTGGTCATGATGTGGAGATGCCGGCGTTGGACTGGGGTAAACACAGTAAGAAGTTTAACAACACCAGGTTAAAGTCCAACAGGTTTATTTGGTAGCAAAAGCCACACAAGCTTTCGGAGCTGCAGACACTCACCTGAAGAAGGGGCTTGCAGCTCCGAAAGCTTGTGTGGCTTTTGCTACCAAATAAACCTGTTGGACTATAACCTGGTGTTGTTAAACTTCTTACTGTCAATAATGGTGGCCATCAAACTATCATCGATTGTCATAAAAACCCATCTGGTTCACTAATATCCTTTAGGGAAGGATATCAGCCGTCCTTACCTGGTCTGGCTGACATGTGGCTCCAGATCCACAGACTGTTAACTGCCGTCTGAAATATCCCAGCAAGCCACTCTGTTCACGGACAATTAGGGATGAACAACAAATGCTGACCTTGTCTGTGACGGCAACATCCCATGGAATAAAAAAAATTCTTGTTTATTCCGTCAAAGCCCCTCATAATAGTGAATACCTTTATTAAGTCTCCCTTTAACTTCCTCTGCTCTAAGGAAAACTCTCGGGGCACGATCTTATCAGCTGCTCCCATTGCGGCGAGGTCGGAGAATTTGGCAGCCAGCCAAATCTCTGTTCACTGAAGCAGGATGGGAAAATCCGGCCAGTGTGAATGATGATAAGATTCCGGCCTCAGTTTCTCAAATCTCTCACGTAACTGAAGTCTCATATTGATAGTATCATTTTATATATTGTCTCCTACAGTTACACAATGTGCTGTAATATCTGAATCCCATCAGAATCACAAGACTTTCGTGGTCATTTTCTATTTGTACAGGGGGAATCTTTTTGAAGATGAGTACATTAAATAATATTTGCTTGTGCTCCTTAGGGTCTCGCCTGAAAACATATTTCAGGATGGCAGACCAGGTCGTTAATCCACATACATACATAGATGCCTGCAGTCAAATCATTGCTCCAGTTACTAATGCCTGCTTCTACAACACAACCTTGGTATTATTGACTGGAATCAGCACTGAGAGAACTTAATACCCTGCCTGGCTTCTAAAGAAATGCAATCCTATCGGTATAAGAGGAACGCCTATATATATGTATATATATATATACTGGGATCTGCAGCCAATGGGAAACAAGCAGCAATTAAAGATGCAACCATTCTTTTTCTTTCCCTTTCTGTC
Source organism: Mustelus asterias (assembly GCF_964213995.1). Classification (NCBI taxonomy): domain Eukaryota; kingdom Metazoa; phylum Chordata; class Chondrichthyes; order Carcharhiniformes; family Triakidae; genus Mustelus; species Mustelus asterias. The sequence continues at coordinate 30,295,770 of NC_135807.1, read as the reverse complement.
TTGTTGCTTTTCATCTTCATCTTCAGGTAAATGACATTGCCAGCCTGGAATTGGATCAAGCTACGATTGTGTTGTGAGCAGCATTTCATGAGGAAAAATCAATATATCTGCCACTGCTAAGTGATTGTGTCCAACTGAAATGAGTTGCAGGGGCTCCACGCAGTGGATCAGTTACTTGCGGTTAGCTTTCGCACCTGGGACAAAAGCGATCTGTGATATTTTCTTTCTCACATTTAAAAAAAGAATATTTATCACTTCCAGTAGCTTATTACATGTCTTGAAAAGCTATTAAGATTATGTATTTCGTGCTTGAAGCAGCTTTCCCTCACCCCACCTGCTTTGCTTGATGCATTTTTCTGCTTGTTAGGTGTCTGCCTTGCCTCAGTTGGTAGCTCTGTCACTTCTGATCAGAAGGCCGGGGATTCAAGTCCCACTTCACAGATCTGGGCCAACACCTCAGGGAGTGCTGCATTGTCAGAGATGCCATCTTTCAGATGAGATGCTAAATGGAGGCTCTGTCTACTTACTCAGGTGAATTTAAATGATCCTGTGACACGATTTGGAGAAAGGATAGGGGACTTTTTCTCCAGTGCCCTGGGTCACATTTATCCTTCAGTCAAGATCACTAAGATAGATCATTTGGTCGTTATCGCATCGCTTTTTGCAGAATCTTGATGCATGAAACTGGGTGTCAGTGTCCTCTCTTAGAAGAAGCACTACACTTGAGAAGTACTTAGTTGGCAGTAAACATAAAAGATAGGAGGAGGAGGAGGCCATTTGGCCCAATCGAGCCTGCTCCGCCATTCATTACGTAAAGTGCATTGGTATGTTCTAAAGTTGTGAAAGGGGCTTTATAAATGCAAGTCTTCCTAATATCATTTGTACTGATGAGTAAAACAATTTTGTATTATTTTTATACATACTCAAGTTTTCCTAGGTCAGGTAGAGCGTCATTAAATGTGGAGTAAAGTTCCCTTTATACTTGTGAGGGGAAGAAGACCTCACCCTATATATCTTTTATAAAATACACGTCGATATCATTTTTAAAACTGGTCAGATACATTTTTAAATGGCGAACTATGTCTGTCGTGACCATTGAACAAAATGAGCTTCCTAGCCAGTATCACTGAAACCTACACCTCATTATCTCTGATAAGCCACTAATGACACGTTGTGAGCTGCACAGATAAAATTCAAAGACAGACAAAGGCTATCTGCATTTGAGAATGCAGGCTGGCCAACTGGAATTCACTCATCTGCTAGGACAAAGGGCCCTGCAACCTTCCTTTCAATTCTTAATGGTCGAGACATTTTACCATCTCGGGGACCCAGGTGAGGGATACACGTGCCTTGTCAAAGACAATGTGGACACATGGAAGTCATGTGGTGTAGACCGTTAGCTGGTGTGACCAGTAATATTTTACATTGGGCCCAGAGTCCTGAATAAAAGTCCCAAATAAGAGATATTTATTCACGGAGGTTGTCAGGTTGTAAATCAGTTTGGTTCTGACTTCATAAAATAAGATAAGCACACGGAGATAAATCAGCCTTTTCGGGGAGGGTACAGATATTCCAGCCAAAGCAGTGTACTGCAACGTCTCAGCCTAGTATTTTACCATTCAATTAGCAGCATCATAGGAAAGGAGCTCTGCACACATTGAACACCTGGCCCCATCTACACTGCTCTTATTCAGGAATTTGATTCTAGACTCTGGAGTCACATAAAACAATATTTTTCTTTGTGGCCCCTGAACTATAAATCTTTCTTTTATCTATCCCGCTTTTATCATATGAATGCAAAGGAGGTTACATTCCTCTCATGGTTTGAGTGTGAACAAATAAACTAACCCTTTGAGTTTATCCTATCTCAAGTTTTCTCTGGGGTTATTAATAGAAAACCGAGGGGTTGGGAAAAGCGTCACTGCTTATAAAGGAGGAAGCAAATCAAAAACATCTTTCTCTTTATGATTGTGTGTGATGAGAGGAGAGAAGGGTGCTTCTTAAATTAACCCTCCTCCTGTTCATGACAGACTGTAGCAACAACGGATGAGATTCTCCGGCCTCCCAGCCGCCTGTTTCCTGCTGACAGGAGGTGACATGTTGGGCCCTATTTTACCATTGTGTCACGCCCGTTTTCGGGCATGAAAACTTGGTAAAGTCGGGCATGAGGCCATTAACGCGATCCGCGCAGATGCCCACTTTACCAAGGCCCGAAAATGGCTGCGATCCGATTCGCACCCAAAACGGGCGCAATGGCGATTTAAATGCATTTGCATGCGTTTAAATTGAATTAATGAGCTGCCCGCACAACTTTACCAGCATTTCTCCCTTTACCATTGCATTCGCGCGTCCAGATTCGGCGCCAAACAGACCTGCTCGACAAAGGTCTGGTTCGTGCGCTCCAGCTTCTGAAGAGGTAAGTTCAGAGCTTCCAACGGCTCTCAGATCGGTGGTGGGGAGGGAGGGAGGCCAGATCAATCTCTGGTGGGGGGGGGGGGGGGGAGAAAGGAAACCCGGTCATTTTCTGATTGGAGAGGGGTGGTGCGAGGACAAAGAACAAAGAACAAAGAACAATACAGCACAGGAACAGGCCCTTCGGCCCTCCAAGCCCGCGCCGCTCCCCGGTCCAGGATTGAATCCTGAATCCAGGATCCCCGCCCAATTTTCCAGCCTATCTACATACCAATATCCTATCCACCGAGCTGTCCCTCACAGCTACGATGCTTTGTTCATTACAACCTATTAACTTACCCCCACCCCCCCATTCCAGACCATGTGATCTCCAGGGAGAGGCGAAAACCCAGAGTGAAAAACCCCAGGGCCAATATGGGGAAAAAAAAATCTGGGAAATTCCTCTCCGACCCCCTGAGGCGATCGAAACGAGTCCAGGAGATCACAATGGCCCCGATCGGAAAATGCTTCCCAACCCTAGTCATTTCCACTTCCACGAACACCATATGAATTCCCTGCCCCCGAGACAGGTTCCCAACTATCCGCAGTCTCACTCTGTACTGGCACCAGCAAGATGATCGTAGAATGAAGCCTTGAAACGAGAAACCAGGAACAATTAGCCCGCGCCGCTCCCTGGTCCAAACTAGACCACTCTTTTGTATCCCTCCATTCCCACTCCGTTCATATAGCTGTCTAGATAAGTCTTAAACGTTCCCAGTGTGTCCGCCTCCACCACCTTGCCCGGCAACACATTCCAGGCCCCCACGACCCTCTGTGTGAAATATGTCCTTCTGATATCTGTGTTAAACCTCCCCCCCTTCACCTTGAACCTATGACCCCTCGTGAACGTCACCACCGACCCGGGGAAAAGCTTCCCACCGTTCACCCTATCTATGCCTTTCATAATTTTATACACCTCTATTAAGTCTCCCCTCATCCTCCGTCTTTCCAAGGAGAACAACCCCAGTTTCCCCAATCTCTCCTCATAACCAAGCCCCTCCATACCAGGCAACATCCTGGTAAACCTCCTCTGTACTCTCTCCAAAGCCTCCACGTCCTTCTGGTAGTGTGGCGACCAGAACTGGACGCAGTATTCCAAATGCGGCCGAACCAACGTTCTATACATCTGCAACATCAGACCCCAACTTTTATACTCTATGCCCCGTCCTATAAAGACAAGCATGCCATATGCCTTCTTCACCACCTTCTCCACCTGTGACGTCACCTTCAAAGATCTGTGGACTTGCACACCCAGGTCCCTCTGCGTCTCTACACCCTTTATGGTTCTTCCATTTATCGTGTAGCTCCTCCCTACATTATTCCCACCAAAATGCATCACTTCGCATTTATCAGGATTGAACTCCATCTGCCATTTCCTTGCCCAAATTTCCAGCCTATCTATATCCTTCTGTAGCCTCTGACAATGTTCCTCACTATCTGCAAGTCCTGCCAGTTTTGTGTCGTCCGCAAACTTACTGATCACCCCAGTTACTCCTTCTTCCAGATCATTTATATAAATCACAAACAGCAGAGGTCCCAATACAGAGCCCTGCGGAACACCACTAGTCACAGGCCTCCAGCCGGAAAAAGACCCTTCCACTACCACCCTCTGTCTTCTATGACCAAGCCAGTTCTCCACCCATCTAGCCACCTCCCCCTTTATCCCATGGGATCCAACCTTTTTCACTAGCCTACCATGAGGGACTTTGTCAAACGCTTTACTAAAGTCCATATAGACAACATCCACGGCCCTTCCTTCGTCAACCATTTTGGTCACTTCTTCAAAAAACACCACCAGGTTCGTGAGGCATGACCTCCCCCTCACAAAACCATGTTGACTATCGTTAATGAGTTTATTCCTTTCTAAATGCGCATACATCCTATCTTTAAGAATCTTCTCCAACAACTTCCCCACCACGGACGTCAAGCTCACCGGCCTATAATTACCCGGGTTATCCTTCCTACCCTTCTTAAATAACGGGACCACATTGGCTATCCTCCAATCCTCTGGGACCTCACCTGTGTCCAGTGACGAGACAAAGATTTGCGTCAGAGGCCCAACGATTTCACCTCTCGTCTCCCTGAGCAGCCTTGGATAGATTCCATCAGGCCCTGGGGATTTGTCAGTCTTTATATTCTCTAACAAACCTAACACTTCCTCCTTTGTAATGGAGATTTTCTCCAACGGTTCAACACTCCCCTCCGAGACACTCCCAGTCAACACATCCCTCTCCTTAGTGAATACCGACGCAAAGTATTCATTTAGGATCTCCCCTACCTCTTTGGGCTCCAAGCATAAGTCCCCACTTTTGTCCCTGAGAGGTCCGATTTTTTCCCTTACAACCCTTTTGTTCCTAACGTATGAATAAAATGCCTTGGGATTCTCCTTAATCCTGTCTGCCAAGAACATTTCGTGACCCCTTTTTGCTCTTCTAATTCCCCGTTTGAGTATTTTCCTACTTTCATTATACTCCTCCAGAGCTCCCTCCGTTTTTAGCTGCTTGGACCTAACATACGCCTCTCTTTTCCTTTTGACCAGTCCCTCAATTTCCCTGGTTATCCACGGTTCTCTAATCCTACCCTTCCTATCCTTCTTTTTTACAGGCACATGCTTGTCCTGTAGCCCTAACAACCGTTCCTTAAAAGACTGCCACATACCAGATGTGGATTTACCCTCAAACAGCCTCTCCCAATCAAGAGCTGCCAATTTCTGCCTGATCCCAATAAAGTTAGCCTTCCCCCAATCCAACACCTTACCCTTGGGACACCACTCATCCTTTTCCATCACTATCCTAAAGCTAACAGAATTGTGGTCACTATTTGCCACATGTTCCCCGACCAAAACTTTGAAGACCTGACCGGGCTCATTCCCCAGCACCAGGTCCAGTATAGCCCCCTCTCTAGTTGGGCTGTCCACATATTGTTCCAACGAACCCTCCTGTACACATTTTACAAATGCCTCACCATCCAGAGTCCCTGCCCTCAGCGATTTCCAGTCTATACCAGGGAAATTGAAGTCTCCCACTACAACAACCCTATATTTCCTGCACCTATCCAGTATCTCCTGACATATCCATTCTTCCACTTCCCTTGGGCTGTTGGGGGGCCTGTAGTACACCCCCAACATAGTGACTGCGCCTTTCCTGTTTCTAAGCTCCACCCAGAGTGACTCGCTACACGACTCCTCCGAATTGTCCTCCCTCTGCACCGCTGTAATATGATCTCCAACCAATACCGCTACTCCCCCACCTCTTTTGGCCCCTCCTCTGTCTCGCCTAAAACACTTGTACCCTGGAATATTCAGCTGCCAGTCCTGTCCCTCTTTCAACCAAGTCTCCGTCACCGCAACCACATCCAAATTCCTCGTGCGCATTAAGGCCCCAAGTTCGTCTGTTTTACCTGCTACGCTCCTTGCATTGAAGTATAAGCACTCCAGACCCCCAGGCTCAGTGAGGTCGTCCTCCCCCAGAGTGCTCTTCTTCTTTGCCAGCCTTGTCCCAGCCCCAAGCTCGTCCCCAGCCACCACACTTATAGACCTAATAGTTTGATCCCCACCCCCCTGCCATACTAGTTTAAACCCCCCCGAACTGCATTAGCAAAGCTCCCAGCCAGGATATTTGTGCCCTTCCAACTTAGTTGTGACCCCTCCCTCTTGTACAGGTGCCATCCTCTCCTGAAAACCTCCCATTGGTCTATGAAAATAAAGCCCTCCCTCCTGGACCAGTCCTTTAGCCAGGCATTCATTTGAACCAACTCCCTATTCTTATCCTCAGTGGCACGAGGCATTGGGAGCAGCCCAGAGATGGCCACCCTAGTGACCCTACTTTTTAACCTATTTCCCAACTCCCTGAATTGCTCCCTTAGGACCCCTCTACTCTTCCGGGTCAGATGTATCTCTGATAGGGGGGAGGGAGGACAGATTGTTCTCTGGTGGGGGGGAGGCGGGGGTCGGTGATGTGTCTCTGATGGATGGGAGGGAGGACAGGTTGTTGTCTGGTGGTGATGCGGGGGAGGGGGGAGGCCAGATTGTTGTCTGGTGGTGATGGGGGGGAGGGGGGAGGCCAGATTGTTGTCTGGTGGGGGGTTGTGGGAGCGGGGGGGGTGGGGGGGGGGGGGGGAGGGAGGCCAGATTGTTGTCTTGTGGTTGGGGGGGAGGCGGGTAGATTGTTGTCTGATGGTGGGGGGGGTGGGAGGCCGGAGGTTGGTAGGGGTGGAGGAAGGAGGCCCAATCATTCTCTGGTAGGGGGAGGGGGGGGGAGATGGGGGGTTGTGGGGGGGGTGGGGACAGGGGGGACCGCTGCCACTCTGGGGGCGATCGGTGGGGGCGAAGGGGGCAGAGGGTCACGATCGGTCTGGGTAGCGGGGGAGGTGGGTGGATAAGGGGGAAAGTTGTAGAGGTGGGAGTGATGTCTGTGGGGGCCATCGCTCCCGGGCCACTTTATCCGCTTTTTGCGGCCCAGGAGCGATGTGACAGGGGCGCGTTATTCAATTTTTTTTTCTCACTGTGCATGCGCAGTTCAGAGCTCCGATCGTTCCAGGCGCGATAAGCCTCGCCCACAGCGCGATTCAGACCACTGATTTTTTTTCGGGCTAAGTGTGTATGGGGGTGCCTGAGAGCAGGTTTCCAAGTCAGATATGAATTGCGCCCAGATTCAGAACTTAGAATGAAAATGATAAAATCGGGCCCATTATTTGCTAGCGGCGGGATTCTCTGGTCCTGCCGCTGCCAATGGGAATTCCCATTGATGTCACTCCACGCTGGCAGGAAATCTGTGGGCAGGGGTACGCTGCCGGTGGCACTGGAGAATCCCACCGGTGTGGAGGGCCAGGGAATTCCAGCCAACATGTCTCATAGGTAACCTCAACAGCAGCCCATGCTGAGCCAGATTGACAATTCCCTTTTCCTGATGTGCTCAAGTGTTTCAGGTGTCACTCATTGATACATCATATATAGAGACATACCTGACTCCATCCCCACTAACAGCCTCTGTTATCACTCACCTCTGCACCTGCCAAGTTAATTTTCTTATTCAGGTGGGTAAAACAGTTCTAATTCACTTTGTGTTGCTTTGAGACGTACCCACATTTTAAATGCTATAAACACTAAATTTTTCAGTCCAACCTCATTTGCTAATACTAACCAGCCCAGGTACGAACTTAAGTAAGCCCAGTGATGCCACCATTGTTAGGAGACCAAAATTGTGAGCAATTTTGAGGGGCCTGTTAACAGGGATTGTCACAAGGAGAAGGACAAATGTTTGGAAAGCACATATAAAGCAGTGAATATTAGAAATATTTTCAAAACATCAGCAATCTTTGCAAAGATTGAAGGGATAGGATGTTAAAAAGTGGTTAGTGAGGAGATCCACTGGACTGGGTAACAGTTTTCAGAGACAAATGCCAACATAGCCCAGCACTTATCCTTTTTCTTTGATGGCTGATAAAGTTTAGGATGGTGCAGAATGAGACGGTTGATGCACCATTGATTCACGCAAAGACTAGATGTTGCGAAACAACAGCCTTTTATTAACAAGAACAGAAGCACTCCCAAACCGATGGCTAACCCGAACTGAGGCAAAAGGGGCGCAGAGCAGCCACCTTTATACCCCGAGGAGGACGGAGCCCCGGATTGAGGCAGCAGGGGCATGCCCAGGCATATCCCATATACAGACAGTATTACAGTGGTTCACCACAACGGTTTCATCATTTGTTTCCTCTGCAACATCATCCATTACTTCAGCAATGGAGAAATGCTACAATTAATGTTCGGCGCACAGTCGAGGTGCCCTTTCCCTCTACATGTGCATCCTATATATGGCACGGCAGCTGTTGACGTACTTGCAGGATACTACAGAGATCAGCATAGTCCCACCTGTTGTTCCAGTCTCTGCCCATTCTCAGATGGGTTTGCCCAGGTCTGCAGAAATGGTTGGTGGCACCTTGGCAGTTATGGCTGAAGTACAGCCCGATATCTCTTTCTTAATGTAAAACTGTGATTGAGATGCTTCTGATAAACTCTACAGCGGATTGGAAACGCATTCACATCTCATTGTGATACTACTTGGAGTCTGATGCGTAGAAAAAGTTCCTTCCGCCAGCAATGTCTGCCACATTGAGGGTTGTTATCTTTCCCCCTGCAGATATTGGAGTGCAGGTGGGATGAGGGACAGCCACATTGCTTCATGAAAGCAAAATACTGCAGATTCTGGAAATTTGAAATAAAAACAGAAAATGCTGGATCAACTCAGCAGGTCTGGCAGCATCTATGTAGAGAGAAACAGTGTTAACATTTTGAGTCCAATATGAATTCTTCAGACCTCACATTGTTTGTTGATGGAGCACTGCTATAGCCTAACCTGTTTGGTGCCATACTGCAGTCTCTATTTCCTCCAAACATGAATCTCAAAGGTCTCTGGTGCATGTCAAGAGAGCTTAGAGGAAGATTAAGTGCATTAGCACAACTAGGGCTAAAGAAAACGTAAGGTAAAGTTTATTTATTAGTCACAAGTAGGCTTACATTAACACTGCAATTAAGTTCTGTGAAAATCCCCTAGTCACCACACTCTGGCGCCTGTTCAGGTACACTGAGTGAGAATTTAGCATGGCCAATGCACCTATCCAGCACGTCTTTCAGACTGTGGGAGGAAACCAGAGCATCTGGAAGAAACCCTTGCAGACATGGGAAGAACGTGCAAACTCCGCACAGGCAGTGACCCGAGCCAGGAATCAAACCCGGGTCCCTGGCACTGTGAGGCAGCAGTACTAATCACTGTGCCACCGTGCCGTGGGGATAGAAATTGATTGTGTGTGGTAACTCATACTGGGTGGTATGGGATTATATGCAGGGGTCACTACTCAGTTCCACTGCAATCAATAGAATTACATATCAGCTACAGCAAATAACAGTGATCCATCATTACCATGCACTTTACACCACCGCCTGAGTTTAATCTTTGCCCCTTATACTCCTTGTGTGAGGGAAAGAAATAGTACAGGTTTGGGATTCGAGATGATAGCTCCAGTTGAAATGATAATATTACCACATGCAATCATATCGCCGTTCCAGTGGTGGAAGTTCTATGATTCCATAAAGAAATATGTGATTCATAGTCTAATAGTGAGGCAACATTTCACTGATTAACTCAGCACTCGGGTGAAGTATGAGAATGCTGCTCTCCCTTGTGGAACTATTGCCTAACATAAGTCATTGCTTTTCAGATAAGGGGCGCAAAAGGAAAATATATTTCTTAAAAAAAAGACAAGGTGACAAAAAACCCAGGGAGTAAAGAAGTCCTTAGAGAAATGTTATCTGACCCACTTCACCTTCCTGCATTATTTGAACGATATGTTTCGATACAGGGACAACAGAACAGTCATAAATTAACACTGAGCAGAACAGGAGCCAAGATGCTGACCTGCACTGGCATGAAATCAAATAAATTCCATGTTGAATGGATTTGGCCTTTTCAGCCTTTGTGAAAAATAACAGTTTAGATTGAAACACATCCAGATTAAATCTTGATTTAATTTCTCTCTCTCTGCCGCTCTATGCCTATGCTTGATGTGATCTTGCACCTCAGACTGCAGCCTACACCGTGTTATAGAAATCCTTGAACTGCTTAAAGCAAAGGAAATAAAGTGAAAGAGACAGGAGTGAGAAATCACAGCGAAGGTTCATATCACAGGGAGAGGATGAGGTTGCAGTGCGAAGTTGGTCCAAGTGTGAGGCATGGCCGGGAATACCTGTTATTTTAAAAAAAAATAATTTATGGGATTTGGGCATTGCTGGCTAGACCAGCATTTATTGCCCATCACTAGTTGCCCTCGAGAAAGTAGTGGTGAGCTGCCTTCTTGAACCGCTGCAGGCCCTGAGGTATGGGTACATCCTCAGTGCTGTTAGGGAGGGAGTTCCAGGATTTTGACCCAGCGGCAGTGAAGGAATGGCAATATATTTCCAAGTCAGGATGGTGAGTGACTTGGAAGGGAGCTTCCAGTTGGTGGTGTTCCCAGGTATCTGCTGCTCTTGTCTTTCTAGATGGTGGCAGTTGTGAGTTTGGAAGGTGCTGCCTAAGGAACCTTGGTGAGCTCTGCAGTGCACCTTGTGGATGGTATACATGGCTGCAGCTCTTTGTTGGTAGTGGAGGGAGTGAATGTTTATGGAAGGGGCATCAATGAAGCGGGCTGCTTTGTCCTGGATGGTGTTGAGATTCTTGAATGTTTTTGGAGCTGCACTTATCCAGGCAAGTGGAGAGTATTCTATCACACTCTTGGAAAACTAGCCACATGGCTAGTCCAGTTCAGTTTCTGGTCACTAGTAACTCCCATGATGATGATAGTGAGGGACTCTGTGATGGTAATGCTAATGGGTGAAAATTAGAATCTCTCTTGCTGAATATGGTCATTGCCTGGCACTTTTGTGGCATGAATGTTACTTGTCACTTCTCAGCCTAAGCCTGGATACTGTCCAAATCTTGCTGCATTTGAACATGGACTGTTTCAATATATGAGGAGACACAAATGTTGCTGAACATTGTGCAATAATCAACAAACATTCCCACTTCTTACCTTATGCTGGAAAAATGTTAGCTGAAGAAGCAGCTGGAGATGGTTTTGCTTCAGACACTCCCCTGAGGAACACCTGCAGTGATGTCCTGGAACTGAGATGATTGACTTCCAACCACCATAACCATATTCCAATGTGCCAGGCATGACTCCAACCAGTGGAAAGTTTTCCCCCTAATTCCCATTGAACCAGTTTTGCTAGTGTTCCTTGATGCCGTACTTGGTCAAATACTGCCTTGAGTCAAGTGCAGTCACTTTCACCTAACCTTTGGCATTCAGTCATTTTGTCCATGTCTGAACAAAGGCTGTAATGAGGTCAGGAACTGAGTAACTCTGGCAGAACACAAACTGAGTGCCCATGAGCAGGACATAGAACATAGAACATAGAACAGTACAGCACAGAACAGGCCCTTCGGCCCACGATGTTGTGCCGAGCTTTATCTGAAACCAAGATCAAGCTATCCCACTCCCTATCATCCTGGTGTGCTCCATGTGCCTATCCAATAACCGCTTAAATGTTTCTAAAGTGTCTGACTCCACTATCACTGCAGGCAGTCCATTCCACACCCCAACCACTCTCTGCGTAAAGAACCTACCTCTGATATCCGTCCTGTATCTCCCACCACGAACCCTATAGTTATGCCCCCTTGTAATAGCTCCATCCACCCGAGGAAATAGTCTTTGAATGTTCACTCTATCTATCCCCTTCATCATTTTATACACCTCTATTAAGTCTCCCCTCAGCCTCCTCCGCTCCAGAGAGAACAGCCCTAGCTCCCTCAACCTTTCCTCATATGACCTACCCTCCAAACCAGGCAGCATCCTGGTAAATCTCCTCTGCACTCTTTCCAGCGCTTCCACATCCTTCTTATAGTGAGGTGACCAGAACTGCACACAATATTCCAAATGTGGTCTCACCAAGGTCCTGTACAGTTGCAGCATAACCCCACGGCTCTTAAATTCCAACCCCCTGTTAATAAAAGCTAACACACTATAGGTCTTCTTCACAGCTCTATCCACTTGACTGGCAACCTTCAGAGATCTGTGGATATGGACCCCAAGATCTCTCTGTTCCTCCACAGTCTTCAGAACCCTACCTTTGACCCTGTAATCCACATTTAAATTTGTCCTACCAAAATGAATCACCTCACATTTATCAGGGTTAAACTCCATTTGCCATTTTTCAGCCCAGCTTTGCATCCTATCTATGTCTCTTTGCAGCCTACAACAGCCCTCCACCTCATCCACTACTCCACCAATCTTGGTGTCATCAGCAAATTTACTGATCCACCCTTCAGCCCCCTCCTCTAAGTCATTAATAAAAATCACAAAGAGCAGAGGACCAAGCACTGATCCCTGCGGCACACCGCTAGCAACCTGCCTCCAATCTGAAAAATTTCCATCGACCACCACCCTCTGTCTTCAGTCAGACAGCCAGTTACCTATCCAATCGGCCAACTTTCCCTCTATCCCACACCTCCTCACTTTCATCATAAGCCGACCATGGGGGACCTTATCAAACGCCTTACTAAAATCCATGTATATGACATCAACTGCCCTACCTTCATCAACACACTTAGTTACCTCCTCAAAAAATTCTATCAAATTTGTGAGGCACGACTTGCCCTTCACGAATCCGTGCTGACTATCTCGGATTAATCCGCATCTTTCTAAATGGTCGTAAATCCCATCCCTAAGGACCCTTTCCATCAATTTACCAACCACCGAAGTAAGACTAACCGGTCTATAATTACCAGGGTCATTTCTATTCCCTTTCTTAAACAGAGGAACAACATTCGCCATTCTCCAGTCCTCTGGCACCATCCCCGTGGACAGCGAGGACCCAAAGATCAACGCCAAAGTCTCTGCAATCTCATCCCTTGCCTCCCACAGAATCCTAGGATACATTTCATCAGGCCCAGGGGACTTATCGACCTTCAGTTTATTCAAAACTGCCAAGACATCCTCCCTCCGAACATCTATTTCCTCCAGCCTATTAGCCTGTAACACCTTCTCTTCCTCAAAAACATGGCCCCTCTCCTTGGTGAACACTGAAGAAAAGTATTCATTCATCACCTCGCCTATCTCTACTAATAGGACATTGCTAAGTGTCACTTGATAACATTGTTGATGACCCCTTCCATCACTTTGCTGGTGATCGAGAGTGGACTGATTGGGTGATAATCACTTGTGTTGGATTTGTCCTGGTTCTTGTGTACAGGGCATACCTGCGCAATGCCGGGTAGACGCCAATGTTATAGTTGTACTGGAACAGCTTGGCTAGGGGCACAGCAAGTGCTGGAGCACAGGTTTTCACTGCTGTTGCCAGAATATTGTCAGGGCCCACTGACTTTATAGCTTCACAGCCTGTGAATATCATTCAGTCAGCTGGGTGAGTTCAGCATTTGCGTGTTGGAATGTTAGACTAATTTGAGAGCACAGTGAGAATATCTGCTTTCCCAAAATATTGATTCACTCCATGTGACATCAATACATCACTGAATGCACTGAACAAAGGCTACGGGTTTTAAAAAAATTTATTCATGCGGTGTGAGCATCATGGGCTAGGCTAGCATTTATTGCCTATCCCTACTTACCCTTGAGAAGGTGGTGCTGAGCTGTCTAGTTGAACTGCTGCAGTCCATGTGGTGTCGGTACACCCACAGTGCTAGTAGGGGACAGGGAGTTCTGAGATTTTGTCCCATTGACAGTGACGGTCAGGATGGTAAGTGGCTTGGAGGGGAACTTCCAGGTGGTCCTGTTGTGGTGCTGAAGGCTTGCACTCGAGAATTAGCTGCGCCCCGAACCAAGCTGTTCCACTACAGTTACAAGACTGGCATCAACCCAGCAGTGTGGGAAATTGCTCTGGTACAGTAATTATTTGTAGCTAAAGTAAGTAAAGTTTATTTCTTAATCACAAGTAAGGGTACATTAACATTGCAATGAAGTTACTGTGAAATTCCCCAAGTCGCCACACTCCGGTGCCTGTTTGGGTCAATGCACCCTAACCAGCACATCTTTCAGACTGTGGGAGGAAACCGGAGCACCCGGAGGAAACCCGCGCAGACACAGGGAGAACGTGCAAACTCCACACAGTGACCCAAGCCAGGAATCGATAACGGGTCCCTGCACTGTGAGGCAGCAGTGCTAACCACTGTGCCACTGGACCTTTAGCCAGTGGCTAAACATGAGCATGTTCATGGCTAAAACGCAGGATGATTGCACAGAATGCTGTATCTAAATGACCTTCAATAAAACGTGTGCCAATGTTGTGTAAATCTGGATTAGCTTCCTTGTTTGTGTTTTAATGATAATGCATTTGTTTGTATTAACTGGCACTATTTGAAAACAAAGATGAAGGGACAAGCATTGCAGAGAGTATTAAGATGAACAAAGCCTCTCCGAGGTTAGTATCACTGAAGATAGCCAAAGGTCCTGTTACCCATGAATCAAAAAGCTGTGAGAACATTCCCTGGTTGGTTGTAGTTTGGATCATTCTCTTATGCTTCGTGCTGAATGAGATTCCTCTTACACGACGGGCAGGATTTTCCAGTCTCACCCACGCCGAGACTGGAAATTTCTACCTGAGGTCACTGCTCGCCAAATTTTCCATCCCGTCCACAATGATTCCCGTGGTGGGCGAGACTGGAAAATTTATTCTGATAAGTGACTTGAACATAGAAAATCTTAATGCAGCCTATCTATTTACAAGTAAGGCCGCATGGTAAGTAACATTACTCTCTTTGTACAGAGTATTCTGTGGCCTGCTCCCTCAGAGTCCCTTGGTCACCTGATCGGATGTCATGTTTACATCATCATCAACATTATTGGCCATGATTTACCGCCCACATTATGTCCGGGCAGAGAGTGTCAGAACGGAGCGGGGCTGGAGAATCACGGGTTTAGTGCGTTCTGCATCAGTGTGAAACCTCGTCAGTACCTTCCCACCTACCGTTCCTGGACATAAGGGTGGGAATCAGATCAGCATATTTAAATGAGTATTTCAAAATGCTGAGTCTGTTTAGGGCTGGATCTTCCCATATCCTGGGAATTTTCGACCCTTAGGTGCAGAAGGAGTGGGGGAGGTGGGGCTCAGAGGCCATTGAGGCACCCGGTAGTCAGGGACATGGCTGGGCATTGCCCACCTGGCAGTGCCAACCTGGCACCCTGGCACTGCTAGGTGGGCACTACGAAGCGGTCATGGGCAGTGTCAAAGGGGCTGGGGCTTGAGGGGGTGGAGCCTGATGGGGGTGGAGCCTAAGAGGGGTGGAGCCTGAGGGGTGCCATGAAGGGGGGGTGTCATGAATAGGGGTCATGAAAGGGAGGGTCATGAAAGTGGGTCATGAAGGGAGTTCTTGAAGGGGTATCATGAGAAGGGTCCATGAAGGGGAGGGTCATGAAGAGGGTCATGAAGGGAGATCTACTGGGAGGACCCCAATGCGCTGATGCCGGCGATCTTGGTTGTGGATAAACATCCCTTCAGTGAGGGGAAGGGGAGTCCTGGATGTCCGTGGGGGAAGGAAGGGGGGTCTTCAGTTTCAAATTGGGATTGGGGCACCATTCAATCTCTGTGAAGCTGACCTTCCCGGCAGGCTCTGCCCCTCTCAGAACCGGTGCAAAACTCACCCCTCTCCCAAAAAATAATTAAGTGTGTGAAAGTTGAAACCTGATTCCTGCCCGCATCGGTTCACTCACCCGGAATGACACATTTTTGGGAAAATTCAACCCATTGTCTGATTAACATAAACACTAATCCTTTACTCTACGGGATGCTACAGAGAAGGAATAGAATTAACAGCAACTGCCAATCAAGAAATGAAGGGCCTACAGCCCCCATTTTCTGTCCATTTAAATCAATAGATGGAAACTCAGCATGGAAACTACTTGATTTTCTGACCATCGTTTTTCTGTAAGAGTTGTCTGCAGCTAGGAATGTTTAATTGGCAAATGCTTCCTTCAATCAAAGAACAATACAGCAAAGGAACAGGCCCTTCGGCCCACCAAGCCTGTGCCGATACGTGGTTTCTATCCCTCTGTTCACCTCCGGTTCATGTGTCCATTGAACGTTGCTAACGTGCCTGCTTCCACCACCTCCACTGGCATGCATTCCAGTCACCGACCACCCTCTGTGTGAAAACCTTACCCCACACGTTTCCCCTAAACTTACCACCTCTCACTTTAAACTTATGCCCTCTTGCAGTTGACCTTCCCACCCTGGGGAAAAGCCTCTGACTATGCACCTTATCTATACCTCTCATAATTTTGTGGACTTCTATCAGGTCGTACCTCAGGCTCCTTCCTTCCAGTGAAAACAATCGAGTGTATGTCACCTGAACAACTGTAATCATAGACTATCATAAGAAGCATATTGCAGCCAAGGCTCTTAATATTGTATAATTTGTTAACTATGTAACCTAGATACAGGTGAAAGCAATAATTGGATGATTACTTGAGCCTTTATAAAGGGACACTTGTTGACCAGATTTTTCACATTCTTTAAAAAGTGGATGAGTACTTGGCACGCCGTAACATTCAAGGCTAAATGCTGGCAAGTGGAATTAGGTGGGCAGATCAGGGCCTTTCATGCATTGGTGCAGACTCAATGGGCCGAAGGGCCTCTTCTGCACTGTAATATTCTGTGATTCTGATTCTGTGATTCTGTGACACTGGTGTGGGTCTAGAGTAAGGTAATGTTTCACCCTGAATAAAGCTAAAATTGAGTAAAGATGAGCCACTTGTTTCCTGTTTACTAACTGCATGTTAGGAGTTTAAAACATTAAACTTGAATTTCTGAAGGCTCCCACAAAGTTCATAGAATCTTACAGTGCAGAAGGAGGCAATTTGGCCCATCGAGTCTGCACCGACCACAATCCCACTCAGGGGTTATCCCCATAACCCCATGCACTTACTCTAGCTAGTCCCCCTGACACGAAGGGGCAATTTAAGCATGGCCAATCCACCTAACCCGCACATCTTTGGACTGTGGGAGGAAACTGGAGCACCCGGAGGAAACCAATGCAGACACGGAGAGAATGTGTAAACTCCACACAGACAGTGACCCTAGCCGGGAATCGAACCCAGATCACTGGCGCTGTGAGGCAGCAATGCTAACCAGTGCTAACTTGTCTCTGAAAACTGTCACCCATTCCAGTGGATCTCCTTGCTAACCACTTTTTAACATCCTACCCCTTCAACCTTGGCAAAGATTGCTGATATGTTGAAAATATTTCTAATATTCACTGCTGTTTAAGATGGAAATCGATGAGGCACACAGACCTGGAAAGCCCAAAGTTCGACGTTAATCTGCACTGAGCCATCTGACCTCAGCTTGCTCATGGTCAGGAAGGATAAATTTTATGCAAACTTTCCACTCTGATCGTTATCTGTGACAGATTTGGGATTCAACTGTGTGATGCCCACACAGTTGAATAACCTGCCTAGGTTTCATATTGCAAGACTCACACATGCACGAACATGACCATTTGGTTAGAAGTGAGACATGGCAAACACTGCCTGTGAAACGGTGCCACGGCAATTATCTAACACTTTGAATTATAGAATCCCTACAGTGCAGTAGGAAGCCATTTGGCCCATCAGGTCTGCACTGACCACAATCTCATCCAGGCCCTATCCCCATCACCCCATCACCCCATGCATTTACCCTAGCTAGTCCCCCTGACACTAAAGGGCAAGTTAGTATGGCCAATCCACCTAACCTGCACATTCTTGGACTGTGGGAGGAAACCGGAGCACCCGAAGGAAACCCACGCAGACAAGGACAGAATGTGCAAACTCCACACAGACAGTGACCCAAGGTTGGAATCAAACCCCTGGCACTGTGAGGCTGCAGTACTAACCATAGTGTCACCGTGCCATGGGCACGGTGGGGAAGGAGGTGAGGTGGGGAAGGAGGTGGGGAAGAAAGTGAGGGGAGCGGAGGGAATAAAGAAAAAGATGTAACTAAAAGAAATATGAAGCAGGAGTGATTTCCTGGCAGAAAATCTGCTGGTATCTCTATATTTTTAATAAGAATATTGCAGTATGAATTACATAGTATAATTTCATTAGACAACAAGACCCAATATATCATGCCCAACAACATCTAAAGGCATGAGGTAAGATGACTGACATGACTAAAAGTGTTCAGAACACATTTTGCTCAGAAGTCAGTTCAAGCTGATCACAAAAACGCAAATGTTCTTTCATGTTCTTTTAAAGGTCAAATTTTGGTCAATTCTGTCAGCTTAATATCAATCCCGGGAAGCAGCTTGGGAGTCTATTACAAAGGAAGTAATTCAAGTTGCATTTAGGAAGAGTTAAAAGGCAGTATTTCCGAGCCAACATAGGTTTAGAAAAGGTCACTCATGCCAAACAAGTTTATCAGAATTCTGTGAGGATGTATCAGAATTGGTATTCGCGCATAATGCAATGGATATCATATATCTAAGACTTTCAGAAGACATTTGATACCAGGCTTCTCAAGGGACATGCGGCTAAAGTGAGAGTTCTTGAGGGTAGAAGAGGAAGAGATAAAGAGGAAAATAAATGGGCAAAATAGCAGGTAAAAGAGGATAGTGATCAATGCTAGTAACTAATTCAAGAGTTGTGGCCAGTTCAGAACCGTAGGAGTCAGTCCTGGGACCTGTGCTGTCCAAAATATTTATAAAGATCTGAATAAATTTGTAAATGATCTGAGTGAAGGTATTAAAAGCAAATAACAAAGCTTCGAACAATCGCAGGATTTATTCTGTCTATTCCATCCATTTTTCAGTATGTTTCAACTCAGGAGTAGCATCTTCTGAACCCATGAGGCACCGGTGAAGAAAATTCCTTAACCAGTTGTCTGCACAGGCAGATAGAAGATAGAAACGCACAAAAACATGGCAACTCAACAAACCAACCGCAAAGAATAGGCAATCTAAAGGTCTGTGATACAATAGAGGGCAGGAATGATTCAATGACAATTCAATTTTGTGTACAATTCTGGTCGCCACACTACCAGAAGAATGCGAATGCTTTGGAGAGGGTACAGAAGAGGTTTACCAGGATGTTGCCTGGTCTGGAGGGTATTAGCTACGAGGAGAGGTTGGATAAACTCGATTTGTTCTCACTGGAATGGTGAGAGGGTGACCTGATAGAGATCTACAAGATTATGAGTGGCATGGACAGAATGGATAGTCCATGCCACTCATAATCTTGTAGACCTCTATCAGATCACCCCCTCACCATTCCAGTGAGAACAAATCGAGTTTATCCAACCTCTCCTCGTAGCTAATACCCTCCAGACCAGGCACCATCCTGGTAAACCTCTTTTAGCGTTTTTGTGATCAGCTTGAACTAATTCTGAGCAATATGTGTTCTGAACACTTCCTAGGGTGGAAAAGTCAAGTACTAGGGGACATAGATTTAAGGTGCGTGGGGAAGGTTTAGAGGAGATGTGTGAGGCAAGTTTTTTACACAGAGGGTAGTGAATATCTGGAACGCGCTACCCGGGGAGTTGGTGGGAGCAGGTACGATAGCAGCATTTAAGGGGCAACTAGATGAATACATAAATAGGATGAGAATGGAAGGATACGGACTCAGTAAGTGCATGCAGTTTTAGTTTAAGCAGGCATCATGATCGGTGCAGGCTTGGAGGGCCGAAGGGCCTGTTCCTGTACTGTACTTTTCTTTGTTCTTTGTTCTTTGACAAAAGGGATAGCGAAAGAAGCTGGTAATGGCACAAGGTAAGAAACTAAAACTTCCAGAGGAGGTGCAAAGTATTGAAAGCAGAACAGCAGAAGTTTTTTGATTTGATTTATTATTGTCACATGTATTGGT
Organism: Mustelus asterias; assembly: GCF_964213995.1. Classification (NCBI taxonomy): domain Eukaryota; kingdom Metazoa; phylum Chordata; class Chondrichthyes; order Carcharhiniformes; family Triakidae; genus Mustelus; species Mustelus asterias. The sequence continues at coordinate 30,275,937 of NC_135807.1, read as the reverse complement.
ATGCAGTGAAAAGTAATGTTTCTTGCGTGTTACACAGACAAAGCATACTGTTTGTAGAGTACATAGGGGAGAAGGAAAGGAGAGGGTGCAGAATGTAGTGTTACAGTCATAGCTAGAGTGCAGAGAAAGATCACCTTAATGCATGGTAGGTCCAATCAAAAGCCTAATGGCAGCAGGGGAGAAGCTGTTCTTGAGTCGGTTGGTACGTGATCTCAAACTTTTGTATCTCTTTCCCAATGGAAGAAGGTGGAAGAGAGTATGTTTGGGGTGTGTGGGATCCTTGATTATGCTGGCTGCTTTTCTGAGGCAGCAGGAAGTGTAGACAGAGTCAATGGATGGGAGGCTGGTTTGCGAGATGGACTGGGCTTTGTTCACAATCCTTTGTAGTTTCTTGCAGTCTTGGTCAGAGCAGGAGCCATACCAAGCTGTGATACATCCGGAAAGGATGCTTTCTATGATGCATCTGTAAAAACTTGGTGAGAGACGCAACGGACATGCCAAATTTCCTGAGCTTCCTTAGTGGAGGAAAGCTTGGAACATCTGACAAAGTGATGGCTTCCAAGGTCCAGGAATGTACTGGAGAAGGATGGGTTAACCCAAGGGCCAAAACCCCATCAACCATGTATCAAAAGGTCATCTCTGCTTTGTACAGAAGCCAGCACCTCCTCCACTCCCAGTGGCAGTAATCCTCCATTACTGTCGGCTGTTGTCTGAAAGAATGGGAGTGCTGATTAAGATCTAACTTTTATTTGCGGTTGTGCCAGCACATGTATTTTTTTGTCCATGTAAAAATAATGAAATTAAGAGGCTTTAGTTATATATTCATATTGTGTTGTCAGCCTTTGATATGACAGTTCTTGAGACATCACACCCTGCATCAAACAATGTATTCCATTCCTGCTAATTAAACTGTGGCTGTACAATCCTAATTTAATTTGCTTTCCTTCGAATCAGATTATCTACCACAGTAAAACACAAGTGCAATGATGCAGAGTTATGACATTCCATTGAGTTGTGTTCATATTTTCTTTTCCTCCAACCCCATTTCTCCATTGAAGTTTGTGGCAATACCTCAGTAGGCACCGTCATCCAAGCAGCCATTGTTCAACTTTAAGCCGCATCTGTGAACAACATCAGACTAGTGAACTGGGGACAGCCCAACCTGCAAAATTTCCAGTTCAGATTACCGAATAGAATGATGGACTTAGAAAGAAGCAAACCAGTCGTGCAGAGCCATTGGAAAAGATGTCTGATTGGTCCCAGTCCCGGTGCTCTCTCCCCACGGGTGGCACAGTGACTTAATGGTTCACATTGCTGCCTCTCAGTGCCAGGGACCCGGGTTCGATTCCAGCCTTGGGTGACTGTCTGTGTGGAAATTACACATTCTCCCCGTGTCTGCGTAGGTTTCCTCCGGGTGCTCCAGTTTCCTCCCACAATCCAAAGTTGTGCAGGTTAGGGGGATTGGCCATGATAAATTGCCTCTTAGTGTCCCAAGATTTGTAAGGTTAGCGGGATTAGTGGGGTAAATACTTGGGGTTGCAGGGATAGGGCCTGTGTGGGATGCTCTGTCAGAGAGTTGGTGCAGACTTGGCTGCGCAATAAGAATTCTATGAACATCTCTCTTGAACCAGATGGCTTTTTACCACAATTGATGATAGTTTCATAGTAACCATTACTGAGATCGCAGCTGCCATAGTTGCCCAGTGATATGTTCATAGAATCTCTACAGTGCCCTGGTACCACTCAATGTTATCAACACTTTGATATCCCCATAACCCCACACATTTGTCGAATACATCTAACCTGTTGGGATGTTGGGACACTAAGGGGCAATTTAGCATGGCCAATCCAACTAACTGCATATCTTTGGACTGTGGGAGGAAACTGGAGCACCTGGAGAAAGCCCACACAGACATCGGGAGAATGTACAAACTCAATGCAGACAGTGACCCAAGCCGGAAATTGAACCCAGGTCCCTGGCGCCGAAGCAGCAGTGCTAACCACCGTGCCACTATATCATCCTTAATAATGTCCTTTAGGGAAAGAAGTTCTGCTATTCTTAGCTGGAATCCAATGGACTCCAGAACCACAGCAATGTGGTTGACTCTTAACTGCCCTCTGAAATGGCCTCGTCAGCCACTCAAGATCAATTAGGGATAGGTAACAAATGTTGGCCTTGTCAGTGACACCCGCAACTTGTCAGAGAATAAAAAATAATTCCAGATCATACCAAGTTGCTGTATCAAACAAAGAAGAGGATATTGATAAGAATTTTCCTTTCTGTAGCCCAGTTGGCTGTACTCAGTTTTGATACCCTCTGATCACTGGTCCAGTGCATCAGTCGGGGCTGTGAATGGATTTGTAATGATCTTGGTTTGCATGGCCCTGTTGCACACTGGATGATATTTCCACTTACCAAATCTCTGAAGTAGAACAAGGAATGTAATGCCTAGATTTCTTTTTCTGTTAGTCGATGGGCTATAATGGGGTTTTGTAGGCAATGTCTAATTGGTCGCTAAAGCTACGTAGTGCATAGGAGATAAACAAAGACAAGCAAACTGTAACATTTTGAAGAAAATAGTGATTTGTTCTTGAAGAATTGATTTTTTTGTGGGCTGGTTATATCTCTAAAGCCAGGATAAGAGAGAGAGGTAGAATCTAAAGACATTTCCTCAACTGCTTCCAATCTTTGGTATTGATGTAGCTGAATAGGACATTGCAACCATGGTGCTGACTGCTCATATTACTGAATGCTTCAATATATTTGTGCCCTGGTACCACTCAATGTTTTCAATGCTTTGATTAGGTTGGCAATGCTACAATTGCTTTCTCCAGTTTGTCAGGTATAGAGGTCTGCTTTGACATTCTTTTTAATTTATATTCCATAACATGTTTTTATTTCCCTCCACCGACTGATAGCATCATGGGCTGTCTGCCCAAAACCAAGACGCATCAGACAAAGTTCAGATCCTTAACTGGACCTTTTCCCCGCTTCTCCGAGTATGTAGAAAATAATTTCTCTGACAATTTCAATTCTCAGAACACATCTAAGTGAGTTTTTGTCATTTATTTCTATTGTTCGAAATGCTTCTAAACGTTTCCATTTCACCTAAACCACAGCGGTCATTGTTCCTCTGTATTTTATTCTCCTGCTGTTTCTAAGCTTCAAGTGCACTGTCTCACATCCTCACAGCCTCTAACTCACTCTTTCTAACAACACCAAAGCTTTAAGCCTCTTTACCTTTGTTAATCTTTCCTTTCTTTTGCAATTTGCAGATTTTCAAAACCGAAGTTATAGAACCATAGAATCCCTACAGTGCAGGAGGAGGCCATTCAGCCCATCGAATCTGCACTGATTGTCTAGAAGAGCATCTTACCCAGCCCCGCCCCACCACCCTATCCCCGTAACCCCACACATTTACCATGGCTAATCCACCTAACCTACATAAGTTGGGACACAAGGGGCAATTTAGCATGGCCAATCTACCTAACTTGCATGTCTTTGGACTGTGTAAGGAAACCGGAGCACCTGGAGGAAACCCACGCAGACATGGGGAGAATGTGCAAACTCCACACAGACAGCCACCCAAGGCCAGAATAGAACCTACGTCCCTAGTGCTGTAAAGCAGCTGTCCGGACCACTGTGCCATTATGCCGCCCCAAGATGTTGTCACTAAATAATTTTTTCACACGTTATATTGTCTTCTCTCCTATTCTTTTGATTTTGGCATGTCTTTCTCAATGAGGTTTGACTTCACATCATAAAGCTCTCAGATAACATAACCTGAACAATGCCATTTGTAGTTGGTGTAATGGCTGGTTTCTTCATATGTTGTTTGTTGTAACTCATTCTTCATTGGCTGGAGTCATACCTGGTACAAAGGAAGGTGGATGTGATCACTTAAAGTCAATCAACTCAGTCCCAAGACATCACCATAAGTCAGCACCCTAGACTCAACTATCTTCAGATGCTGCATCAAAATACAGGAATAGGATGGGAATATGGTCTCCAGAAGGGTAGGAGGTTTTAGTTCAGATGGGCAACATGGTCGGTGCAGGCTTGGAGGGCCAAAGGGCCTGTTCCTGTGCTGTAATTTTCTTTGTTCTTAGTTCTTTGTTCTTAATCATCCCTCAATCATAGCACCGGAAGTGAGTCTGTTTGCTAATAATTAGTGTACAGTTCCATTTGCAATTCCTCAGATAATAGGTGGGTAATGAGATTGGACAAATGCCAGGCTTAGAGGGATAGGTAGCAAATAACACTTGTGCCTTTGCAAGTGTCAGACAATGCCCATCTTCAACAAGAGAGAACATAACCAACTCCATCTGATCTTCAATGGCATTACCATAGCTGAGTCTTCCACCCTCAAAAGTCTGGGTGTCACCATTGACAGGAATTGAATCTGTGCTGCCAAATGAATCATAGAATCATAGAATCATACAGCGCAGAAGAGGCCCTTTGACCCATCGAGTTTGTACCGACACAATGCTGTGTCTACAAGAGCAGGTCAAAGGCTGGGCATTTTGATTTGAGTGGCTCTCCTCCTGATAGTCCGAAACTCTGTACAAGACAAGTCAGGAGTGAAATAGCATCTCTACTTGATTCACTGGTGCAGCTCCAACAACACTCAAAAACTTTGACACTGTTTTCATGTACCTTGCTCAAAGAGGGCATTGGCAACCCTGAGTGTCCATGTTATTCTTGTTCTATCCATCCAAATCCATCCAGTTTGTGAAGCTCTTTAAAAAGATTGTTCTTTATTTACCTCAATCTCTTTTACTACTGATCTTTCCCATCAACAAGAGACTTTCTAAATCACGATTTCTTATTACGTGCCCAAGAAGTTCCAACTGTACCTCCCTGATTTTGGTCAGGGGAGTACTTTTGGTCTCAGATTTTGTGAGCAACTCTTCATTTGTCATGTGACGTGTCCAAGATATCTTCATTATTCACTTCACAAACCACAACTCTGCAGCCAGAATTCTATTCTGCATTGCTTCACTGATTGTCCAACACTTATAGAATACATAGAATCCTACAGTGCAGAAGGAAGCCAGCCGGCCCATCGAGTCTGCACCCACTCATACCCAGGCCTACCCTGTAACCCAACATATTTGCCCCTCTAATCCCCCTAACCTAGACATCTTTGGACACTAAATGGCAATTTAGCATGGCCAATCGACCTAACCTGCGCATCCTTGGACTGTGAGAGGAAACACACACAGACACAATGAAGAATGTGCAAACTCAACATAATCACCTGAGGCCTGAATTGAATCCGGGTCCCTGGCACTGTGGGGCAGTAGTATTAACCACTGTACCACCATGCTGCCCATACTTGCTTCAGTATGTCAAAATTGTTGTGATGTGACATTCCAAGATTCACAACTTTACTTTAATGGTTAATTATGTGTTGATCATTATCTTTTTCATTATTTTACCTTGACACCATCCAGGATAAATCAGCCTGTTTGATTGACACTCCATCACCAGCTTAAGTCTCCATCATCAGTGTACATGGTGTATCATGTATAACTGACAGATACCATGGGTATCCATCGATGGCACTGCAGCATTTCACGAAGGCATCTCTAAAACTCCAACATCCATCACTTAAAAGGACAACAGAATTTGGTACATGGAAATATCACCATCCAACCCTGGGGATCTCCCTGGGGGTGGGAATGTGCTGGGGAGCTATTCCCATCTCATTCTCACCACTGCTTGAGGATTCCTTTCGATGCGATGAGTTGGATCTCATTCTGCTTCACTACAGTAAATTACATTCTTTCTGGCAATCTCACTTAGATTTAATTTTTATGACCTTTGGTCTTGGCAGTGCAGCTTGCATTCATCAATGTCAGACACTTGGCAAATCACACCACCTTACTGCTATTCTGTGAAAGAGCCAGCAAGATACTGGGAGGAAAATAAACTCATATTCACCGTGCCGCTGCAGGGATTCCAGCTCTTGATCAGTCTTTGAAAAAATTACTCCTGCCATGCCGTTAAAAACTAAACATAGCCTAAAGAAGCAAGAGGTCAAAGCAATTGAGTTATTCTTTTTGCCAAATAATTTATCCTAGACTGTGTTATTGCTAGTTATTGTTCACAGTCAACTTACGCTAAAACGCACCATTCTTCTCTTTCTCTTCGGTGGAGAGCATTCATCAACCAAGTGACTAACTTTATCCATGTAAACCTGGATCTGGAAGATCAGCTGCTAGCATAGGGCATTAGACTTGACATGTTATATTTAAATTGGGAGGGTGAGGGAAAGTGATACTGTTGTGGGTACTGTCCCTTGGATGAGATTTGATTTGATTTATTATTGTCACATGTGGTGATATACAGTGAAAAGTGTTGTACTACACAGACAAAGCATATCGTACATGGAGCGGGAAAGGAAAGAGTGCAGAATAGAACATAGAAACCCTACAGCACAGAAGGAGGCCATTCGGCCCATCGAGTCTGCACCGACCACAATCCCACCCAGGCCCTACCCCCACATATTTACCCGCTAAGCCCTCTAACCTACGCATCTCAGGATTCTAAGGGGCAATTTAGCATGGCCAATCAACCTAACCCACACATCTTTGGACTGTGGGAGGAAACCGGAGCACCCGGAGGAAACCCACGCAGACACGAGGAGACTGTGCAAACTCCACACAGACAGTGACCCGAGCCGGGAATCGAACCCGGGACCCTGGAGCTGTGAAGCAGCAGTGCTAACCACTGCGCTACCGTGCCGCCCAGATAGAGGAGAAGGAAAGGAGAGAGAGTGCAGAACGTAGTGTTACAGTCATGGCTAGGGCATAGAGAAGAATCAGCTTAATATATGGTTGGCCCATTCAGAAGTCTGATGGCAGCAGGGAAGAAACTGTTCTTGAGCCGGTTGGTACGTGTCCTCAGACTTTTGTATCTTTTTCCCGATGGAAGAAGGTGGAAGAGAGAATGTCCGGGGTGTGTGGAGTCCTTGATCATGCTGGCTACTTTGCTGAGGCAGCGGGAAGTGTAGACAGAGTCAATGGATGAGAACCCATCTGCCCTCTCTCAGGCAGAGGAAAGTGAGTCCACAGCACTACTTCAAAGAAGAGCAAGGTGTTCTCCCCATTGCCTAACAAGTGCCTGAATGGCACAAGATGCAGTTGACTTTCCTGAAAAGAGGCGATGACACCCTTGTTGCATTTACAAGATTCTGCCCAATATTTATCTCATGACCAACATCAGGGTACAGATGTCTGAGATTACGTACCAACCGACTCAAGAACAGCTTCTTCCCTGCTGCCATCAGACTTCTGAATGGGCCAACCGTATATTAAGCTGATTCTTCTCTACGCCCTAGCTATGACTGTAACACTACGTTCTGCACTCACTCCTTTCCTTCTCCTCTATCTACTCTATGAATGGAATCTTTGTCTATAGCGCTAGGAACAATACTTTTCACTGTACCCCAATACATGTGACAATAATAAATCAAATCAAATCACCAAAAAGAAACAGATGACTTTGTCATTATCACATTGCAGTTTGTGGGAACCTGCTATGTGTAAATTGGCTGTTGCGTTTCCTACACTATACATTAGCAGATACCTTGAGCTCATTTGGCTGGGCAGCTGATTTGTGATGCAGAATGATGCCAACAGCGCCAGTTCAATTCCCCCACTGGCTAAGGATACATATGAAGGCCTCATCTTCTCAACCTTGGCCCTCTCCCAGAGGTGTGGTGATCTTCAGGTTAAAATCACCATCAGTCAGCTCTCTCCCTCAAAGGGGAGAGCAGCCTACGGTCATCTTAGACTATGGCGACTTTACCTTTAAAATATAGTGGTCATAAAGTACTTTGGGACATTCATTATGAAAGGCACTGTGTAAATGAAAGATTTTCCTTCATTTAACTGTGGTAAAGCAACCCAGAAACAAATGCAGGTGAGTACAAAAAATAAGGAAAGAAAGCTGGAGCAATGGAGGCTAAGAACAGAAATTCCACAACTTTGCATTCGAACAAACATTTCTAATGGGTATTCCTGTCTCCTTCATGTTTGTTCTCTAAGGTCTGTAGGACTTACCCCGCTAGAGTTACGAGATCAGGGATGTCCTGCTGTACTGAAGACTCCCTATTGTTCTGACCTATTGGATATTACATTAATAACTCTTACAGATTGCAGCCTGCAGCCGTTGACCTAGTTACACGTTCCCAAACAAATGACTTTTTTTTTGGAGCAATCATTTTAGACTCCTGTAAATATTAAACATATTCAGCAGGAATTTATAGTTAACAATAACATCTTTATACATTTTTCATCATGTGCAATTTATATTTTCTCACATAAAACTACTAACACACACTGAGCACATTGGTACAGTGAGCTGAAGTATCTAAATATTTCCTGGAAAACATGACCGGCATAAGTCAAGATAGAAGTTGAATTTTAATTGCAAGATTACTAGCTCTGTGTTCATAATGAATAAGTTATGCTAAGTAAAAAAAAACTAAAGAGATAATTAAATAGCATACCCAAAGGTTTGAAGGTAATCATTAGATTCAGATAATTTGCGAATGTATAAAATAGCATATGTGGCAATGAGTTATAGGCTGGAATTTATTTGAAAGCTTTAGATGGCCATAGTTTACCTGAAGTTATTTATACCAGGCTCAGTTTGAACAGCTGGAATGTGAGGGTAAGGGAATATCCTGGAGTTTCGCTTGTTCATCCTTCTGATTATGCTGCAGGATATGTGGGATCCAGGTTGAAATGTATGCTGTCCATGGAATGAGTAGATGTGATGGACCAAGTGGCTTTTCTCATTTCATGCTTTGTTCTTGTTACAAGCTCAAGCCTGCTTTGGATATTTTCTCAAGTTCAGGGGAATGACTCGTGGTCATTGTGTTTTTATGGGATAAAAGCAAAAGACTGCGGGTGCTGGAATCTAGAATGAAAACAGAAAATGCTGGAAAATCTCAGCAGGTTTGACAGCATCTGTAGAGAGACCAGTGCTAATATTTCGAGTCTGGATGACCCTTCGTCACAGCGACAATGAAGGGTCATCCAGACTTGAAAGATTAGCTCTAGTCTCTCCACAAATGCTGTCAGACCTGCTGAGATTTATGCTTTAATGGGAATTAGTTCAGAAACTCATGCGTGGCAATAAAATCCAGGAATCGTAACAGTAAGGTGCATCCTTACAGTACAGAAGGAGACCATACGGCCCATCGAGTCTGCACTGACCACAATCCCACCCAGCCCCTATCCCCATAACCCCATGCATTTACCCTAGCTAGTCCCCTGAACACTAAAGGTCAATTTAGTATGGCCAATCCATCTAACCCACACATCTTTGGACTGTGGGAGGAAACCGAAGCACCCGGAGGAAACCCACGCAGGCAAAGGGAGAACGTGCAAACTCCACACAGTGACCCAAGCCGGGAATCGAACCTGGGTCCCTGGTGCTGTGAGGTAGCAGTGCTAACCACTGTGCCACCGTGCCGTCCTAACAATGGCATCTCCTGTGATTATGACACAATACCCCATTTCATGGCTATCTAGTTTGATTTAAAGATAATTTACTAATTCCTCTCTCCTGCATTCAAATAATTCCCAAAGCTGTTTGACTACTTCTAGCCCAGCTAGTAAAAAGCTTAACTTCAGTATCAGCTTTTAGTCAAAATTGACAACAACCCCACTTACTCCTCGAGCTGTATCCAAGAACTTCACTTGCCAATGACTTCTGATTAATTCAAAGTAACAACCTTGTCACAGTAGCTGTGAAGGTAAACAATCACGGTTATGCCAAACTATCTTTCATCGTCCAATTCCACCGGCTGAGATGCCAATGTGAAGCTTAATTCATACTTGCCTTCAAAGTTAGCCACTAAATATGAGCTATTTCCAAAGCTAGATTTAGCTTAATAATTCATTGTACCAGCTTGCTCTTCTGGTAATAAAAACCCTGAAACAAAACGATGTGGGGCATTCCTCAAAGTGAGCATGCTACTTATTAAGCTTATAAATAAAACTGTTCGAGCAGCCTGTAGGGTGAATGACACAGAGGTTTCCTGTATCTGCTCACCTACACTGGCACTTGGCATCAGTATAAAGCCCCCGTGTAAAACAAATACAGCTAATGTACAAAGCAAATGCGCGTGCAACCTCAAAAACATCTCGGCCGGAATTCATCGGTCTTGAACACCCCGCTGCTGCTGCCAGCAAGAACGGAGAATTTGGCTCTCAGCTAAATCTCCGTTCACTGCAGCAGGACTGGAGAATCCCAGCAGAGCAAGAGGTCAGAGAATTCCAGCCCTTAGGTCTGCTCACTGCAGCAGCAGACTGGGAGAGAATCAGCTAAGAACAGAACAGTCCTCAGCTCTCCCTCACTTCATTCATCAATTGACTGTATGCCATCTGCACCAAGATGATAATGGGTAGGGGAGTCTGAAAATATGACCGTGATGCAAGTAATCAAAAACAAGTGCAGATATTTATAGTCAGAATTCCCTTCCCAAGATAAAATATGATTCAAAGCCATTTCCTAGGTGGGAGCTCTCAAAACCCCCTCGCTTCTATCATAGAATCATAGAAATCCTACAGTGCAGAAGGAGGCCATTTGGCCCATCGGGTCTACACCGACAACAATCCCACCCCAGGCCCTATCCCC